>NC_136855.1:962693-1009304 GCF_951799975.1 Gobius niger
AGTCACTGCAGCAAAGATTGTTAAGTATCCAAATTATTTATACCGTGTTTGGATTGAGCAATAACACAAAAAAACATCCGTCGGTGGCTCTGTTCTTCTTAGTGCAGCAGGACCTTCATCCTCTGGGAAAAGAATAAATACAAAATTGAAAGATAAAAAAATAATAATAATCAGCGATTAATCGATTACAAAATAATCGTTCGTTGCAGGCCTGTTCCAAAGTGATGTCCGTAAATAGTTTTGTCTGAAAATTGATGTTGGCGCCTCCTCCAGCAGATGGCGCCCTAGGTGGCCGCCTGGGTCGCCTATGCCCAGTGCCCCATATCAATCCATGTTCTGAGCTTTATAATGAGGTACAGCCTGTCCATAATGTGTTAGAAACAAAGTGTAAATCTGACCTCAGTGATGAATCGTGATGAATCTTGTGGATTTTCCTGATACTGGGAGTAATGTGTCGATATACTGCGCCTGAACGCTCTGTTGGTATTTTTGGTAAGCGTAGTTGGTGGCGTCCGCTCTCAGCGCTCGCCGCTCTCAGCGCTCGCCAGTGCTCGCCGCTCTCAGCGCTCGCCGCTCCCCCGCTGATATAATAAGCCTATCACGGGAGGAAAGCGGCTCTATTGGTTTCCCACCTTTTAACCTTTTAGCCCGTTTATGACCCAGAGCCATTTGGACTCAATTGGATGTTACCAACACCTCGGCGCTCCAGCGCCCGCTGACCCGCCATCCATCACTGTCAGCCTTTGTGTTTTTATTACACTCTCTCCGCTCCGGCCTGGACGGCTTATAAACGCAATAACAAGGACACTCGGGCTGTTTCCGTGACTCATGACTCCCCCGGTGCTCTTAAAGCAAACGTCTCCGAGACGAGGCGCTCGCATGTGCTTAAACACTGCAGCGGGACGGCCACGCTCCGCCCGTGGCTTTAATATTTCAGAGCCAGAGAATGTGTGAAGCCATTTCAGCTCAGAGTCATATATGTGGAGCTTCTCTTCACTCATATGTGATCCTGATGTTTGTTCCAGTTCAGAGTCTCATACAGTGCCTCTCGAAAGTATTCATACACCTTGAACTTTTGCACATTTTGTCATGTTTACAACCCTAAACATAAAGATTTTATTTGGATTTTTTTACTGAACGTTCACACACAAGTAACAGACGACTGTGAAGTGAAAGCAAAATGATTCATGATTCTGTTATTTTTCAAAAAATTGAAAAGTGAAAAGTGGGGCGTGCATAAGTATTCAGACAGATGAATGAATACTTTGTGGAACCCCCTTTTACTGCAATAACAGCAGAAAGTCTTTTGGGTTTGACTCTACAAGATTTGCACATGTAGAGACTGACATTTTAGCCCATTCCTCTTTACAAAACAACTCAAGCTCTGTCACATTAGAAGGAGAGCGTTTGTGAACAGCAGTTTTCAGATTATTCCACAGATTTTCAATAGGATTTAGGTCAGGACTTTGACTGGGCCATTCTAACACATTAATATGTTTTTATTGAACCATTCCATTGTAGATTTATCTTTGTGTTTAGGGTCATTGTCCTGCTGAAGGTGAAGCTCCGCCCCAGCCTCAGTTCTCTTGTGACTCCAGCAGGTTTTCCTCCAAAATGTCTCTGTGTTTGGCTCCATCCATCTTCACAACTATTCTTACAGTCTCCCCAGTCCCCGCTGAGGAAAAGGAGCCCCACAGCATGATGCTCCCCCCCATATTTGACACTGGGGATGGTGCACTCAGGACGATGAGCAGTGTCAGGTTTGCTCCATACATAACGTTTGTCTCATCTGACCAAAGCTCCTTCTTCCACATGGAGCTGTGTCCTCCATATGACTTCTAGCAAACTTCAAACGGGATTTCTTATGACCTCCTTTCAATAATGGCTTTCTTCTTCCACTCGTCCATGAAGGCCAGATTTGTGTAGATACGACTTATAGTTGTCCCATGTACAGATTCCCCCAGCTCAGCGGCAGGACTTCACAGCTCCTCCAGAGTTATCTTGGGGCACTTGGTTGTATTTCTGACCAGTGTCTCCTTGTTCAGTTTGTTAGTTTAGGTGAACAGCCGTGTCTTGGTAAGTCTGCAGTGGTGCTTTACTCTTTCCATTGCTGAACAATGGATTGAACAGTTGCTCCGGGAGATGTTTAAATCTTGGGAAATCTTTGTATAACTTAAGGCTGCCTTAAACTTCTCCACAGCTTTATCCCTGACCTCTCTGGTGCTCCTTGGCCTTCATGATGTTGTTTAGTGACCAACACACTCCGACCACAGCTCTGAGGGCCTAAAAGAACAGCTGTAATTATACTGAGAGTAGATTACACACAGGTGCCTCTATTTAACCGTTAGGCCAAGGTGTGAACATTCTGGAGTCATTAGGAATGTTTTAAAGGCAATTTAATGCACTCAGAAAATGCTGTCTGAATACTTATGCACGCCCCACTTTTCACTTTTCTATTTTTTGAAAAATAACAGAATCATGTATCATTTTGCTTTCACTTCACAGTTGTCTGTTACTTGTGTGTGAACGTTCAGTAAAAAAATCAAAATAAAATCTTTATGTTTAGGGTTGTAAACATGACAAAATGTGCAAAAGCTCAAGGTGTATGAATACGGTCGAGAGTCATATGTGGAGCTTCTCTTCACTCATATGTGATCCTGAAGTTTGTGTTTCAGTTCGAAAGTCCAGTGTGGTTCAAGTGTCTCACCGTCGCTCAGAGACAGAATCTGAATGTCAGATGTTGGACCCGTTCTCTCTGTAAAGTGACCAGACCCCATGTTTAAATAACTCTGGATAGTTTTACCTTTAGCTGTGTCCAGTTTGTTCCAAAGTTGTTTTTCACACACAGACTTTTCCCAATGTAAACTCTACATATCCTGTAAAATGATGCTCTCTCTTAAATAGCATGCAATTTAACAATGCATATTAATGCATATTAATGAACAGTTGCACATGAGCACTGTAAACATGACAGATTATCTGCAGTCCCTCAGCAGCACATACACAATTTACAAAATGTAACAACAAATCACAACAACCAGACGTGTTTCCTTCAGCCACTGTTTAAAACGTGCTTTAAAAGTGGCCAGAGTTGGAGTCTCTCTGATGATGAAGGAGAACTATTCCAGTCCTTTGACAGAGAGTACAGTCTGAAAGGAGGTTCACCTGTGGAGCCTCACAGCCTCCTCCGGCTGATGCCCTGGTGCCCATGATCTCACTCACAGTAGTGGGACCACATTCTCTCTCTCTGCCCTTTGTGGATTTATCAGAGTTCAGTGAATGAAACCTCCGGCATCAAGGAGCTTTTTGTGTTTGAATGGAGGCATGTTGGAACATCTGTCCGTTTAACCATGAATAAACTTAGATCCAACTTTTGATGCTGTCGGTCCAGGGGCAGCTTTAAAGGAAGTGAATTGGTTGTTTCGGCTCCAACAAATGATTTCCCCTTTTTTTTGTCTTTTTGCACAACGTTTGCTCCATTTTTTCCATTTAAAATATATTCTTTTTTCTTATTTTGCCCCAATTTTTTCAGATTTTCCTATTTTCCCCCTATTTTTTGCAAATGTATTATTTTCCGCAGTTTCCCAAATTTTTCATTTTTTTTTTACTTTCTTTATTCCACTTTTTTCCCTATTTAAAAAGAAAATATATATATTTATTTTGCCACAATTTTTCCCCATCTTCTCCCCAATCTTCACACATTTCTTGACATTGAAGACCTGATATTGTACTTTTGCAGATCTTCCACACATGATTGTTTTCTGGTTCTATATTTTCGTGTAGGTGTCGGGAAAAGTATTGTTCAGGTATCGATGTGGAAAACCCAGTATTGTTAAATGTGGAGTATTGTTCAGGTATCGATGTGGAAAACCCAGTATTATTAAATGTGGAGTATTGTTCAGGTATCAGTGTGGAAAACCCAGTATTGTTAATGTGGAGTATTGTTCAGGTATCGATATGGAAAACCCAGTATTATTAAATGTGGAGTATTGTTCAGGTATCAGTGTGGAAAACCCAGTATTGTTAATGTGGAGTATTGTTCAGGTATCGATGTATAAAACCCAGTATTGTAAATGTGGAGTATTGTTCAGGTATCGATGTATAAAACCCAGTGTTGTTAATGTGGAGTCGGTGAAGTCTGCTGCAGTCAGGCGGGGGTGAGTAATGAAGCTCCATGGGCTCCTCTGACGCTCGCTGGCCTAACGTCCTGCGTCTGCTGCCGGAGCCACAGTCCCAGAGTCATACAGAGCGGCCGCATGAATACTGCATGATGGAGCTTTTGTTACCCGCGGCCTGGAGTGTAAATAAGATCCAGGAGATGGCTTACGTTTACTGGGGTCAGATCAGGGGGAAGTGCTGAGGGGTGACGCCGTAACCTTGTCCCACTGTCTGTCACTGTAACTCATACACCGGCCCAAGGACAGTCTGGGCCAGAGCCTCGCCCCGCTCCGCCCGCTCCACCCGCTCCACCTGCAGACGCCGGGGTGGAAATAATGACTCACTGTGGGCCATCGGATCAGACCGGCGTCCTGTAATGTCTCAGAACAATGAAGTAAACCCTCCTTTTGTCGTCAGTGCTGATACTTTGTCCCCTGGTATCGACACGTGAAAGTAGCCGTTTGTTTTGCTGTATCGATACTACGGTATTGATCCGTCCCTGTGTTCTGTGGTCAGTGACGGCAGCTGTCGCCGCTTCTGCAGCTCGGACCTGATACTCCCGTCCCAGTCACGGGATCAATAGTGAAACTCACCCCCCGTCCTGCGGGACTCGTCCCTCCGCCCGGTCCCAGGGCCAGTGGACAGGCATTAAACCATAGATATAAGAGACCGGGGAGAGCGGTCACCCCCGTTCAGCTCCACAGTCCTGAGCCTCGGTCCTTAAAGGTGCATGAAGCTACTTTTTATACAAAGAAGGTGGATATTAGTGCGTGTTTGACCTTGTAGTGACCCAGCGGTGTGAGTGGTCAGCGTGCCGCCTTTACTTTCCATCATGGTGGTCTCTCCAGGATCAATCAGTCAAAGTTTATTTATATAGCCCTTTAAAACAACACCAGGAGGACCAAAGTGCTTCACAGAAACCATTTAAAAACACAAAATGATTACAACCTAGACACAAGGCCTGGACCCACGACCCTGGTCTGAGTCTGAGGAACATCCCTGGAGCCAAGAAGAGGTGGAGAACATTCAGTGCGAGCCCTTGTTTAATGTCGGAAAGGCAGCTGGAGGGAGTGGCGAGCAGAGGCAGTGTGAGGGAGCACTGGTCAATAGATCTGGACATCGTCAGCATGAAGATGGAATGATGAATGATGTCTGGCAATGACGGACCCGAGCGGCAGCGTGTAAAGTGAGAACAGGGCCGGGCCAAGGATGGAACCCTGTGGCACCCCAGATGACAGCGGGGCAGAGGAGGAGGAACAGTCATCGACCATCTCAACGAAGCTCCGGTCAGATCAGTTATCTCGTCTCAGGTGAGAGGCTCCGTCAGCAGAGGAAACCTTAGAGCGTCCTACAGACCACTGTGAGGGAGAGTAAAGGCGCCATGCTGACCACTCACACCACGATACGGAGTTTAAACATGTTAAAACCAAGTATTTTCCTCCCCTACATGTTCAGCATCACCACAACTGCCTCTAAAATCCTGAACTGTCACTCAAAAAGGTGTTAATTTGGGTCTGAAGTGCCGTCATGCACGAGCTTTATATAGAAGCTGCAGTTACGCCAAAGACCTGAGGTGGCAGTAGTGAGTATAAAATGACTAACTTGCATCTAGCCCCTTTAACCTCTTAACTCTTAATCTTAATTAACTCTTAATTTTTTTGTCATTTTTTTAATCACATTTTTGTCACATTTTTGTCATTTTTTGTCACATTTTTTGGTCACAATTTTTGTCATTTTTTCGTAATTTTTTTTGTCAATTTCTTGTCAATTTCTTGTTACATTTTTGTGACATTTTTGCCACTTTTTCATCACTTTTTCGTCACTTTTTTGTCACATTTCCATAATTTTTCTCGTCTCAGTTTTGTTGCTATTTTCTCACCTTTTTTCCAGAAGCTTTTGGATTGGGTTAAAGCCAAACTGGAGAAAATGTGCTCGGTTCAGGTGGGAGTTAAGGGGTTAAACGTTTTATTTCTGATGCTCCGATACCAGCGTGGTTAAAAATATGACACCGACCCCAGCGTGGTCACATGGGTCATCACGACTCTTTGGCCCCAAGACTTTAAGCTGTGAAAACGAGGTCTTCATAGGAACCATCAGGACCAAAGAGAAAGCAGTTTTAAACTTGGTATTGTAAGAAAAAAACACTTCTTTTATTACCAGTTCTATCTTTCACTGAAGTCCAGCCCTGTCCAGGCATTTGTGGGAAATCTCTCAGAATGATATCTTTTTTCTGCATTTATTTGAATCTTTTCACAGTTGTATTCTTGTTGTTTTTCACTTAAACTGCTACACAGTCAAATCTATCTGAAGAGAATATGTTTAGCTGTTTATATTTCTGCTGTTAACTGGTCAGCTAAATGTGATCAAGTATAAACTATGTGTCTGATCCTCCGCCCTGTTGTGACCTCGTTCGGTTTAAGACAAATGAGTTATATTGACATCCTCCTCCGACATGGCCTTGATCTATTAAATCAGTCGAAACAGGCCGTGCTTTGCTAATATTCCAGCGTTTCTAAAGCCTCAGTAATACCCGGTGCATAAACACGTGTGCCGTAGCCGGTGCAAAGCGCTGTCTGGGTTGTAAATGAGTGGTCGATGCCGTAGCCACAGGCCGGCTCGTCCATTAGCTTCGCCTAAACAGCCTCGCAGACCTACATGTTGTTCCACACGGTGACGGCTTGTTCTGATCTATTCCCCGTGCGTGTCTAACATGGCTACCTCTGCTGCAGCGCCTCATCTTCCACTTAATTAAGAGGTTGCAGTCATGCTTAACTGATATTGATTGTAGCTTAGAGGAAGACTGAGACATCAAATTAAAACAAGGCTATCAGAGCTGCTGGCAAAGGCCTGTTCAGCAGAAGATTATACACGCGTGTGGAGCAAACCCGGCATTAAGAACAGGTTCGTGATACGCCGTGTTGATTCTTAGTAATACAACACCAGCCATGTATTATCCATATTCTGATAGAGCCCCGCCTCCAACGGGTTTGTGCTCCTCGTAGAGTCTCGAATGAACAAAACATGCATGGGCCCTCAGCAGAACGAGCAAACGAGGCTCGATGGGACGGGGTCAGACGAGAACGACAATCCAGGGGCCGCTTCACACCAACGACAAATCTGCCAAACAGGGAAGAACAAAAGCAAAAGGAGACATGGAGTTTATGTGGCGATAAAGTCTGTCCTTTGTGGTTAAATGTATTTCACAGTTACATTTATGAAGTGGGAAGTCGCAATTTGTTTTAAAGGATCTGTATCTGCTATTTTAGTTATGATATATTGTTCCTTTACCGCTATGGAGTACTATTTTTTGTGAGAAATATAAGTATTTTATGGGGCTATTTTGCAAACCCGGAAGTCACAACGCGATTCAGTTAACTCCGCCCTCCTTTCTCTGAGTTAATCCGCCCATGCATTATTAGCAGTAAAATAAATATAAATACACAGCAATAAGTGAAGTTACTTCACAATGCAGTTATAGGGAGTTGACATCTGCAACACAGCTTCATAAATGGCTAACACACAAGCTAACACACAAGCTAACACACAAGCTAACACACAAGCTAACACACAAGCTAACACACACGCTAATACACACTCTAATACACGCGCTAGCACACGCACTAACACACACATGCTAACACACACATGCTAACACACACATGCTAACACACACATGCTAACACACATGCTAACATGTGTTGTGATTGACTCTCCGCTCTGGTCCATCAGGTGTTTACATTCTGGGCGTTGGTTCTAAAAGTGAATCCTCTTTGGTTCTGGTGAAGGTTCACAAACATCAGAGACGTCACAGAAAAACACTGTTCTGGTGAAAGTCGCCGAATCCCGGAGAGAAAAACAACTTCTGGCGAGTGGCCTCTTCTTTAGGAAGGATGAATAAAGTCCTGAACCTCTTAGGTAAGAAAAAGAACAGGCGTGTCCAGAGTAGGTTAGAAAGAGCTCCTTCTTCACAACTTTCGGAGCAAACATGACGTTTGTTCAGACGCTCAGGGGGGGGTTTGTTTTCTCTTCAGGGGCAGCGCAGACCTTTATTTTTTAATATTTTATTTGTTACAACAGAAATTATGAAAAAGCTGTAAATTAAAATCAGGGCTTATGCTGCGTCCACACCAAACGCGGCCGGCGCCTCCAAAGCGTCAGGTTTACATTTAAAATACATGGAGGACGCGCCTCGAGGGGGCGTCAATATGTCCCGCAGCGCCTCCTGTGCGGCACGTTTTGAAGCTTTTGACGCCTCCAGGGCGTCGAGTGCGGCCGACGCTAGAGTTGGAAATGTTGAACTTTTTGGAGAAATTCGCGAGCATCGACCAATCAGGAGCTTTCCCCCCACGGTGACGTACGTTGTAGCTGAGCCACCGGAGCATGTTCTGCCGGACCCACAGATGAAAACAAGTCACAAGTCACGGAGGTTTAGCTTCTTTGTGAACCGGAGCTACAGCCGCTCAGGGACTTTTACAAAGACACATCAGTGTTTCTTTACCTAAACACCAGGATTAAAAGCGGCGACAAGAACTTATTTCAGAGGCTGAATCTGAGCTGGGAATGTGTTTGGGAAAAACGAGAAAACAGAAAAACGAGAAAATATGCACAAATAAAGTCAATAAAGAACAATGATCCCACACTGAGCTGACGCGCGGCCAGAGCGTCAAACGCTCGGTGACATTTGTGACAAGCGTCTGACTTCAGTAAGGACAAGCGTCCAACTACGGGCTTTAGGCGCGTTTTTGACGCCCAAAACGCGTTTGGTGTGGACACAGCATAAGGCATTACACAGACGTCAGGCTCTTCCTGTTTGACTATGATGTAAAAAACGTCCAAGTGTCGCAGTGTTTTAGTGTTTTATGAAATGTTGCTGAAAAGAACTGTTATACAAACATGTGATTTCCTCCTGTTTTTGATTAAAACTGTTGCCAATTAAAAAGTGACTGATTAACCTGTAATAAAGTAGAGACTTAGATCTTTGTTTCTGTTCAGAGCTTGTGGTTTTCACAGCTGTAGAACATTTCTGTGGGACAGTGAAGAGTGTTAAAAACGAGCATAAGTCCTGCCCGGCTGGAGGTGGATTCTGAGGAGAGAGTTAACGGAAACCTGAATGCTGATGTTTTCGGTTTGTCACGTTAGGATCCGTGTTGTAAAGTGGACCGTCAGCGAACACACGGCTGTAACGACTGCCCTTAATTAAAGAGCCGCACTGGTGTGGAACTGTCCGGACCAACCGTAACGTGAGATCCTCCACTGTCAACACGGCAGGGCCCAGACCCGTCCAGCAGCACCGGCCACCGACGATCATGTGACCCACGGGCAGGACGATCACATGACCCACAGGCAGGGCGATCACGTGACCCACACGGGCAGGAAGAGGCGGGACACGAGGGAACATCACAGTTTCACACACAAAACATTTTATATTTACTGCAGCTTTCCATCCTCCCTCTACAAGAGGAGGTTGTAAAAATGAACCCCTGAACCCACACCTGAACCAAGCACAGTTTCTACAGTCTGGCTTTACCCAAATCTAAAAGCTCGAAAAAAAAGCATCAAAATAGCGACGAAAATGAGGATGAAAAAGCAACAAAAGAGAGACAAAAACATGGCGAAATCACAACAAAAACGCTTCAAAAATGTGACCAAAATGTCTTAGCTTTTAAATTAGCCATTTACTGTTTTGGAGAGAATCACACTTTTGCAGAACAGTTAATTTGAGCAACATTTCATAACATAAGTGTTTAAAACATCTCAAAAACGAGTCTCAACTGCCCACTTCATAAATGTAACTGAAATACATTTAATAACTTCAAAACCGTCTCACAATAATATTTTATAGCTGCGTACTGTTAGCACCATTTCTCATTTTGTTTGAATTTTACTTGTGTTTTCAGACATTTCTCAGACTCTTCAACAATCGTAGCCTCATATTTATCAGGGCGTAGCTTTAGTGTTTAGTTTAGTTGTGGTTTGTTATGTGGAGTGCCTCAAGGGTCCGTTTTGGGTCCCGTCTTATTTTGGTTGTGTTTGATTCCTTTGGGAAAGATCATCCAAAGGTTCAGTGATGTTTCTTTTCTCATATTTGCTGACGATATCCAGCTTCACGGCTCCTTTAAGCCATCTGAAATCCAGAAGCTAAACTCTCTACTCCATTGTCAAGTGGAAATAAAACAATGGCTCAGCGATGACACTGGTACTCGCACCTGAACAGTCCCTGGGTGACTTAGGCCAGTCTGTGAAGCCCAGCCTTCGTAACTTGGGAGTTTTCTTTGACAAAGACCTGTCATTAGTGCAGCTCTGTGAGCAGCAACGAGGAACTGCTTCTTTAACGAGGAGCATCTCTAAACTCAGGAATATGGTCTCATGTAATGATCTGGAGCTGATCATTCATGTGTTTGTGTCTTCATGGTTAAGAAGGAGCTTCTCGACTGTAATTAGTAGGGATGCACCGATACCACTTTTTCTAAAACCGATACGAGTACGAGTACTTGGATTTAAGTACTCGCTGATACCGATACGAGTACAAGGCATTTTCTTCAACATTCTTACTTTTTCCACAGCAGATTCATTGGTTTGTAATTAGTTCATTTACTTAGACTTCCTTAAGTAAAGTAGGCGACACATTTAAGAGCAGTTATATTAGAATTGTGAAGATGCCATTAATTATTTTATTTTCATTCAATATAATTTTAAATTTTTATTGCACTTTATTACACTGACAGAAAAGTCCATGTCCAAAAGCTCCCAATGCCTGAGCTTTATTCATTTATGTGTTTTTATTTAACAATAGTATTGAGATGTTACTTAAATGGTCTCTTTAATGTCTTTACTTCAGCTCCTGTAGATTTTTTCGTGTGTTTGTAGTAACTTAGCGAGAAGCTACAGCGTTTTCATTGTTCTGCTGCAGCTCATTTTCCCTCAATATAAACATGCTGTATGTCTTTAGTTTGGATTTTCTGAGGACTTTTTAGTCGCTGGTTTAGTTTTTCAGATGAATAAACCCCTGAGCATAAAACGGCGTCAGAATGGCCAATACTGCTAGCCGCGAGTTAGCAACGTTAGCCTGTATGTTGTAAACACTGCAGACGCTGCAGCGAGTTAGCATCGTTAGCCTGTATGTTGTAAACACTGCAGACGCTGCAGCGCTAACAACATTAGCTCTGGTCTGTAATAAAGTCAGCTCTATGTGGATTATTGGATTTACACTAAACAATTCTCCAGTTTGTTGCTTCTTCTCTCCTCAGCTGAGAGCTGCGCCTCGTAGCTGCGCCTCATAGGAGCGCTGGCCACACGTCAAATGGTATCGGGACCTCATGAATGAGTACGAGTATGAGTACAAGCATGTGGTATCGCCCGATACTGGTATCGGTGCATCCCTAGTAATTAGTGCAAAACTCTGCAGTGAGAATTCTGACCCTCATCAGGAGGACCCACATATCTCCTATTTCCAAACAGCTTCATTGGCTGCCAGTGTCCTGTAGGATCAAGTTTTGGTTCTAGCTGTCAGAGCCGTGCATGGTCAGGCTCCTCCTTACCTCAGTGAGACAAACTTGTGTCTCCTGGATGTCCGTCTGTGTCGTTCTCTGACTTCTTCCTCAAACTGGTCTCGCTAGTCTTGCCTCACTGTTCTGGGATTTACTTTTCGGGAGTGGGACTGCGGTATATCGTCAGCAGACATGTTTTCTTGTAGCTTTAGTCCTTCCTTGTTCCTCAGGGATCACATTGTCCCTCAGACCCCAGAGTGTGGCCAACACCTGACAGCTGCAGGGCCGGTGTAAGCTAACCTTTAGCTGCTGTAACTAAAGAAGACGTCTGGCATTAAGGAGTTTGATAATTAAATCATTACAGGAGGCTGCTGCGTTACCTGCAACTCAAAACTCTGTCTGGAACAACTGCTCCGGGTTCACCAACTCTGACCCTCTGGAAAAACGGCTGCCGTCGGCGGAGATAACGTTGCACGCTTTTTAGCTTTCCCTGTTCTCTGAAGTGATGTGCTGTAATCCTGTAATCCTCTCAATCATTCACCAGATCATGACGAATGCGCTTTAACACAATAAATATTTAAATCACAAAAGAAAAGGTTGACTGACTTTGAATGAAGCTTTATTTCTGTTGTTAACATGGAACAACAGGGAAGTCGACCCTTTAAAGCCAAAATGCTGCTCTTTTTTAAAAATGGATGAACATTTGTTTTTAACCCCTTAACTCCCACCTGAACCGAGCACATTTTCTCCAGTTTGGCTTTACCCCAATCCAAAAGCTTCTGGAAAAAAGGTGAGAAAATAGCAACAAAACTGAGACGAAAAAAAATATGGAAATGTGACAAAAAAGTGATGAAAAATTGATGAAAAAGTGACAAAAATATCACAAGAAATTGACGAAAAAACGACAAAAATGTGACAAAAAATGACAAAAATGTGATAAAACTTTGACAAAAATGTGACAAAAAAATAACAAAAAATTGACAAAAAAAATATGACCAAATGTGACAAAAAATGTGACAAAATGTGACAAAACTTTGACAAAAAAATAACAAAAAATTAACAAAAAAATGACAAAAATGCGACAAAAAAATGATTAAAATGTGACAAAAATGTGATAAAACTTTGACAAAAAAATGACAAAAATTTGATAAAAAATTTACAAAAAAAATGATTAAAATGTGACAAAAAATGTGACAAAATAACATAAATTTGATTTTTTTTAAATGACGAAAAATGACGAAAATGTGACAAAAAAATGTTGAAAAAAATGACAAAAATTGGATTAAAATTTGACCAAAAAATGACCAAAAAAGGCCATAAAAAAAGACAAAAAAGTTACAAAACTGAGTTGAATACCCAACAAAAAAATTATGAAAAAAAATCTGACGTGAGGAAAAAGATCTTCTCAGTTCAGGCGGGAGTTAAGAGGTTAAACATGGTCCCTCCTCTCACGTCATATTTCTGCTCCCTGTTTTCATCATATTTTAAAGCGACATTTTCCTCCTGACTTTCCACACACACAGTGTATTTAGCCTAAAAACAGGAAGTTTGAATGTGTTTTGTTTTCCTTTCAGAGCAAATCACCTTTCGTACAAGCGGGTCCTGGCTGTTAAGGTATGGTTAGTTGGTTATATCAAAATGACGTCATTCATCGCTGGTTTAATGCTCTGGTTTGTTGCAGGTCATTCCTCTGGACATCACAGTGGAGTTACAGAAGCAGATCATGTCCGAGTTAGAAATCCTGTACAAGGTCAGAGTCTTCACAGCTCTAACTAACTAATATTGGTTGTTTGTCAGAAGGGAAAGCCACGCCCCCCCCGCCGCTGACATCACTGGTGCTCGTTTCTTGGTCCAGCTTTGAACTGGTTTCCAACCGGCCCCAGTTTGTGGAACCGAGAGCCAGAATTGTTTCAGTGGAAAACGAAAGAACAGCTTGGTGGAAAAGGTCTTTGTGAGGGCTCGTTTTGAGTGTGTTCACCTGTACTCGAGTTTTCCAGGTTATTATGATCTCAAACAAACATACTCAGTCTCTCTAAAAATGTCTTGAAAAAAGTGTCAAAATAGCAACAAAAATGAGTCGTAAACGAGGAAGAAAAGATCCATTTTGATGAGTTTTGTTGATCTTTCAGCCTATAGGCGGTAGGCAACCTTTAAGATAACTCCCACCTGAACCGAGCACATTCTCTCCAGTTTGGCTTTACCCCAATCCAAAAGCTTCTGGAAAAAAGCTGTGAAAATAGCAACAAAACTGAGACAAAAAAATTACAAAAAATTGACGAAAAAATGACAAAAATGTGACAAAAAAAATGACAAAAATGTGACAAAAATGTGATAAAAATGTGACCAAAAAATGGGACAAAAATGGGACAAAAATGGGACAAAAATGGAACAGAAATGGGACAAAAAATGACAAAAAAATTGACAAAAAATGACAAAAATGTGATTTAAAAAAAACACAAAAATGTGACAAAAAAATGACAAAAATGTGACAAAAAAGGACAAAAATGTGACAAAAATGACCAAAATGTGACCCAAAAAAATGACAAAAATGGGACAAAAATGGGACAAAAATGGGACAAAAATGGGACAAAAAATGACACAAATGTGACAAAAATGTGGTAAAAAATGGATGAAAAAAAGGACAAAAATTTTATTAAAATTTGACAAAAAAAATACAAAAAATGACCAAAAAAAAGACAAAAAAATGACAAAAAAAGTTACAAAAATGTGACAAAAATGTGATAAAAATGTGACAAAAATGTGATAAAAATGTGACAAAAAATGACCAAAATGTGACAAAAAAAATGACAAAAATGTGATAAAAAATTGACAAAAATGTGACAAAAATGTGGTAAAAATGGATGAAAAAAAGGACAAAAATTTGATTAAAATTTGACAAAAAAAATACAAAAAATGACCCAAAAAAAAAGACAAAAATGTGACAAAAAAATGACAAAAAAAAGTTACAAAAATGAGTTGAATACCCAACAAAAAAATGATGGAAAAAAATCTGATGTTGTGAGGAAAAAGATCCTCTCGGTTCAGGCGGGAGTTAAGAGGTCTCTTTTCTCTGGTCATAATCCGTGTTTTTCTTCCAGTGTGACTCCCCGTACATCATCACCTTCTTCGGCGCCTTCTTCGTGGAGAACCGGATCTCCATTTGCACCGAGTTCATGGACGGTGAGTTTTCTGGAGGTCAAACCCCCCCCTTCCCCTCCACACCTCCCTCTGCACCCATTTACACTTGTGCAGTTTAAAAGAGCGTCGGCCGCTGTAGCGCTAAAAGCTACAAGGGCGCCATGGTGCAGACTTAAGTGGCGTTGTTGGCGTGTGGTCGGCCCCGCGTGGTCGGCCCCGCGTGTTCGGCCCCGTGTGTTCGGCCCCGTGTGAACGCTGTTTCGAGGCTCGCTGGACTGTGGGTTAATGCGCCTCTCCACACCTCACACCTCCGACAAAAGTTTTGAGGAAACTCTGTGTGGTTGCAGGAGGGTCTCTGGACGTTTACAAGAGGATCCCTGAGCATGTTCTGGGACGCATCGCCGTGGCAGTAAGTCCTTTAGCCTCTGTTTATCTTTAACTTATCTTTATCTAGCAAGTTTCCTCCTTCACGTCCCAGTTTAACCTCCTAACTCCCACCTGAACCGAGAGGATCTTTTTCCTCACTTTGACAGATTTTTTTCCATCATTTTTTTGTTGGGTATTGAACTCATTTTTGTAACTTTTTTGTCAATTTTTTGGTCATTTTTTCTCACATTTTTGTAATTTTTTTGTCACATTTTGTCACATTTTTGGTCATTTTTTCTCACATTTTTGTCATTTTAAATATTTTTTGGACAATTTATTGAATTTTTTTGTGTCAAATTTTTATCAAATTTTTGTCATTTTTTTGTCTTTTTTTTGTCATATTTTGTCAAATTTTGGTCATTTTTTGTCAATTTTTTATCACATTTTTGTCATTTTTTTTGTCTTTTTTTGTCAAATTTTGGTCATTTTTTTGTCAAATTTTTCTCACATTTTTGTCATTTTTTTGTCTTTTTTTTGTCATATTTTGTCAAATTTTGGTCATTTTTTGTCAATTTTTTCTCACATTTTTGTCATTTTTTTGTCTTTTTTGGGGTCAAATTTTGGTCATTTTTTGTCAAATTTTTATCACATTTTGGTCATTTTTTTGTCTTTTTTTTGTCATATTTTGTCAAATTTTGGTCATTTTTTTGTCAAATTTTTCTCACATTTTTGTCATTTTTTTGTCTTTTTTTTGTCAAATGTTTGTCATTTTTTTGTCTTTTTTTTGGTCAAATTTTGGTCATTTTTTTTGTCAAATTTTTATCACATTTTTGTCATTTTTTTGTCTTTTTTTTGTCAAATTTTTGTCATTTTTTTGTCAATTTTTTATCACATTTTTGTCATTTTTTTGTCACATTTTTGCCACTTTTTCATCCATTTTTTATCACTTTTTTGTCAGTGTTTTCTCACTTTTTGTCACATTTCCATCATTGTTTTCGTCTCAGTTTTGTTGCTATTTTCACACCTTTTTTCCAGAAGCTTTTGGATTGAGGTAAAGCCAAACTGGAGAAAATGTGCTCGGTTCAGATGGGAGTTAAGGGGTGAAACTAAAATCAGCCCAAACTGTCTTTACGATGTTTATTCTCTGAGATTTATCCAGGCAGTGACTCCATCATGTCTGTGTCTCCCTGGTCTTTCCCACGCTCTTCATTCACAAATACTGACATTCTCACGGTGCTTAAATCTCTGTGATGTACAGTCATATTTCATTTATAATCATAGGATGTGCTGGGGCCTGATGTTGGCTCTTTTTCAGGCTTTTTTCAAAGGGATTTTTGCAGATCTGATTCCTGACAGATTTATTGAGCTTTGAACCCAAAAAAACAAGGAGAAATTAGAATTTTCACAGATAATTCTCACTTATTATGCAGTGATTATCTTATTCAAAAACTAAACAAAACCCAACAAAGTAAAACCACATCTTAAAACCTGGGTCTGATTCAGATTCAACTGTATTTATCCTGCATGGAGAAACAGCCACACACAGGTGTTAGTGTCGTCGACTAATATATTTAGTCATCATTTTAGTCAAAGTGATATTTTTGTGACTAAATAAAAATGAAAAGGAGAGACTAAGATCATCCAAACTTCTATTGTCCGTCTGAAAGAGCCTCAGATCATGTAAATCTTCTACCAAAGGAGCAGCTTCATGAGGCAGAGCAGCTGATTAAATATGACAATGATGTTATAATTGGGGGAGGAACCCGCCTACTGGGACTGGACACTGAGGACTGGACGGTCTGTGATCTCGGCCCGTCTGCTCAGAGACTCCCATCAGCCCTGGGTCTATAGCCTGTCCGTCCATGGGAGTGGATCTCTCCTTTAGGGCTGTGCAATTAATCGAAATTCGATTACGATTTCGATTACAACAGTAAACGATTACAAAATTAGCATAATCGCAAAAAATCGATTAAATTTTTTTTTTTTTTTTTCACATTTTAAATTTTTGGATTTTTGTCATTTTTTTGCTGGATTTTTGTCACTTTTTTGCTGGATTTTTGTCACTTTTTTGCTGGATTTTTGTCTTTTTTTTGCTGGATTTTTGTCACTTTTTTGCTGGATTTTTGTCACTTTTTTGATGGATTTTTGTCTTTTTTTGCTGGATTTTTGTCACTTTTTTGATGGATTTTTGTCACTTTTTTGCTGGATTTTTGTCTTTTTTTGCTGGATTTTTGTCACTTTTTTGCTGGATTTTTGTCTTTTTTTGATGGATTTTTGTCACTTTTTTGCTGGATTTTTGTCTTTTTTTTGCTGGATTTTTGTCACTTTTTTGCTGGATTTTTGTCACTTTTTTGCTGGATTTTTTTCTTTTTTTGATGGATTTTTGTCACATTTTGATGGATTTTTTTTAAAGGCAACAAATAATCGTTTGAATAATCGTGATTATTATTTTTTTCAATAATCGAGCAGCCCTACTCTCCTTCTTATGTGGACTTTATGTTTGCCTGGACACTTCATCCACCTGAACTTTACATTGTCACATTTCCTGCTCTGTTTTATTCCCTTATATATATATATTAATGTTCCGGCAGCTGTGAGGAAACTCCTGTGTGATATCGGGCTACACAAAACCATTGATTGATTGATCGATATTATAAATGCAAAGTCGACTCACTGACATGCAATTTTAGTCGACTAAAACTAGACTAAATTAAGCTAAATTAAAATGAACAGGTGGAGCTCACTTGTGCATTACAATCGGCCACATCACTGAAAAATACCTGCAATTTTGGCCATTTTTATCCATGAAATACTGTATTTTTATATGAAAACATAAAAACTGTAGGAGCGTCTGAACACAGAATAGAATCGAGTTGGCTCAGCCTTGACTGTTCCCAATATGAGGTTCACTCCATTTCTTCTTACTTGGAACCTCGATGAAAGAGGAGGCCCCTACATTAAACTATTTGTCCAAACTCATTCCTAACTTTCCACACGTGTCTGTAGCATCTTCTTCACCTGGAGAAGTTATCGTCACATTTACTAAAGAAGTTCATATAATGCAGGGGTAGGCAACGTCAGGCCCGGGGGCCTCATCCGGCCTCCAGCACAGAACCTCTGGCCCCCAATATGATTTTGAGAAATATTATTATGCAAATAAGGGATCAAATACCTGTTAAAGTACTCTAAAAATGTAGTTTCCTTTTATAGTGTATGTTTTAAATGTCCTTCAGCACTTGGTCATGTATGATGTAAAACAGGGATTCTCAACTGGTGGTTCAGGACACAAAAGTGGGTCGCGAGCCTACAGGGAACTTTGACTTAAAGGGGGGGGGGTATTATGCAAAATGGACTTGTTCAAGCTTTCCATCATGTTATTATGTCACTCCCTCATTAAAAACATGGCTGAAGTGTTGCCTTGGCACATTCACGTATTTCTGAGTAATCTGTAAAAACTCTGATGGCGGCCATTTTAGGGATAGGTTTGCCTGAGTCCTCCTAGGAACGCCCCCACCTCCTGGAGACGCCTCCGAGCTTTGGTCACCAGCCGAGTAACCAACCACTGCTCCTCAGCAGAACCCCCTCCCCACTGATGCCACAGCCAGCGTGTGGAGGGGGCGTGTCTAAAGGCTCAGAGGTTCTTAAAGAGACAGAGGCCTATTTCAAGACATTCACTACAGCCATTTTGAGAGAGACATTTTATACAAGGCAGTTATTCTAATTTACTGCAGTTACAAATCAGCAGAAGGTTTGTCATCATTGTAGTGTGATATAGACTGGTGCTGTGGGACTGAAAAAAGCAGAACACCCCCTCTTTAAATATTTTTCATCTGAAACTACACAGAAACACACTGGAGTCTGTGTCTAAAATTAATATTGTTGGTTTTTTTTTATCATAATTTCAGTCTTAACCCTCGTGTGGCCCTTAATTTTGCACCTTTTCAAGACCCTATTGTTAAAAAATGTACACTCCTTTAAATAACATACATTCATATTTTTTTTCTGCTTCTTTTTACAAAAATCTTAAGTGGCTTTTGGGTCATTGGGCTCCAGTGGCTTTCGAAGGCCCCGCGATTGTCTGTGTCTGGTTCAGTAAAAACATGTGGTAAATACAATATTTTATAAGATATATGACAAATTACAGTTATACTTGGTGGTACTAAAGTGGTCTCGGAGCCGGACCACTTTAGTACCACTGATATAAAACACTGGCATTTGCACAAAATGGTTCTTTCTTTAGGCTACAATGGTGAGGTTCGGCCCTCGGTGTTTTGGCTATGATGAAAATCGGCCTCTGTGACGCAAACTTGCCTCCCCCTGATATAATGGATACAGATGCTTTATAATTAGTTTTCTCAGTTTACAACATACTAAAGGAGGACACGGCTCCAATGTGAATCCTCGCCTCCTTTAAACTGGTGTCTGATCCGGCCCGTGTCCTCATAAAGCTGTGTTTTCATTCTCGATCCTACAAAGATCCTGAAGGACCTCTCAGAGCCTCGTGTCCTGGGCCCGTTCCTCTGCTGCCGCACCATCATTTAATTCAGTGGTTCTCAACCTTTTAGAGACGCGACCCCCATTATAACAGTTAATTAGGATCGTGACCCCCACCCGGGTCAGACCATGGGAAAAACAGGGACTTTAACCCCTTAACTCCCGCCTGAACCGAGCAAATTTTCTCCAGGTTGGCTTTACCCCAATCCAAAAGCTTCTGGGAAAAAGGTGAGAAAATAGGGACAGAACTGAGATGAAAACAGTGATGGAAATGGGACAAAAAAGTGACGAAAAATGTATGAAAAAATGTGACAAAATGTGAGAAAAATTGACAAAAATGTGACAAAAAATGACAAAAAAATGACAAAATTGTGACAAAAAAATGACAAAATTGTGACAAAAATGTGACAAAAAAATGTGACAAAAAAATGTGACAAAAAAATGACAAAAAAATGACAAAAATTTGACAAAAAAATGACAAAAATGTGACAAAAAAATGACAAAAATGTGACAAAAAAATGACAAAATTGTGACAAAAAAATGACAAAAAAATGACAAAAAAAATGACAAAAATGTGACCAAAAAATGACAAAAATGTGACAAAAAAATGTCAAAAATGTGACAATAAAATGACGAAAATGTGACAAAAATGTGACAAAAAGTTACAAAAATGAGTTGAATACCCAACAAAAAAATGACGGAAAAAAATGTGATGACGTGAGGAAGAAGATCCTCTCGGTTCAGGCGGGAGTTAAGAGGTTAACCTATATAACTCTTAAAAAATAAAGAAAAAAAATTACTAAAACAAAAATGAAGTAATTTAGAACAAATATTGGCACCCTGGTAAAATAACATGTATGCTACGACACCATCATAATAATATTAAAATATATATTTTATCTCTATGCTCTGGCGACCCCCCAAATTTGTCTCCCGACCCCCTAGTGGGTCCCGACCCCCAGGTTGAGAACCCCTGATTTAATTAACAGTAGCGTCTCCATGTGGCGCGGCGGCGTCCGCACCTCGGCTCTGTTTACGCCGCTCCCGCGACCTCTGTCCCGCCGTCCTGCCGGGACAGCTCTAATTTTATTAATGATTTGAGCGGGTGAAAATTGGTGCGAACCGTTCAATTAGCCTTTGTTTTGTGAAGCTCCGGCAGAGTCAAAGTCGCGGCGCCGCTTTCAGACGGAGACTCGGGGCCGTAATCAAACCACGACAGCAATTTAGTCAGTGTTAATTCTAATTCGCGGCTCCCTCGTCCGCGCCGCCACAGTTGTTAATTATCGGGGAAACAAAAGCTCCCGTGAGGGCGAGCGGCGGTTCTGGCGGCGGCGGTCCCTGCACCAGCACTTTTAAAGGCCCTGCCCTTTATTAGGCTTTCGGCTCGTTAAACCATCTGGACTTTCAGCCGCGTTTCCTGACGGGAGTCACCGGAACGTCCAGGAAAGAACTCCGGATTTAAGACCCTTTTCTGTGAGGAACGCCCTAAACATGGCCTTGGATCTGGTGTTTAAAGAAATCGTATGTTCGCTTCAGTGAGGAGGAGGTCACAGGCGAAAATGAGGATGATCCAATACCCGATACCGATACCACACGTACTCATACTCGTACTCATTAATGAGGTCCCGATACCCCCGGCCGTGTGGAGAATAGTTTAGTGTGAATCCAATATTCCACATAGAGCTGACTTTATTACAGACGACACTCCCTAAACCAGAGTCTGAGCTGGATTTAACCAGAGCTAAATGTCTGCCGTGTTTACAACATACAGGCTAATGATGCTAATGTTGCTAAACTAGCCGCTAACTCGTGGCTAACAGTTCTGGTGATTCTTACTCCGTTTTATGCCCAGGGGTTTATTCATCTGAAAAACTAACCCAGAGACTAAATAATCCTCAGAAAATCCAGAATAAAGAGATCCAGCATGTTTATATTGAGCCAAAATGAGCAAAACAATGAAAATGCTGTAGCTACTGGATAAGTTACTATAAACACAGGAGAAAATCCACACGGAGCTGAAGTAAAGGAGAAAAGAGAGCATTTATCTGCAGTAATAAGTAACATCTCAATACTATTGTTAAATACAAATACATAGATGAATTAGGGCTGTGCAATTAATCGAAATTCGATTACGATTTCGATTACAACAATAAACGATTACAAAATTAGCATAATCGCAAAAAATTGATTATAATTTTCTTTTTGAATTTTTGATTTTTTTTTTTTCAAATTTTTTTTTTCTAATTTGTAATTTTTGGATTTTGTCACTTTTTTTGCTGGATTTTTGTCTTTTTTTGATGGATTTTTGTCCTTTTTTTGCTGGATTTTTGTCACTTTTTTGATGGATTTTTGTCCTTTTTTTGCTGGATTTTTGTCTTTTTTTGATGGATTTTTGTCCTTTTTTTGCTGGATTTTTGTCACTTTTTTGATGGATTTTTGTCTTTTTTTGATGGATTTTTGTCTTTTTTTGATGGATTTTTGTCTTTTTTTGATGGATTTTTGTCTTTTTTTTGCTGGATTTTTGTCACTTTTTTGATGGATTTTTGTCCTTTTTTTGCTGGATTTTTGTCTTTTTTTGATGGATTTTTGTCCTTTTTTTGCTGGATTTTTGTCACTTTTTTGATGGATTTTTGTCTTTTTTTGATGGATTTTTGTCTTTTTTTGATGGATTTTTGTCTTTTTTTGATGGATTTTTGTCTTTTTTTGATGGATTTTTGTCTTTTTTTGATGGATTTTTGTCTTTTTTTTGCTGGATTTTTGTCACTTTTTTGATGGATTTTTGTCCTTTTTTTGCTGGATTTTTGTCTTTTTTTGATGGATTTTTGTCCTTTTTTTGCTGGATTTTTGTCACTTTTTTGATGGATTTTTGTCTTTTTTTGATGGATTTTTGTCTTTTTTTGATGGATTTTTGTCTTTTTTTGATGGATTTTTGTCTTTTTTTGATGGATTTTTGTCTTTTTTTTTAATGGATTTTTGTCATTTTTTTGCTGGATTTTTTTCACTTTTTTGCTGGATTTTTGTCATTTTTTGCTGGATTTTTTTCACTTTTTTGCTGGATTTTTGTCACTTTTTTGATGGATTTTTTAAAGGCAACAAATAATCGTTTGAATAATCGTGATTTCAATTATGACAAAAATAATCGTGATTATTATTTTTTCAATAATCGAGCAGCCCTAACATGAATAAAGCACAAGCACTGAGGAGCTTTAGGACATGAGCTGTTAATAATACAAATAAATAAAATGTCGTCTGTTCAATTCTGATATAACTTCTCTTAAAAGTGTCGCCGACTTTACTCTAGGAAATGTAAATGAGTAAATTAACTAATTACAAACCGATCTGCTGCGAAAAAGTCTGAATTTTGACGCTTTTTAAAAAAAATTCTCTCCCGCCCAAATGTAGCGTTTTGGCCACAAGTCTTGTCTCTGTGCTGTTTGGCAGATTGTAAGCGGAGACTTTGTGGCTTTTGTGAAGTAAGATTTGGGTAAAGCCGCTCTGTGGTACCTCCTCTCTCCTGCAGGTGGTCAAAGGCCTGACGTATCTGTGGAGCCTGAAGATCCTTCACAGAGGTGAGTAAAGCGGCTCCGCCTCCAAACTGCCGACCCCGGGGTTCCTGACGCTCTTCTGTCCCCGCAGACGTGAAGCCGTCCAACATGCTGGTGAACACCCGAGGACAAGTCAAGCTCTGCGACTTCGGCGTCAGCACACAGGTACGGGCGCTCTCAGCACTCAGGTACGGGCGCTCTCAGCAGGTACGGGCGCTCGTTTGTCCAGCTGACACTACGAAACACAAGACAGTCTGCAGGAGCGCCCTCTATCTGCAGCTCAGTGAACAACATGCACGCCAGGCTCAGAACAGATGGTTTAAATACAAACCTTTATTTAAGCAGGAAAAATCTCTTTCACAGAACTGTCCTGGACCAAGAGGTCACAGGTCACAGGTTCTACATGTTCAGGGAGAAATAGAGAAAACATGGATAAAGTGGGGGAAATTCAAAAATTGGGATAAAATACCGGATAATAGTAAAAAGAAATGGGGAAAAAATGGACAAAAAAAAATAGGGAATAATTTGGGGAATTTTGGGGGAAAAATTTGTAATTTTTTAAAAAACATTTGGATTTTTTTTTATTTGGGAATTTTTGTTTAAAAATGGGATTTTTCTTTTATTAATATGGGAAAAAATGAACAAAAAAAATAAAAAAAATAGGGAAAATGTTTGGAAATAAAAAAAATTGAGAAAAAAAAAATGTTTTTTTGGGGGGGGGGGGGGGTTTGGATTTTTTTCTGAAAAAATTGGATTTTTTTTTTTTTTCATTTTGGATTTTTTTTTGGAAAAAAATGGATTTTTCTTTTTGCAAATTTGGAAAAAAATGGAACAAAAAATTTGAAAAAAATAGGGAAATTATGAAGAATTTTTTATTTTTTTTTATTTAAAATGTTGAGAAAGTTGGAAAAATTGGTGAAATCGGGAAACGTTTTGGAAAATGCATTTTGGAAAATTAGGGAAAATATGTAAAAAGTTGGGAAAAACATTTGGGATTCTTTTTTGAAAATTAAGGGGGAAAAAAAGACATTTATGTTTTTGAGCGAGATCCAAAGTAACTTAAGATGTTTCCAGCACAGTTTTTTTTTCAGATTTGTGACGTTTGCAAAACTATCACTTCGTCCTCGTTGTCCGGAAAGTCCTGAGACCTTCATGTTAGTCCTAGATTCGGGTAACGCCGCTTTAAAACACGTGGAAACCTCGTCCAGTCGGTGTTTTCAGAGGCTCCAAAGTCACTCAGTGGCCGAGTTTCCGCCTCGCTCCTCGATCTGCGCCGTTTGCTTTGGTCAGCCTGTCAATCAGCGCTTTCATTTCCACCTCCCAAACCCCGGGACGGTCCCGCGGGGGCTCCTCCGACACTGCCCCCCATTGTCCCGCCGCGTCCACAGAAATCCCACCTCATAATCACGGCCTCATTGATATGTATGCGGTCGGAGCGGCGAGCGCAGACAATGGGCATCTACGGCGTCCGGGCTATTTGTAACGGACTCACCGGGGACCCGCCCCCCCGCGCCCCCCCCCAAACATCCATCCATATGGTAAACAGTTATTCATTTTTAACCTCCACTTTCCCGCCGTCTCCAAGGTGATTTCCAGAGTGGGACGTGTAAACCGAACGCTCTGACTTGTCCTCGTTTCTCCCCCGCCGTCACCGAGTACAGGCCGCCATCGGGGAGCGCCGCCTCATTATCCAGGGGCTGTCATCGGCGTGTTTTTGTAGACAGCGCTAATGTCTCCTTGTGAGGCGGGAAATAGGGCAAACTGACGCGCTGTTTATTTTGGTTTTAGGGGCGGCGCCGGTTTGACCTGAAACAGACATTTTTCTGACAGATGTCGTGATATTTGCACTTTAAATATAACTTTATTTACAGCACTAGACTGTTTTATTATATCTACTGTTCAGTTGTTCCATTGCAGCTTCATCAGCAACAAGGTCCAAATCTGCGAGAGGCAAAGAGGCGTTTTATGGCGTCAAAACTTAAATCCACCACATATTTACGTCAAAAACTGTCTGTAAAGAAGTTACAACTGCACACGATCAGATTCTAGCCTCTCTGTCCTCACCCTATAGCTCCTGACCTTTGACCTTTCATGGGGTCGGCTGTTAGATCTATGCAGTTAGTGAACTTTTGCTTCAGCAGCATTTGCCCAGTTGGACCGTCCTGACCCAGGGGGGCAGTGACGTCACCGACAGCTGCTGTTCTTCTTCTATGAGGTTATTGGCAGACTGCAGGCAAACAAAAGCACATGTCGCCCCCTACTGTATTACATGTGCAACAACATTGGTGCAGTGGTTTTATGGGATGGCTATGATGATGAAGTGGCTATGATAGTTAGCATCAGAGGTCCCTATGCTAAAGTGGCTATGATAGTTAGCATCAGAGGTCCCTATGCTAAAGTGGCTATGATAGTTAGCACCAGAGGTCCCTATGCTAAAGTGGCTATGATAGTTAGCATCAGAGGTCCCTATGCTAAAGTGGCTATGATAGTTAGCACCAGAGGTCCCTATGCTTAAAGTGGCTATGATAGTTAGCACCAGAGGTCCCTATGCTAAAGTGGCTATGAGAGTTAGCATCAGAGGTCCCTATGCTAAAGTGGCTATGATAGTTAGCACCAGAGGTCCCTATGCTAAAGTGGCTATGATAGTTAGCACCAGAGGTCCCTATGCTAAAGTGGCTATGAGAGTTAGCATCAGAGGTCCCTATGCTAAAGTGGCTATGATAGTTAGCACCAGAGGTCCCTATGCTAAAGTGGCTATGATAGTTAGCATCAGAGGTCCTTATGCTAAAGTGGCTATGATAGTTAGCATCAGAGGTCCTTATGCTAAAGTGGCTATGATAGTTAGCATCAGAGGTCCCTATGCTAAAGTGGCTATGATAGTTAGCACCAGAGGTCCCTATGCTAAAGTGGCTATGATAGTTAGCATCAGAGGTCCCTATGCTAAAGTGGCTATGATAGTTAGCACCAGAGGTCCCTATGCTAAAGTGGCTATGATAGTTAGCATCAGAGGTCCCTATGCTAAAGTGGCTATGATAGTTAGCATCAGAGGTCCCTATGCTAAAGTGGCTATGATAGTTAGCATCAGAGGTCCCTATGCTAAAGTGGCTATGATAGTTAGCACCAGAGGTCCCTATGCTAAAGTGGCTATGCTAGTTAGCACCAGAGGTCCCTATGCTAAAGTGGCTATGAGAGTTAGCATCAGAGGTCCCTATGCTAAAGTGGCTATGCTAGTTAGCACCAGAGGTCCCTATGCTAAAGTGGCTATGATAGTTAGCATCAGAGGTCCCTATGCTAAAGTGGCTATGCTAGTTAGCACCAGAGGTCCCTATGCTAAAGTGGCTATGATAGTTAGCATTGAGGCTCCTTCCCCCAACTCCTTCCTAAGTGACAGCCCAATTCCTGGTTTCGTTTCCTGGTTAAATAGAATAAAGAGTGTAAATGTTGATCTGAATAAGTTAAGCTAAAGTCCCTGGTTCCTAAGCCCCTCCCCTTGTCCACATCTACATGACTGACTGCATTAAGATTGAGGAAAAGATTCAAAGATTACTCAAACGTGCGTGGGTTTTTGCAGAACGCCTTAATAATTTCCCCAGGTCGAGCTGCGCTAACATGTTCCGTCCGTGTTCTGTCTCACATTAAAGCTCCAGGACGTGGTGAAAATCCGCAGCGTCAGCAGAATGTTGATCTGAAAACAAATTAAAAGTAACTTGTCCCGGACGTGGTTTCGTCAGACGCTGATTGATTGTTTTTTATCACAGATGTTTGGTGAAGCTTCGGTGAAGCTTTTTGACTGTGACGTGTTTTTCTTTTGCAGTTGGTGAACTCCATCGCCAAAACATACGTGGGAACGAACGCTTATATGGCGGTAAGTATTAGTCATAGTGATGGAGGTTTACTGGTTTGGAAGGAGGGGGAGGGAGGTTGAGGGCGGGGGGGGGGCGGGGAGCGTGTGTCAACAGTTAACAATTTGATGATGTCGGCAACAATACTATTAGGTTTATGCACCATTACTTAATTTTCCTTTGGATGTTTGGATTTTCCTCATATATATGTTTGTTAAGTGTGACGTCACCACTTCCACTTCCGGGTCCGGCAAATATGTGAGAACAGAAAAAACAGAAAAAACTCATAAAAACATCCATCAGTATTTCTAAAACTCGACAGAGAGTTACTGAACCGAACTCAGACTTTATTGAAGAGACCAGTCATTCTTTAACAGCAGCCACTTTAAAGGAAGGCTCTTGGTATCGGGTAATATCGGATATCGGCCGATGCTCAAACCCATAAATGCTGGATCGGTGCATTTCTGATTTATTAAAGTGACTCGCGCTGTAGCTCCAGTCTCTGCCTCCATGTCTGCGAGGTCCAAAAAACTGGATTAGACTGGACTGAGCAGGCGAAGTATGTCAGAAAACATGGACCGGACCGGCACAGATACATGAGTTTCTAATGGATTAGCAGAACAGCTTTGGTAAACACGCTTGTTTAAAGATTATTGATTAGCGCTGCAGTAAAAGGCGGGGGCGGGGCCAGAAGAATGTAAGGGGACACACTGTGCTGGGGCTCCTCTGATGTTGTCCTGTGTCTCTGATCCACAGCCCGAGAGAATATCCGGGGAGCAGTACGGCATCCACGCAGACGTGTGGAGCGTCGGCATCTCGCTCATGGAGGTACAGTTATGTTTTTACTCTGATGTGTTGTGCTAAAACATGGCCGCAAAGGAATCACAAGCAAAACACTCAAATCTGCATTTATCAGGGTGCCGTCGATTTGTAAGCAGGCCGACGGCCCACAATGGTGGCTTGTATTGTTTTGTATTGTCGGCCGAGCAGAATGAATGACGGCAGATAAACAGGACCCCCCCAGAGGCCCGGCTGACACTCTGTTTTCAGATCACAGTTTCATTTGTGCTGCTCTCTTGTCCTCCCACCGACTCCATTGATTCCCCATCTGTAACTGTCCTTTCTCTGGAAACAAGCGACCCCCCTGCCCCCCCCCCCCCGTCGATACCAGCTCATATCTGCACCATTATCCCCGTAATGGATGAGGACGAGGACAGATAACATGTCACAATTATTGACATGATTCCTCCATGATTTAGATTGACTTTGGGAACATGGAGGGCGTCGCACTCGTACGGCTGAGACTCCGACACACACGAGACACGGACATCCCAGTCACTCCACAACAGATATATATATATACATATATATATATATATGGTGGCACAGTGGTTAGCGCTCTGCTTCACTGTGGAAGGTCCCGGGTTCGACTCCCACCTGGACGGGCCTTTCTGTGGGGTTTGCACGTTCTCCCCGTGTCTGTTTAGGTTTGTAGTAAAAACATGTACAATAGCTGGTTTCAGGTCACATCACAGCTTTCTAAAGCCTATAATATTACGTAAAATGATTTAGTTTTTGAGGAGATGTTTGGTCTTGTACAGAGAGATCATGGACCAGTCACTGATGTTAAAGATCATCACATTTTCTTTTTAGATACGACTTGTGAAAGTGTGATGCAGTTCATAGGAAGAACTGAATCCTCCAGCAGGTGTTTCTGAGCTCCAGCCTGGCTCCACATCTGGAGACGGTCCCCGAGCACCGGCCCAGGCTGGAGCTCACGGCTCCTCCAGGTCACCCAGACTCTGAGGACGGGTCACACGCAGAGATTCATAAAGTATAACTTAACTCGGCTCGAAAAAACACAAATTAAACATCTCATAAAATTAGAATATTTTGAAAATGAAAATTATTATAACAAACAAAGGCTTGACATCTGTCACTTTCCATGTCATGGGTCTAAATCATATATTAGTTTTACATTTTAAGAGACAGACATAGAAAACAGAAATAAAAACACTTCTTTCCCATGTAGAAAAAAAATATTTCTACAATTCTGTTCCCCCATTTAACCCCCAATGTTTTTCAATCCTCCCCTCTCCCCCCCCTTTTTTTTGTCCCCCCCCCAAAAAAAAATAATAAAAATTCCCAATATTTTTGTAAATGGCTTATTTTAGTTTCTTGGTTTATTTGTTCGGGACAGTGCATGTTTATGAACCCACTGCTCATTTCCATCCGTCGTCCCCCATGTGCACTCTCACACACACTCTCATTCATCCTGGCCTATTGTACATGTTTTTAGTGGTAGGGGAAACCGGAGTACCTGGAGGAAACCCGCACAGACGCGAGGAGAACATGCAAACCCCACAGAAAGGCCCGTCCAGGTGGGAGTCGAACCCGGGACCTTCCACAGTGAAGCACGAGCACTAACCACTGTGCCACCGTGCCGCTCCTTCATGTTTCCCCTTGTTTAAAATGGAGTCCAGTTTGAATCGTGTTTTTTTAGTCCAGATCCAAACCGTGTGAAATCCATAAATATGACTTTAACTCCTGTTTTTATTTGTTTATTGAGCTGTTCTGTCTCTCTCTGCGCCTGTCGTCACATCAGCCGTGTTTAGCTAAATGAAACGCCCCCCCCCCCCCCCCTGCCGCCCCCCCCCCTCCCGTCCCGCTCCATTAGACGTGATCTTTAGCCCACAGGTTTATCTCTTTACGTTCAAGGGGAGACGGCCCGGCCTTTTTGACGTTTTAATAAGGCGGAGTTGCCAATAAGCCGCCCTTGACCGAGATGAAAAATGCCCACCTCACGAGAGAAATGTCAGCGAGGAGAGTCCGCCCCCCCCCAGCCCTTCCCCCCCCCGCCCCGTCAGGCTCCTCATCCCGCTCTGTTCCCAGCAGGAGGCTCACTCCGGGGCTTATTAACTAATAGCTGGTGTGGTTTGATGGAGACGAAGATCTGCACTAAGCTGACCTCAAAGACAATCACAACTTCATTTGCTCAGCGCTTTAAAGCCCCTCTTCTACAAATAAGGCTTAAATCAGGGACAATGTGTGTGTGTGTGGGGACGGGGGGGTTACCGTATCAAAGTCAGCCCCACATTTTCTCCAAAGCTAAAGGCTACATGAAAATAGTGTCAAAAATGAGATAGAAACAAGGATGAAAACGCAACAAAAAAAAGGTTTAAAAATGCATTTTTCTCACATTGTGGCGACAGCGTCTCCAGCTCAGTCACTTCTACAGACTTCAGTTTTTACAGACTGGGATCTGTTCTTACCTGAGCTTAGACGAGTTGATCCGTACCTGTCTGGTCTTTGAGCGTGCCCTCAGTCACAAAACGACCAAAGATGTTTTTAGCATTTGGCCTCTCCCAGTGTATTCCTATAGCTCCAGAAGTGACCGCGCTCTTCCACGGACACAAAGACCCGACAGGTACGGATCAACTCGTCTAAGCTCAGGTAAGAACAGACAGAGGCCTGTTCCTTTAAGAACCCACAGAAACCAGGCAAAACATGAGTTTTTACAGATTTTTTTCACTTGTGATTTTTCACTTATTCAAAAACTTATCAAGATCCAAAATCCCTCTGAAAAAATCTTTGCCACTAATATGTCCCAAAATAAAACCCGTACATTTAAATCTGGTCATTATTTAGATTTCGTTGTTGAAAATATCGGCAATTTAGGCTTTTTTTATATGAAAACAAAACGACAGAAAACTTGTAGTACATTTTTATAACATTACATTTTTATGTAATGTTCAGCAAAAGTTTCAAATTGGTATCTGTACATTTCCCCTGATTCACCTGCAGCGTCTCGCCGTCAAAATCAAAAAATGAAACCTGAACAGAATGTATTTATTTATTGGTTTATTTGGTGCATGTTACTGAACATACATGGGTCTCATGCATGTAAACACGCCACTCCGGATTGTAGCCTTGGGCTAATTTCCACACTCTCACTCATCCTGGCCTATTGTACATGTTTTTAGTGTCAGGGGAAGCCGGTGTACCCGGAGGAAACCTACGCAGACGGGGAGAACATAATAATAATGCACTGGTTTTATATAGCGCTTTTCTGGACACTCAAAGACGCTTTACATTGCACTATTCGTTCACTCCATACTCGGTGGTGGTAAGCTACTATTGTAGCCACAGCTGCCCTGGGGTAGACTGACGGAAGCGAGGCCACCAGTCTGCGCCATCGGCCCCTCCGACCACCACCAACCACTCAGTACATTCACCCCAGGCTTCCTGGTGTTCCCAAACGGTCTCTCATCCAAGTCCTGACCAGGCCCCTCCTGCTGAGCTTCCCAGGTCTGACGGGATCAGGCCGAGCAAAGGCGGGACGGCCACAATACCACAACTCCACACAGAAAGGCCCCGTCCAGGTGGGAATCAAACCCGGGACCTTCTCGCTGTGAAGCACGAGCGCTAACCACTGTGGCACCGTGACGCCCAATCAAATTTAATTCACTTCTACTCACAAATTCTGGTCACTAGATTATTCTCCACCTTTTCAACTCATTACATTTTGCCAAACTGTGTTTGAAATTATTTAGATTTTAAAGTTTGGTGCAGATTCACAAATGTTTCAGCTCGAAATGGAGTCTTTGCCCCAAAAACATTTGTAAAGTGTTTTTTACACACGGCACTAAAGCTAATCTGAGCCGCAGTGCTGTTCACTTTTGTAGTGGCTATGCTGGATTTTGTCCAAGCGGCCTCTAGGGGGCGATCTGAAACAGCTTGCAATGGTTTCTGGAAGCCTTGTGTCCACAAAGAAGTGCACGATTCCCCTGAATGCCCCCCCCCCCCCCCCCGTGTGTTTCCTCTGGGGTCAAAGGGTTTAAACCTCACTCGCTGTAATCAAAGCAAAAGGCGGCGAAGGCTTCAGTCAGAATCCACAATGGAAGTCAGCGTTTGGATCTACCTGACAGGATCACTCTTGACACTAAAGTCATGTGACCTTTAATACTTGTTTTGTTCCCGTGGTCTCACAGATCAGCTCAGATGTTTGTGTCTCCTCTGATCTTCTGCTTCCTCTCGTCCACAGCTGGCCCTGGGCATGTTTCCATATCCACAGGTGAGTTCTCATCACTGCTCTATACCTCCTCCCGTTTCCTCTAAACCAGGTCAGCGCTCGCTTCCTCCCGGCGAGACAACTTTAAACATGATTAGGCCAAGTTCAAATCCAGCTCAAATGTAATTGCCGACCACAGAAGTTGCTTACCAATCGGATCAGGTCTGAAAGAGGTTTAAGAAGGTCTTATCCCTGTAATCCCGGCTCGACAATCTGCATCCAGTTACCTGACTTTACCTCCGATCCTCCTCGTTTACCTCCGATCCTCCTCGCTTTCTTCCTCGCTTTACCTCCGATACCCCTCGCTTTACCTATTTGAAACTTGTCTCTGAGTCGTCCCCCGGATGAGGCGAGTCTCCAGGTCTGGATGAGAAGGGTTAGGGTCAGTTTCAGTCTCCGAGAGGTCTACAGGGTCTGGAGACCAAGGAGATCTCAAAGGGTGGTGTGGAGTCTCTCTGAGGTCTCGGGGACACGGCAGGGACGTCACAGAAACAACTGTGAAGACGTCTCTGTGACCTGAGACAACTCGAGTCTCCACTTGTCTCCAACTAGAGCTGGGCGATACGGTCACACAATAAAATCTCACGGTTCTTTTACTCAGTTTGGACGATTCTGATTGTAATCGAATTTAAAATTAAAATGACATGGGCATGGATAGGGCTGTGCCGGTTTGGATTTTTTCAAATTCCCGCGGTTTTGCGATATACCGCTCACTGGCGTCAAAAGCGTTTTGAGGGGGGGGGGGGGGGGCACATTTGAACAGGTGAGGGGGGCTATCCAAGCACCTGAGCCGCTGTTCTCCTGCCAGACCTGGCGCTTTATGAAAAACTGAGTGAATTAGTCTCTTATTATGAGATGACTCATGTTTGCTGATCATTTATTCAGCTTCAGCCTCTTCACTCCGACCATCGCAAACAAGCATCTCTGCGCTTGTATCTTTACATTTCCCACAAATGCAGATCAGATTGAGTGAAAGGAGAAAGGAAGCATTTACTTGTCAAATGAATTGTTCTGATATTATTTGGCTAAGTTAGAGTCCAGACTTAGAGTCCAGACAGCAGGTTTAACACGCGTGTTGACCGGTTGAACACGCGTGCCAGCCCGGTGCAGTTTCCCCAAACTCAGCTACATCAGTTTCATCACCCGCTTTGTAAACACATCCCAAAATAAAGTTACTGGTCAGGCCTTTGTACTGGTGAAGAAGGAAACACGCTGTCCACCTGCCGAGGACCATGAAGATCCTGCTCCTCCAGGATAATCCGTGAAAAAGTCTGAAAACGAGTCCTTGTGCTTTGGTTTGGTCAGATCTGTCAGTCCAACGATCAGCCTCTGGTCTTCGTAGTTCATCCGTTTTTCCCCGGTTTGCAGAGCCATGTTTACATTTCAGCCGCTCTGAGGTGACGGAGCCGCACAAACAGCTACGCAAAGCGGAGCGTCGTGGCGCGGATAATGCCAGAAACATTTTTTTATGGAAAATGAAACGGTCAGATTTAATTGTTTGCCCTCGCGTCGCCTCTTGAACAGGCCCAGTCTAAACTTGAAGTAAATGCGTCTCATGTGCATATGGAGCTGAATCTCCGCGCTCACGTAGGCCTGATGTGTGACGGCTGCTCCTCGCCTGCTCCTCGCCTGCTCCTCACCTGCTCCTCACCTGCTCCTCACCTGCTCCTCTCCTGCTCCTCTCCTGCTCCTCACCTGCCCCTCACCTGATCCTCACCTGCTCCTCACCTGCTCCTCACCTGCTCCTCACCTGCTCCTCTCCTGCTCCTCTCCTGCTCCTCACCTGCCCCTCACCTGATCCTCACCTGCTCCTCACCTGATCCTCACCTGCTCCTCTCCTGCTCCTCACCTGCTCCTCACCTGCTCCTCACCTGCTCCTCTCCTGCTCCTCTCCTGCTCCTCACCTGCCCCTCACCTGATCCTCACCTGCTCCTCTCCTGCTCCTCACCTGATCCTCACCTGCTCCTCACCTGCTCAGGGCGGCGGCTTTTTCATTTTATTTTCACCTGTGGCTCGTCTTTTTTGAGACTTTTGTTCATTGAGACACTTATTCGGGTTTATTTTTAGTTCCTTTTTCTGGTTAAATTTCGTTTACTTAAAGGCATTTTTTTTTTTTGCGGTGATGGCGGTGAGGAACGGTATGGCGGTAATCCGGTTACCGGCCCAGGCCTAGGCATGGAGCAGCGGACGCCATTTTACCTTTTAGCCATTTTCCAAATCGTCTGTTTTTAAAGGCATTTTTAAAGGAATTAATTGAATTCATTTGATTTATCGCCCAGCCCTATCTCCAGCTACTATATAACGCTATAACTAGTCTATAACTAGTCTATAACTAGTCTATAACTAGTCTCCAGGCCAGTGAGGTCGCCCTGTATTTGTGCTCAGTCAGTCCGAGCTGTGGAGACTGCCGCTCACAGAAGTCTTCTTCTTCAATAACACAAATGAAAGTGGGCGTGGCTCAGGTGGACCCAGAGGCACTACAGGGCCCCAAAGCACGTCGATATAACAAATACTTTGAAAAATAACTATTTGACAGGAAAAATCGTTTTTTATTTGAGCGTCTGAGTTCCACAAAGTTCAGCACAGTGAGCCAAGCCAAAGAAAGAATAAGTAAATAAATGAGAAAGCAGTAGGCAGAAGCTTACGCTTGTTGGCACCTTTACAAAATACATTTATTTGCTATAATTCACGACCTAAAACCGGTGTTTACCTTAAAGCCATTTCTAGATGTTGCCTTGTAATTTTAGCTTGAATTTTGTGATTTGCCTCAGGTGCTCTGTGGAGCGGGTCACACTGTTTTTAATGCAAGCTAGCTGATACCATAGACATGCACTAGCCTAGCACTAGCCTAGCACTAGCCTAGCGCCACGAAGCTCTTCAAATATAAGAACTGAGTGAATAACAAAAAATAATATCTCCATAAATCAGCAAGACTCTGGATAATGAGGCCCTATGTCAAACATCCTGAACCATCCCTTTAATGGTTCTGAAGACGAGTCGGCCTCAGTGAGGAGGAGTAAACTGCCTCTGGGTGAAGTCATGTTGATGTGACTCCAGTTCCAGTGTTTCCCTGAAAACTTTGCGGTTCCTCTGAATCAGGAGTAATGCTCGTGCCTGAGCGGGTGTGGCGGGAGCTGGCAGAGCGCCGTCCTCGTCTCAGTGTTAATTTTCCCCCTGGTCCATATGGCGCCGCAGACAGTTCACCTGCAGGCGGTGCAGCAGCAGCAGCAGCACGGCGCTCGCACCGCGCTCGCACCGCGCTCGTCAGGCACAGCAGCCAACGTCCCGAGGCAGAGCTGTCATCTCTGCAGACGCTTCCACAGCTGTCTGAGCTCCACGTCCTGCACCAGCGCCAGGCGGAGGGGCTCACTGTCCACTCCCAGCAGGCACGGGGGGGACCGGATCCAGGCACGGGACCGGGTCCACTTACAACAGGCACGGGGCGTAACTGCACCGTTGACAAGCCTCTCCCGGCAGCACGTTTTTCAAGCTCTCATTTGTGAACTCGTTCCTCGAGCTTTTGTCCCGATGTAGCGATTTCAAACTACCCCCCATTCACCTTACCCCCCCGGTACTTTGAAATTGATTTCAGACTACAGGGGGTAACTTGAAATCAGTTTCAAATTACCCCCGGGGTAATTTGAAACTGATTTCAAGTTACCCCCCCTGATTTCAGATTACCCCCGCCGCAATATGTATTGTTTGTTTGGCACGGCTGTGTTAAATAGAAAATGCCCGGATGTTAATTGCTAATAATAGCTACAACTCTCGTAACTTTTCATCTGGTAAGGTTAGCTTTAGCTCGTAAACTCCACTATCCTTAAGTTTAGGGCTAAGGTAAGGTTAGCTTTAGCCCGTAAACTCCACTATACTTAGGGTTAGGGCTAAGGTAAAGTTAGCTTTAGCTCGTAAACTCCACTATCCTTAAGTTTAGGGCTAAGGTAAGGTTAGCTTTAGTTCGTAAACTCCACTATCCTTAAGGTTAGGGCTAAGGTAAGGTTAGCTTTAGTTCGTAAACTCCACTATCCTTAAGGTTAGGGCTAAGGTAAGGTTAGCTTTAGTTCGTAAACTCCACTATCCTTAAGGTTAGGGCTAAGGTAAGGTTTGCTTTAGTTCGTAAACTCCACTATCCTTAAGTTTAGGGCTAAGGTAAGGTTAGCTTTAGTTCGTAAACTCCACTATCCTTAAGTTTAGGGCTAAGGTAAGGTTTGCTTTAGTTCGTAAACTCTACTATCCTTAAGGTTAGGGCTAAGGTAAGGTTTGCTTTAGTTCGTAAACTCTACTATCCTTAAGGCTAAGGTAAGGTTAGCTTTAGTTCGTAAACTCCACTATCCTTAAGGTTAGGGCTAAGGTAAGGTTTGCTTTAGTTCGTAAACTCTACTATCCTTAAGGCTAAGGTAAGGTTAGCTTTAGTTCCTAAACTCCACTATCCTTAAGGTTAGGGCTAAGGTAAGGTTTGCTTTAGTTCGTAAACTCCACTATCCTTAAGGTTAGGGCTAAGGTAAGGTTAGCTTTAGTTCCTAAACTCCACTATCCTTAAGGTTAGGGCTCCAACCGCGGTTCCTGTAAGGTATTTTATGGATGAAGAAAGCGGTTGAGAGGGGGTAATCTGAAATCAGGGGGGGTAGCTTGAAATCGCGTTCATTTTACCCCCGGGGGTAACTGATTTCAAATTACCGGGGGGTAGTCTGAAATGGGGGGTAGTTTAAAATCTTTACACCGGGATTAGCTTTGTGTGTTTCTTCAGTGCGGTTTAAAGAGTGACCTCAGTCCCTCGCAAGTCCTCGATCAGCCTGCAGGGCCCCCTAGTTTAAAAAGGACAAAAAACATAGAATATTAGTCGCTCCGGAGTATAAGACGCTGCAAAACTATGAAAGAAAGTGCGACTTATATTCCGGAAGATACGGTAATAATATTCACACATCTTTAGTTAACCCCTTAACTCCCACCTGAACCGAGCACATTTTCTCCAGTTTGGCTTTACCCCAATCCAAAAGCTTCTGGAAAAAAGCTGTGAAAATAGCAACAAAACTGAGACGAAAACAATGATGGAAATGTGACAAAAAAGTGACGAAAAATTGATGAAAAAGTGGCAAAATATTTATGAAAAAGTGTCAAAAATGTCACAAAAATGTCACAAGAAATGGAGAAAAAACGGACGAAAAAATGACAAAAAATTGACAAAATATGACAAAAAAATACAAAAATATTACAAAAAAATGATAAAAAATTGATAAAAAATTGGCAAAAAAATGACAAAAATATGACAAAAAAATGATTGAAAAATGTACGAAAAAATGACAAAAATGTGACAAAAAAGTGACAAGAATGAGACAAAAAAATTACAAAAAATGGACGAAAAAAATTGACAAAAAAATGACAAAAATGTGACGAAAAATTACTAAAAAGGTGACAAAAAAAATGACAAAATTACAAAAATGAGTTGAATACCCAACAAAAAAAATGCTGGAAAAAAAATCTGATGACGTGAGGAAAAAGATCCTCTCGGTTCAGGCGGGAGTTAAGAGGTTTAAAGGAACACGTCGCTGTTTTTCCACACTGAGATCTGTTCTTACCTGAGCTTAGACTTCACCCCGTTTGGAGCCATAGGAATACACAGGGAGAGGCCAAATGCTAACAACAACTTTGGTCGTTTTGCGTGACTGAGCGCACACACAAATACCAAACAGGTACACATCAGCTCGTCTAAGCTCAGGAAAGAACAGATCTCAGTCTGGAAAACGGTGCCTGTTCCTTTAAGAGGCATCTGTCAGTACAGTAACGAATATCCAAATATCCAAAACGGAACAAAGACAGATCTGATTCATTCCAGAACAGAATTCCTGCGGCGCTAAAAGGTCTTCCATCGTTTATGATTTTGTGAAGCGATACGAGTAGTTTGATCACCCCGTACCTGTTGTTTTGTGACTGCAGACTCTAAATCCGCTCTGATGGCGAGGCCTGCTCTCGTTTGTTCGTCCCGTTTGATGGCAGTGTGACAGAGCCGCCGCGTTGCTGTTGTTTTGAGCGCCGTCCCCTCGCGTTTGTCATGATTAGAGCTCGCGCCTTTAATTCCTCGGCGCCACATGCTGCCATTCATTTGCATACTTTGTCAGGAGTTAATGGAGTTCTGGCGCGGCTCGCTCGGAAAGTCTTTGAAGACTTCAGAGCAGTGTGATGTGTATACAGCCGCCAGCGCTTTTCCCTCTGATTGATTCGATGCCGTTTGTTTTCTCCCTGTTTTTTCGCGGCTCCTCATTTTGTCACACTTTCTTAAATTCACAAGCGAGTCTTAAAACACAGTAAGGTTCATCAAACCCCATTACACTTTAATTTATTCACTGCATCATAATGTTGATCTTTAGTTCTTTTTTCGCTTCTTAAAGGATCAAAAGTAAAGTTTACCACCAGCGTTTCTTTGATTCTGCGGATTTGTTCGTGGGCGGAAGTTTGTTTGTTGGATTTCGACGGAGTGATTATAGCAAAGCAGTCGTCTGGACTAGAGTATGTTATGGGTATTCCCTAATACTGCATCGATGTCAGCCTCTAGATTCCCTCTGGATCCGGCCCTGATGGAGCCTGGGCTGAAGATGCTCTGGGGGCAGAGGCTTCTGTCGCTCTGAGCTCACACGGTCACATAATCAGATCACTGGAGTTATCAGATTACTCAGTAATCCCATCTAATGCTTTATATTCACTTCAGAAATCTGAGAATCCTAAACTCCGGGTTCTATACATGAGCAGCTGAACTCTCTCCCCTCCCTTCAGTCAGTTCCCAACGCTGGCTGTCGACTGGAGCTGGAAATACAAGTGAGAGCGGAATAGGCCTGGGCGATATGGACCACAAGTATTGATAACGATATATATCGCGATATTATTTCTGCACAGTGAGAGCTGTGAAATGAAAGGTAAAGTCGAAGCCGAAGCCAGAGCAGGATTTCAGAGGCAGTTGTGGTGAAACAGGTCTGAGCACATTCTACACATGAGGACATGGAGGAACATACTTAGTTTGAACATTCTTAAACTCTGTATAGTCTTTAAATAGAAATAGCCTATGAAATAAAATAGGTCAATCTGTTTATGAAGGCAGCGTTTATATATGAAGAGATAAGAAAATAAAGTGCTCAGGTGTGTTTAAAAATCAGCTTGAGACGACCTGTTTCTTTTTGTTAACTTGTTTAGTTCATTGGTTTATTTGGGACAGAGCATGTGAACGAACGAGCCACACCAGACTGTAGCTCAACCGCACTCATTCATCCTGGCCTATTGTACATGTTTTTAGTGGTAGGGGAAACCGGTCTATTTCCATATCTCATTTAAAAATCGATTTATCTTAAATATCGATATATCGGCCAGCCCTAGAGCGCCGCAATAGAGTTTAAATAAATCCAACTCTCTGTGAATCCTCTGGCAGACCCTCCTGCAGAACCTGGTGGAGATGATCGACTTCCATATTCAGACCTACTGTCAAAGTGCTCCATGTGGCATCAGAGCCTTGACTTTGGTGCTTAGTGGATACAACGCAGGGTTAATAATTCAGAGGTCTGTTCAGTAAATTGAGTTTAGGTTTGTTCTTGTTCAGACTGCACGCCCAAAGGTTTATTGCTGCTTCTCTCTGGTGGTGAAGGATGACTTCACCCTAACACTCTCGATGGTCCAGGAACAAAACTAAATCCATAAGGGCCTCATAGACCTCCTGATGATGCACATCCAGGCCCAGACACAGCATCAAATCAAACAAAGTTAAGCATAAAGGAACAGGCCACCGGTTTACACACTGAGATCTGTTCTTACCTTAGAGGAGTTCATGTGTACCTGTCTGGTCTTCACGCGTGTCCTCAGTCACGTGAACACAGACGGCGTTAGCATTTAGCCTCTCCTCCTCTATAGCTCCAAACCAGGTGAAGACAGAAGCTACCGAGCTCTTCCACGTTTTCCTGTTTAAATATGGTTACGTGAAGTGTTACATGATAAAGTGTAATTACACACAATTAAACAATGTGGATTTTCTAAGCAGATAAAAAGGAACTATGTTATAAGGCGTAATAATACCAGGGGTAGTTCGACATCCACACAGTAAAGTGAAGATATTACTGCGCGGATTGCAAACTACTCCTGGTAATATTACACCTTACAATGTAGTTCCCCTCTTTAACCTGACTGAGGACACGCGTGAAGACCAGAGCCGTGAGCTCCGGGACCCACCTCCAGATGTGGAGCCAGGCTGATGGTCAGAATCACCTGGCTGGAGGATTCACCTATTGTGTTGTGTATGTTCTTAGTTATGGTGGAAGCTGGAGGAAGCCTACAGGGAGAACAGGCAAACAACGCAGAAAGGCTTTTCTGTTCCACCATGGCCTGGATGGATCTTGAGTAAATGCGTTCAGTGATTCAAAGGTAGCCTCTCTTAACCTCTTAACTCCCGCCTGAACCGAGAGGATCTTTTTCCTCACGTCATCGGATTTTTTTTCCATCATTTTTTTGTTGGGTATTCAACTCCTTTTTGTCACATTTTGTCATTTTTTTGTCAATTTTTTCATCAAATTTTTATCACATTTTTGTCATTTTTTTTGTCACATTTTTATCAAATTTTTGTCAAATTTTTGGCATTTTTTTGTCACATTTTTTTGTCACATTTTTTTGTCACATTTTTGTCATTTTTCACATTTTTGTCATTTTTTAATCAAATTTTTGTCATTTTTTTGTCATTTTTAATCAAATTTTTGTCATTTTTTTGTCATTTTTTAATCAAATTTTTGTCATTTTTTTTGTCACATTTTTATCAAATTTTTGTCAAATTTTTGGCATTTTTTTGTCACATTTTTTTGTCACATTTTTTTGTCACATTTTTGTCATTTTTCACATTTTTGTCATTTTTTAATCAAATTTTTGTCATTTTTTTGTCATTTTTTAATCAAATTTTTGTCATTTTTTTGTCATTTTTTAATCAAATTTTTGTCATTTTTTTTGTCACATTTTTTGTCACATTTTTGTCATTTTTTTCACATTTTTGTCATTTTTTGTCAAATTTTTTGTCATTTTTTTTGTCACATTTTTATCAAATTTTTGTAAAAAATTTTCGTCCATTTTTTATCACATTTTTGTCATTTTTTGTCACTTTTTCATCAAATCTTTGTCACATTTTTGTCATATTTTTTGTCATGTTTTAGTCACATTTTCGTCATTTTTTCGTCAAATTTTTATCACATTTTTGTCGTTTTTTTTGTCATTTTTTAGTCACATTTTTGTCATTTTTTGTCAAATTTTTGTACTTTTTTTGTCACATTTTTGTAATTTTTTGTCACATTTTTTGTCACATTTTTGTAATTTTTTTGTCACATTTTTATCAATTTTTTGTCAAATTTTTATCAAATTTTTGTCACATTTTTTCGTCAATGTTTTCTCACTTTTTTGTCACATTTCCATCATTGTTTTCGTCTTAGTTTTGTTGCTATTTTCTCACCTTTTCTCCAGAAGCTTTTGGACTGGGGGTAAAGCCAAACTGGAGAAAATGTGCTCGGTTCAGGTGGGAGTTAAGGGGTTAAAGCATCTTTTCACCTTTAATACTTTATTCAGTTGTTTTCTCCACCAAAGAAAAAACTAATGACTGTTGTTCCGCCGTGTCTTAGTAAACTTTGGGTTCTTTGGACAGGGCTGAGGAGCTACGATCGCTGAGGGCCTCCGCCATGTTCAGTCACTGATTAATTCGCCCATAGATTTCCACGGCCTTTGTTCCCGTCCTTTTCAGAGCGAACAGTGTCAGGTGTAACTTGGCTCTTTAGTCCGACTGTATAGTGTTACTCGTGTATAACGGCGAGGGCAGCGCAGAAACAGTTAACGCTCTGATGTCTAACTAAGCCTCCTACAAGAAGAAAAACTACTCAATTATGCTTGAATAACTTGTTCTCCCACTATCCAATTTCAACTTGAACAGCTTGCAATTTGGTCCGAGTAATTATTTCTGAACAAATGAGTTTTCTATAGTGGCCTCTAATGCGCGTGAATCAGGAGGCGCCCTGAGTGTCTGCTGGTGTTTACAGAGTATGCAAACCTGTATTTAATTGAGTGAATCAATAAGCGCTTTAATGCACTGTCAAAGCGGCCGAGGGAGAACGTGCAATTTATTTACCAGGCAAAGTGAGGCCGGGTCCTGAACTCCGAGGCCTGTGCTGAGCTCGGCACAGTCTGAGCGCCGGAGCCCGGGAGCCAGTTTGTCTTCAGCGCCCGGACTTCTGCACACTACGAAAAGTAAATATCAAGGCTTAACCCCTTAACTCCCACCTGAACCCAGCACATTTTTTACCCCAGTCCAAAAGCCTCTGCAAATAGCAACAAAACTGAGACGAAAACAATGATGGAAATGTGACAAAAAGTGAGAAAACATTGACAAAAAAGACAAATTTATGAAAAAGTGGCAAAAATGTCACTAGAAATTGACAAAAAATGGAGGAAAAAATGACACAAATGTGACAAAATTTGACCAAAAAAAATTACAAAAATGTGATTAAAAAAGTGACAAAAATGTGACAAAAATTTGACAAAATGTGACAAAAAATTACAAAAAAGTGATAAAAATTCGACAAAAAAAAGGACAAAAATGTGATTAAAAAAAATTGATGAAAAAATGACAAAAAATTGACAAAAAAAGTTACAAAAATGAGTTGAACACCCAACAAAAAAATGGAGAAAAAAAATCTGATGACGTGAGGAAAAAGATCCTCTCGGTTCAGGCGGGAGTTAAGAGGTTAAGGAAACACTGTTGTTGTTTACCACAAAGCGTTGTAGCATCAACTTTCTCAGTTTTCCAACTTTTATTGCAAAAGTTGTTGACGTCAACAAAGGTTTTCTTTCAAAATGATCAAATGTGGCATTTTCTCTGAGTGAACAAATGACTGAGGTAAAGTCACTGTGTGGAAAACTGCTGTTTACATTTTGCTACAATTGTTGATTTTGTTTTACTAAAACTAGGATTTTGCCATAGTTAACATTTGTATTGATGTAGATAGTGTTTCATGCTCGACATCGCTGTGTTTGGCCCGCGACCCACAGGCACTTTTTCATTTTGGCCTCGGAGACAAAAAGTTTGGGCCCCCCTGGCGTAGCTGCTGCGTTAGCATTTATCTCCGCTAACCCGGCTGTAGGGATTTTGGTAAATCTGACTTTTACAGCAGTAGGTTCATGTTTGACTCATGGTTCTGATACTTAAGTCTGTTCAGTAACTCTCTGTGGAGTTTCACAAATACTGATTATGGTTTAAAAGAGTTTTTTGTAGTTTCTCGCACATCTGTGAACCAGGAAGTCGAGCTGTGACGTCACCACTGAACAAACAGAGGCTGTGTCCGAATGTCCACCCTCGTCCCTGACCCCCCATTCACTACACAGGCCCGCACTGTATGGTCACTATATAGTGACTATATAGTGACTATATAGTGACTATATAGTCACTATATAGTCACTATATAGTCACTGATTCTGTTGGTGATTCGGACAGAAGACACTAGACACGAGATGTTTTTTTTAATCTGAATTTATTTATTGTTACAAACGTTTATTTTATGAAACAGAACGACTGTTTTGTCACTTGTACAGGCGTTTTATTTGACATTTAAATTTGAATTAAAACCATCATAAAAAAAAACGGAAAAAAACCAAACTCTCCAGCGTGAGCTCAGAGACGCAGAAAGTCGGTCAGAGCCCGGTGTCCGAACACCAGCAGTTTGAGTGACGACATCTGATAAAAGTTTAATAAACTCCAGGAATAAAGTATTTCTGTGATAAAAACCAAACTCAGAGACAGTGGAATATTTATGATAAATACGAGTCAGATACTTTATATTTCACATGGATTTTACATGAATGGCTTGGATTATTCGAGAGGAAACTATCGGTCATTTAGCTCCAGCTAAAGGTTAGCGGCTAACGTTAGCATCTTTTCACCGTAACCGTTTATATTTAGGTCGTTTATTCCTGAGAAACACAAACACTCGACTGAAACAGCTGATTTACTTCAGTCATGTTTAGTTCAAAGACCTGTCTCTGTCAGGCTCTTCTCTGACTCTCCCAGTGCATTGTGGGAAATATTGACCCGTTTAGTGACCATCGATGCTCACTACTTTTCCAGATGCATTGTGGGAAATTTCGAGTGCACTACTTTTTTCTCTCTGGACATTCGGACACCCCTACAACATGGCGTGAGCACTATGTAGTCACTATATAGTCACTATAGTTACTATATAGGGAATAGTGTGGACATTCGGATACAGCCGTAGAGTTCGGTATATTCCACAGTTTGTATCCATGGAAACTGACTTCATTTTGTTCTTGCAGCGCTCGGTGTAAGAACAAATTTGTGTCTTAAGAACGAGCCTTTAGGGTAAAACTCCAAACCCTCCAAAATCACTGGCAGTGGATTCACACGAGCAGAAACGTCAGGAATATTTACTTTGTACCCGAGGTCCAGCGGTCAGTACTGGAGAATAGGGCTTTAATGATCAAGCTCCGCCCCCTCCTCCTGATTGGACCTGGCAGGCTGGTTCACAGTAAAAGCCCGTCTCATTGGTCGACGTGGGAGGAAACCAGAAACCATTGGCTGCAGAGAACGGGAAAGGTTTCAGAGCTGTTTTAAACTCTTCGTCCCGGCTGATTGGCTGATCCGGGCTGGTGTACTTATCGTTCAGGGGTTGCCATGTTGCCTCGCAGTAATTATCCCGCCGTCTCTCCGCTCTAATCAGCGTCCTCCTCTTGTACCTGTGAATCCGACATGGCGGCCCCGCTGTAAACGCTCGCCCTGTACCAGATCCCGCCCCCTCCTCCCCCCCCCCCCTCCTCTTCGACACAACCTGGAGGGCAGCAATAAAGCGGCGCTCGGAAATCAGCATTTAGCCCCATCTCCTCCAAACGAGCGCGAGTCCATTAACATTTGTGTGTTTTCATTATGTAAATGGCGCTAACGCGTAGCCGCAGATTGCCGACGGGGAGAGCCATCGTTTTTCCTCCCAGTGATCGTCACGTGTCCGACTTTATGGCCTTGATTATGACACGCTAATTACACGCCGCCTCTTTTCTCTGTGCCTTTTTACAGATCCAGAAGAACCAGGGATCTTTAATGGTGAGTGCAGCCATGTAATCCCGGCTTTTTTTTACGCCCAGGCAAATATTAGATCGTCCCTAAACAGCCGCCATTACATTAGACGGCATAATAAAATCATAATAACATTTCAGATTGGCCGGGGCTCGCTCGGGCCTCGGTGTGCGCCGGCGGAGACGAGCCCCGCCCCCCTCACGTGATGTAAACCCGTGTGTTTGTGTGTTTTCCGCAGCCTCTCCAGTTACTCCAATGCATCGTTGATGAGGTGAGTCGCCGTCTTATGTGCTTTTGCATCTAAAGTCAGCGCTAATGGCCCGGAAAGCTTATATTTTGTTTCCTAATGAAGCGAACCACTCAGGCGGCTTTGCTTTGCCTCCCCCCCCCCCCCCCCCCCCCCCACACACACACGCAACCCGTGTCCCCCTGCACACGCCCGGGGCTCCACACGCAGCACACGCTAACGCACACGCGGCGCCGCAGAGGTGGGACCCGGTGCAGCCCGGAGTCATGTACTCGTGAGGAGCCGCTAAACACGAGGAGGATGTTTGTAGGAGAAAGGTTTAGGTTCTGCTGGAATCAGAAACATATAGAAGTGTGGAGGCAGGAAGTGGCTCATTCAGGTTTAAAAGGGAAAAGAGTGAAACACAAGAAAGAAAGGGGAAAATCCCCCCCAAAAAGTTTTAAAAAATAAATACATTTTGGGAAAATAAAAAAAATTAGGAAAAAAAAATTGCAAAAATATGTGTGGGAAAATTTGGGGAAAATTTAGGAAAAATGAAAGAAATAGATGTGGAAAACAATGTGAAAACTTCGGCCAAAATTTGAAAAAAAAAAAAAAAAAAGAATGAAAAATAAATGGGAAAAAATGTTTTAAAAAGTGGAAACAATTGGGGAAAATTTAGGGAAAAAAATTACAAAAAATATGTGTGGGAAAAAAAACAAAGGAAAACTAGTGAATCACAAGTTGTTTTTTTTTAAAAAGGGAAAAAAAAAAGTTTTAAAAAATAAATACATTTTGGGAAAATAAAAAAAATTAGGAAAAAAAAAACAAAAAATATGTGTGGAAAAAAAAATGTGAACATTTGGGGAAAAAATTTAGGAAAAATGAAAAAAATATATGTGGAAAAAATATTTAAAAACTTTATTTTAAAAAAAAAAGAATGAAAAATAAATGGGAAAAAATATTGAAAAAATAAATAAAAAGGAAAACAATGGAGACAATTGGAAACAACAAATGGAAAAAAAATACAAAATTATGTGTGGGAAAAAAAAAGGGGGAAAAATAGGGGATAAAATTCGAAAAACATTTAAAGTGTTTTTTCTGCCTTTTTCTCATTAAAGGCACACTGTGTAACATTTTGGACAGAACTGTTGCCATACATGCAACCAATGAGCGGCTGGACACAGAACATGATATTTTTAC
>NC_136855.1:1009504-1099504 GCF_951799975.1 Gobius niger
GTCCATTTTTTGTCATTTTTTTGTCATTTTGTCAATTTTTTTGTCTTTTTTTGTCTTTTTTTGTCACATTTTTATCACATTTTTGCCAATTTTTTGTCATTTATTTGTCAATTTTTTGTCTTTTTTTTGTCACATTTTTATCACATTTTTGTCACATTTTTGTCAATTTTTTGTCAATTTTTTGTGACATTTTTGCTCGCAGTTTTATGCCAGTATAATAATGGACATAATCATCTTTAAAGAGGCCGATGTTTTTGTTTGATTTAAAACCCGTTCATTAATGAAAGAACTTCCTAATAAAGTTTGTAAATGCTGAATGAATGAACTCGTCTCTGGATTATTATCATCGGAAAGTGAATGTTTTCTTGTTAAATGTGTTTTCCTCCCAGACTCTCTCTCTAAAGGACAAGGGCGTTTTAAACTCTCCCATAATGGATTTTATTTTCCGTTTGTAAAGCGTTTGTTGGTCCTTGATGACAAACGGCTCCGTGAAAGTTTCTTTGTAAACGACGTGAAGTCATTTGAAGGTGTGAGTTTAATGTTCGTGTCTCGTCTTTGGCAGGATCCTCCGGTGCTTCCTGTGGGACAGTTCAGTGAGACGTTTGTTCACTTCGTCACTCAGTGGTAAGACTTCTGACTTTCATGTTCTCTCACACTGGGCCTGGCTCAGGAACATCTCCCTAAAGGAACCGGCCGGTGTTCTTACAGGCTGAGATCTGCTCTGAGCTTAGACGAGTTGATCCGTACCTGTCTGGTCTTTGTGTCCGTGGAAGAGCTCGGTCGTTTAAACTTCACCCCCGTTTGGAGCCATAGGAATATACTGGGAGAGGCACACACAGACCAGACAGGTACACATCAACTCGTCTAAGCTCAGGTAAGAACATGAGTCAGTCTGGTGAAGCGGTTTCCTGTTCCATCTCCTCGTTATCCAGAGTGTTGCTGATTTCTGGAGATATTTTGTTTTGTAATACATGCAGTTCTTATGTTTGAAGAGTTTCATGGCGCTAGGCTAATGCTAGGCTAGCGCATGTCTATGGTATCAGCTAGCCTGCATTAACCTCTTAACTCCCGCCTGAACCGAGAGGATCTTTTTCCTCACGTCATCAGATTTTTTTTCCATCATTTTTTTTGTTGGGTATTCAACTCATTTTGGTAACTTTTTTGTCATTTTTTTTGTCACATTTTTGACATTTTTTTGTCATTTTTTGTCACATTTTTGTCATTTTTTGTCACATTTTTGTCACATTTTTGTCATTTTTTGTCACGTTTTTGTCACATTTTTGTCACATTTTTGTCATTTCTTTGTCACGTTTTTGTCACATTTTTTTGTCATTTTTTTGTCATTTTTTTTCATCACATTTTTGTCATTTTTTTGTCACATTTTTGTCATTTTTTGTCACGTTTTTATTTTTTTGTCACATTTTTGTCACTTTTTTGTCACATTTTTTTGTCATTTTTTTGTCACATTTTTGTCATTTTTTTGTCACATTTTTGTCATTTTTTGTCACATTTTAGTCATTTTTTGTCACATTTTAGTCATTTTTTTGTCATTTTTTTTAATCACATTTTGTCATTTTTTGTCACATTTTTGTCACTTTTTGGTCACATTTTTTTGTCATTTTTTTGTGACATTTTTGCTACTTTTTCATCAATTTTTCATCACTTTTTGTCAATGTTTTTGTCACTTTTTTGTCACATTTTTGTCATTTTTTGTCTTTTTTTTTTCATTTTTTTGTCACATTTTTGTCATTTTTTTGTCCATTTTTTGTGACATTTTTGCCACTTTTTCATCAATTTTTCGTCACTTTTTTGTCACATTTCCATCATTGTTTTCGTCTCAGTTTTGTTGCTATTTTCACCCCTTTTTCCCAGAAGCTTTTGGATTGGGGTAAAGCCAAACTGGAGAAAAAGTCCTCGGTTCAGGTGGGAGTTAAGGGATTAAAAACAGTGTGACCCGCTCCACAGAGCACCTGAGGCAAATCACTTATAACACCAGACTAACCATATAAATGTCTAATGTTTGGAATATAACTGACCTGCATCACATGAACGATCCCATTGTGAGGGACTATTTTCTCTCAGATCACTCCGCCGCTGCATAGCTTATACAACCACGAAACTGATGCTGCTCAAATATAAGCTCTTTTAAATGATTCTATGGACACAGACATTTATATGGTTAGTCTGGTGTTATAAGTGATTTGCCTCAGGTGCTCTGTGGAGCGGGTCACATTGTTTGAATGCAGGCTAGCTGATACCATAGACATGCACTAGCCTAGCATTAGCCTAGCACCACTAAACCCTTCAAACATAAGAACTGCATGAATTACAAAACAAATATCTCCTATAACTATAACTAGGAAATGAGGCCCTATGTCAAAAATCCTGAAACATCCCTTTAAGAGCGTGTCGTGAGGCCCGATGACTTGATATTTGACCTGTGCCCAGTTACAAAAGTGCCGCCCTCTCTCTGTTGTAACACTAATAAATAAAGCTAAATGTGAACGTGCCCGGGTCCTGCAGGTGGAAACTTGAATCATTGTTAAAGGCAGTTTATCTTTTCTTCATTGTCCCTGATCAAATAAAATAAATCAAAGGAATGAAATGGAGCATATTTACTCTACGCAGACACACAACTGTATTTTAAGTGACGTATTGTGTGTACTTGTATGGGGCCCGGGTGAATACTTAACATCCGAGCGTCACAATGAAGCCGGCAGTGATTGTGGCGTGAACAATGCTAATGGGCTCCTCCTCCACAAGATCGCTCTGTTCTTTATTCTGTGGAAAGACTTTTGAGGACGGCCCCGCGGCTCCACATTCAGCCTAAATAATTGATAAATAATGCCGGGGTTACATGAGCTGAGCCTATTATTGTCGGAAGAGAAAAGGCGGCGGCGGATCGAGTCAAGTGCGCGTGCTTTTGTGCGTTAATGCGCTGTGGTTACGCTGCTCTTTCCAAAGTGGATAAAAAGCCGCTCCGGTTTTCACAATCATTTATTAGACGGTGTTTGCTCAGCGTGAGTCGCCTCGCGCCGCCTCCCGCCGCCTCCCGGGCCCGGCACACTTCAGAAAGTTAAACACGGAGAGTTAAGCCACGGAGATTATCCTCTTGCTCGTCCAGTCAGCAGGTCAGGCAGGACTCTGGGCTCACGGTCAGAGGCGTCCAGTCTTTGTGTGAATCACCATCGGTCTTTTGTGTGTGAGGCCGAGACGCTGCAGGTGAAACGTGTGGCCGATTTCACAGGGAATATTAAAACTCTAGATTTACATAAGATCTGACTCCATAAGATCAATTTAAACACATTTAACCCTTAACTCCCACCTGAACAGAGCACATGTTCTCCAGTTTGGTTTTACCCCAATCCAAAAGCTTCTGGAAAGAAGGTGGGAAAATAGAAACAAAACTGAGACGAAAACAATGATGGAAATGTGACAAAAAAGTGACGAAAAATTGATGAAAAAGGGGGAAAATATATCACAAAAATGTCACAAGAAATTGACAAAAAAATTGACAAAAAATTGATAAAAATTACAAAACTGTTACAAAAAATTACAAAAATGTGACAAAAAATGTGATAAAAAATTGACAAAAAATGACAAAAATATGACAAAAATGTGACAAAAATGTGATAAAAAATTGATGAAAAAGTAGCAAAAATGTCACAAAAAATTGACAAAAAAATTACAAAAAAAGACAAAAATGTGACAAAAATGTGACAAAATGTGATAAAAATGTGACAAAAATGACAAAAATGTGATTAAAATTTAACAAAAAAATTACAAAAAATGACCGAAAGAAAAAAGAAAAAAAATGTGACAAAAGTGACAAAAAATGACAAAAAATGACAAAAAAGTTACAAAAATGAGTTGAATGCCCAACAAAAAAATGATGGAAAAAAAATGTGATGATGTGAGGAAAAGATCCTCTCGGTTCAGGTGGGAGTCAAGAGGTTAAACAGTTACGTTTAAAATATTAAAGTATCAAAAAGGTCTCGCCAGCGTGTTCGTTGATCCCAAGGTCCGAGGAGAAACCACCAGGATTCAGTAGCTTTAGTCAAAGAAGATTTATTCCCTATAACAATTACAATTTCTAAACACAGGTTATCTGAATGCTAAAGTCCCGAACAATATACACGGTGCTCGAACGGGGCCGTCCCAGGAAACCCCTTAACTCCCACCTGAACCGAGCACATTTTCTCCAGTTTGGCTTTACCTCAATCCAAAAGCTTCTGGGAAAAAAGCTGTGAAAATAGCAACAAAACTGAGACGAAAACAATGATGGAAATGTGACAAAAAAGTGAGAAAACATTGATGAAAAGTGACGAAAAATGGATGAAAAAGTAGCAAAAATGTGATATAAATTTGACAAAAATGTGATTAAAAAATTTACAAAAAAATGACAAAAATGTGCCAAAAAATGATACAAATTTGTTTAAAAAAATGCGACAAAAAATGACAAAAATGTGACAATAAATGTGATAAAAATTTGACCCAAAAAATAAAAAAAATTGACAAAAAATGACAAAAAAGTTACAAAAATGAGTTGAACACCAACAAAAAAAAATGATGGAAAAAAAATCTGATGACGTGAGGAAAAAGATCCTCTCGGTTCAGGCGGGAGTTAAGAGGTTAATGCAGGCTAGCTGATACCATAGAAATGCACTAGCCTTGCACTAGCCTAGCGCCATGAAACTCTTCAAACATAAGAACTGCATGAATTACAAAAAACAATACTTCCAGGTACCAGCAACACTCTGGATAACCAGGAAATGAGGCCCTACGTCAAACATCCTGAAACATCCCTTTAATTATATATGAAAACATAAATCTTGCAGTTCATATTCACGTCTCTAATGTTGAGCCAAAGTTTCACATCGACGTCTCTACTTTAAACCCGTTCTCCTGCAGCGTCTGTAAAAGTTCGACGTATTTGATCAAAGCGGGAAGGTCGAATCTGCCAAACTGTTTTGATAATTAACTTAATAATAAGTCAAATCAGCGCTTTTTGTCGTCGGCGACAAACACCAGGGCCGGGCGTGAATGAGCCGCCGCACAAAGCCTGAATACTGACGACTTTGCCTTTTGTTTTCAGTATGAAGCGGCAGCCCAAAGAGCGACCTGCCCCCAATAACCTCATGGTAAGTGCACAAAGCCCCGCCGCCGCCATCAGATACCGGCATTCCACCGCGCCGTTCCAATTAATCCTCATTTACCTCTGTGACTGAGCCGGCGCTTCAACAAGACGCGGAGGTTTTTTGGTCAAGGAGTTTTTAAAACATTGGCGGTAATGAGCGCGTGCGGAGCCTTGGCTGTGTTTTTGCGGAGCTCCTTCAGCCTGTGTTTATGAGCAGGATGAATGTGTGGTTAACTCCAATGAGACGCACGGAAACACGGCTCGAGTGCGGCCCCGCGTGAACTCGCCGCCACGGGAACTTTGACAAAGCACGATCATGATTTCAGTGGCGTCGAGCGGGAGCTTTGATTCAAGTTTTTCGAATGGTCTAAAGCGCGGCGGGTCGTGTGTGAGGCGGAGTGACTGAAGCCGGGGAATTGGCTTGGGTTAGCGCTAGATCGTCTGCTGTGAGTTTGTATAGATCTATGAGTTGGTTTGTCTAAAAATACAAATAATCCTAATCCTTAAGGTTGACCCCTTAACTCCCACCTGAACCGAGCACATATTCTCCAGTTTGGCTTTACCCCAATCCAAAAGCTTCTGGGAAAAAAGGTGTGAAAATAGCAACAAAACAATGATGGAAATGTGACAAAAAAGTGAGAAAACATTGACAAAAAAAGTGATGAAAAATGTTTGAAAAAGTGGCAAAAATGTCACAAAAAATGGATACAAAATGGACAAAAAAATGTAAAAAATGTGACAAAAAAATGATTAAAAATTGACGAAAAAATGACAAAAATGTGACAAAAAAAGTGACAAAAAATTGATTAAAAATGGACGAAAAAATGACAAAAATGTGACAAAAAATTACAAAAAAATGACAAAAATGTGACTGAAATGTGATTAAAAAATTGACAAAAAATTGATAAAAATGTGACAAAAAATTGACAAAAAAATGACAAAAAAATGACAAAAATGTGACTAAAATGTGATTAAAAAATTGACAAAAAATTGATAAAAATGTGACAAAAAATTGACAAAAAAATGACAAAAAAATGACAAAAAATGACAAAAATGTGACAAAAAAATGACAAAAAAGTTACAAAAATGAATACCCAACAAAAAAAATGATGGAAAAAAAATCTGAAGACGTGAGGAAAAAGATCCTCTGGGTTCAGGCGGGAGTTAAGAGGTGAACCATTTCCCTGGCCCTAACCTTCATTTGTGTCATGATATCTCACGTTTCCACAGCAGACCGTCCCTCCGGAGCGTACGATCTAGCGCTAACCCTTGTTGCGCGGTGTGGCTATGCTAGTTCCTCTGACCTGAAGCTGTGAGCGCTAGTACTTCCTGTCTGTGTTCTGGTTAGCGCTAGATGGTCTGCTCCGGAGGGACAGTCTGCTGTGGAAACGTGAGATATCATGACACAAATGAAGGTTAGGGCCAGGGAAATGGTTCACCTCTTAACTCCCGCCTGAACCGAGAGGATCTTTTTCCTCACGTCTTCAGATTTTTTTTCCAACATTTTTTGGTTGGGTGTTCAACTCATTTTAGTAACTTTTTTGTCATTTTTTATCACATTTTTGTCATTTTTCGTCCATTTTTAATACATTTTTTGCCACATTTTTGACATTTTTTTTAATCGATTTTTTGTAATTTTTTGTCACATTTTTGTCATTTTTTCGTCCATTTTTAATCAATTTTTTGTCACTTTTTTTGTCACATTTTTGTCATTTTTTTGTCACAAATTGTCACATTTTTGACATTTTTTCGTCAATTTTTAATCATTTTTTTGTCACATTTTTTACATTTTTTGGTCCATTTTGTATCCATTTTTTGTCCATTTTTTGTGACATTTTTGTGACATTTTTGCCACTTTTTCATAAATTTTTCGTCACTTTTTTTGTCAATGTTTTCTCACTTTTTTGTCACATTTCCATCATTGTTTTATCGCTATTTTCACAGCTTTTTTCCAGAAGCTTTTGGATTGGGGTAAAGCCAAACTGGAGAAAATGTGCTCGGTTCAGGTGGGAGTTAAGGGGTTAACCTTAAGGATTAGGATTATTTGTATTTTTAGACAAACCAACTCATAGATCTATACAAACTCACAGCAGACCGTCCCTCCGCAGCATACAATCTAGCGCTAACCCTGTGTTCTTTTCCTACAGAGATGAGCTCGGACCAGTGGTTTCGCTCGGGATAATTTTCTCTCCTTCATTTTTAAGGACAGGGTTGAAAAAAATCCGTCATTAGCAAATTTTATCCTTCATGAATTAATCCATAAGCGTTTTTTGTTTTTTTTTAAATACATGATTACATATACAGGCTGCATATTATTAATGTTAGTAAAAATGTGAGATTGCAGGATAAATAAACCCGATCTGAACAGTCTTTCAGAGTCACCTGCTCATCAACATCAGGCTCAGATTACGCTCATACAAATGTAAAGTGGAGCTTATTATTTGGATTTTTGGGGCATAGATGAGCTCGCTCTGAGACTGACGTGAGAAGAGCGGCTCCACATGGGAAGGATATTATTTGCCTTTAACCGCGTTTGCATCGTGGTTTTCTTCCCCGTGTTGTTGTTAGGAAAGTTAGCGAGCGAGGCAGTGATACAACTTGTAACCCCGGGATTCCACATCATCCGCCTGTGCGCTCAGCTCCACTCCGCTCCGCCCCGACTCCGAACGGCTGCGACATCAACGCCCACTGTCTCCGCTTCAGCCCGCCCCGGTCGTCTCCGCCAGTGCTCCAGCTCCACGAGGAGCACGCGCACAAAGCAACGACTTTGAGAAATAAACCTCCCAATAAAATAATAAACAGCTGTTTATGAGCATGCGAGCTGTACCGCGTTGAAGCATGAAGCCTGTGCCCCCCCTCCCCCCCCTCCTGCGCGAGGGAGAGAGAGGCAGGAAAAAAGTTACGTGAACGAAAGCAACAGAAGCTTAACCGGGTCGTGTGATTGTTTTTGTGATAACAAACTCCCCAGAGGGAATTATCGAGGTCACTTTGTGTGAAATAGTGACATTTTCGTTAAAATAAAGTCCGCTCGGAGGGAATTTACTTTGAAAATACGGATATTGTTGTCGTTCTCTTTCCCGTTTGGTGCATCTGAACTGTGGAGCTTGATCCGGCCGGAGCTGACGCGGCGCAGACGGACCTGAAAATAGGGTTGATCCGTATTTTTATCGTGGCGAGGCGGAGAGGCGGAAAGGCGACACAGGCCCCTCGGAGCGGAGTGGACGATGTGGAATGTTTCTGAACGTTCAACATAGCAACGCATTTGCTGCGGAGGTCGGGGCGGAATGGAACGGAGCGGAGCGGGGCGAGCACGGAGAATGTGGAATCTGGGGGTAAGAGCTCATCCAAGACAAGACGCGGTGTGAAACTTTAGAGAGAGCGAGAGCCCCGCACGTTATGAAAAACAGCAGAGCTGCATCTTCATTTTCGTTACGGCCTGATTTTCAATCCTTCAAAATGACGGACGGCCTTTGAAATTTTCCGTCAAAGTAAAAAATATTCCGTAAATGACGGAGAATTTTCGGTTAATGTGACCTCTGGCTCGGACCTCGGATAATAATCATATTTTCTAAAGGTTACGTGGTGGGCGAGTTGGTGAGTTTCTGGTAGATGATCATTTACTGTGTGTAGGATGTAGCGAGTTCAGAGGAGACGCCTGTGATCATAAAGGATTGATAGCTTGTCTTGAAGCTAAAGGCTAACGTGCTCTAAAAAATGGAGTAAAAATATATAGCGCTAAAAAAATTTAAGTATTAATTTATATTTGAGGCACTATTTCAAATTGTATAATGCATGAAATGAATGTTAGCCTTTAGCTTCAAGACAAACTCACTGATCCTTATAAACATAGACGTCTCCTCCACTGAAATATTTACACTGTACAGCAACTCGTTAACCTGCAGGAAGTGATCGTCTACCAGGAACTCACATCCACCACAGAATCTCTAGGAAATGCGATGATTCGAACGAGTCTAAGCTAATCTTAATGGAAATGAATACAAACAGGAAGTACTAGCGCCCACACCTTCAGCTCAGAGGAACTAGCGTAGCCACATTGTGCAACAAGCCAATGAGGGCTGGGTTAGCGCTAGATCGTATGCTCCGGAGGGACGGTCTGCTGTGAGTTTGTATAGATTTATGAGTTGGTTTGTCTAAAAATGCAAATAATCCTAATCCTAACCCTAATCCTTAAGGTTAACCCCTTAACTCCCACTTGAACCGAGCACATTTTCTCCAGTTTGGCTTTACCCCAATCCAAAAGCTTCTGGAAAAAAGGTGAGAAAATAGCAACAAAACAATGATGGAAATGTGACAAAAAAGTGAGAAAACATTGACAAAAAGTGATGAAAAATGTATGAAAAAGTGGCAAAAATGTCACAAGAAATTGACGAAAAAATGACAAAAAATGTGACAAAAAAAAATCAAAAAATGTATTAAAAAAAATTGACAGAAAAATGTCAAAAATGTGACAAAAAATTGATTAAAAATGGATGAAAAAATTGACGAAAAAAATGACGGAAAAAAAATGACAAAAATGTGATAAATTACAAAAAAGTTACAAAAATGAGTTGAATACCCAACTAAAAAATGTTGGAAAAAAAATCTGAAGACGTGAGGAAAAAGATCCTCTGGGTTCAGGCGGGAGTTAAGAGGTTAACCATTTCCCTGGCCCTAACCTTAATGTATGTCATGATATCTCACGTTTTCACAGCAGACTGTCCCTCCGGAGCAGACCATCTAGCACTAACCTGAGGGCTGTGGGGGGGGGGGGGGGGGGAGTCCCTTCAGTGTCTCCTCGTGGACATCTGGACATGGGGGCGACAGTGGTGCAGATGGTAGAGCGGGTCGTCTCATGATCGGAAGGTCGGGGGTTCGATTCCCACCTCCTGAAAGTGTACACTGCAAGACCACAGACTGTAAAAATAATGGACGTCCTCTGCTCCTCCCCGTTTACCATAATGACCACGGTCGAGGGGGAAGTCATGGAGGATTTACAGACTCCTCCTCCCCAGCTCTGATGAAGCATGTTCCTAAAAAGGGCATAAGGGCGGGATCTTCACCGTAGACTCGGCCCTTGTGTGACGTGTAGCTCGCGCTGCTCCAATGCTAACAGTCCGAGCCTCATTAAGTATGAGATTTCTAAAATTCTTCTTACAAAAACCAGCCTGGTTTCTTAAATTGTGATTAACCCAGCGTTATCTCAGGAGGAAGATCAGCCGAGTCTAGTGTTGAAAACATAGAAACCAGGCGTTAAAGTTGTTTTTAACGTGTCTAAACTCAAATGCTTTTCAATGGGGGCCTAGTGGTGATATTGAGGTACAGCAATGTCGGCCCCCAGTGTCGTGGGCATAAAGCAGAGCAGCCGGCGGCCACTGGGCAAGACACTTCATCCACATTGCCCCCAGTGTCTGCGCACATTGGTGTTTGAATGAGAGTGTGAATGGGTGAGTGGATCCTTGCTGTAAAGCGCTTTGAGTGCCTAATGTAGGTGGAAAAGCACTTTATAAGATGAGACCATTTACCATTTATCTGGACATCTGGACATCATCTGCTGAGCTCCAACTCTCCTGCAGAGTTTGAATATGCCTTGTGTTTGCTGCTGCAAAGGTGGACCTTCCCCTCGTCAGTTTAACTCCAGTCCTGCTGATGGTCTGAGCGCAGAAGACAGTTAACCCCTGAACTCCCACCTGAACCAAGCACATTTCTCCAGTTTGGCTTCACCCCAGTCCAAAAGCTTCTGGAAAAAAGCTGTGAAAAGTTGTGAGACGAAAACAATGATGGAAATGTGACAAAAAAGTGAGAAATCTTTGACAAAAAAGTGACGAAAAATGACAAAAATGACCCAAAAAATGACCAAAAAATGACCAAAAATGTGACAAAAGAGACAAAAAAAATGACAAAAATGACAAAAAATTAGCCAAAAAAGAAAAATAAATGATTAAAAAAAATGACCCAAAAAATGACCCAAAAAATGACCAAAAAATGACCAAAAAATGACCAAAAAAATGACCAAAAAATGACTAAAAATTTTGACAAAAGAGACAAAAAATTGACAAAAAATGACAAAAAATGACCCAAAAAAGAAAAAAAAAAGATTTAAAAAAAATGACCCAAAAAATGACAGAAAATGTGACAAAAAATGACAAAAAAAACCAGACAAAAAATTGATTAAAAAAAATGACAAAAAAGTTACAAAAATGAGTTGAACACCCCCCAAAAAAGATGGAAAAAAATGATGACGTGAGGAAAAAGATCAATTTAGATGAGTTTTGTAGATCTTAGCTTTCAAATGAGGCGTTACACTGGCCTACAGGATTTGGGTAAAGCTGAACTGGAGGAAATGCTCTCGGTTCAGGCGGGAGTTAAGAGGTTAAAGCATCGTTTTATCATTTTACTGTGAACGTCGCAGCTGAAAATGCAAAACATTTGATTCGAGAAAACAAATGAAACAGACACACGAGTTTCCTGCTTTATTTATTTGCCGCGGATCGAAATCAGTCTCGAGTTTGATTCTGGAGTTTGAGGTTTTGTTATGGTGACCACGCTGGGCCGGTCAGAGAGGCCCACAGTCTCTCTCCCCACAGAGACACGAGGCCTTTAAATATTCAGCAGCAGAATGTGAGCGCGACTGACGGCGTTTTAAGAGTCCAGACATGTTTCTCACTCCAGAAGAGCTTATTGACCCACACTGTGAATCTGTTAATGCATCATGTTCTCAGTCTGTCACCAAACACACACACGAGTCCAGAGGAGGAGGAGGAGGAGGAGGAGGAGGAGGAGGGGGAGGAGGAGGAGGAGGAGGAGGACGAGGAGGAGGACGAGGAGGAGGACGAGGAGGAGGACGTGTCAAACACAACCTCTCAGCCAAGAAAAACCTGACACGCAACAAACACGCTACGTAAACGTGATGGAAAAGCAACAAACTATTGTTTTGTTGTTGCTCATTTACGTCTCGATTTGGGTAAAGTCGAACTGGAGAAAATGTGCTGCATTAAAGGAATAGGCCACCGTTTTTACATACTAAAATATGTTCTTACCTCACTTTAGACGTGTTAATATATCCCCGTCTGGTCTTTGTCCGTGCGCTCACACATACGCAGCCTCTCCCACATGTCACATAGCTCCAAAAAAGCTCACGATAGAAGCTACCAAGCTCTTCCACGTGTTCCCTATTTAAATAAAGTTACGTGAAGTGTTTTCATGCGAAGTATATTTACACAGAAATGTAACATGTCGATTTTATAAGCAGATAAAAAGGGGGACTATATTGTGAGGCGTAATGATACGAGGAGCACAGCGTCCGCGCAGTAACTCCTAAAGACTTCCCCGCTCACTTCCGTCAATAACCTTTAGGAGTTACTGCGCGGACGTTTTACTCCTCGTATCATTACGCCTCACAATATAGTCCCCCTTTTTATTTGCTTATAAAATCGACACGTTACATTTCTGTGTAAATATACTTCGCATGAAAACACTTCACGTAACTTTATTTAAATAGGGAACACGTGGAAGAGCTTGGTAGCTTCTATCGTGAGCTTTTTCTGAGCTATGTGACATGTGGGAGAGGCTGCGTATGTGTGAGCGCACGGACAAAGACCAGACGGGGATATATTAACACGTCTAAAGTGAGGTAAGAACATATTTTAGTATGTAAAAACGGTGGCCTATTCCTTTAAGGCGGGTTTAGAGTTAAAGACACATCTAAAGATAAACAACTGCCTTTAATGTAAAGCGCTGTATTATCATGTGATTCCACTGGTCTTAAAGGGACGATACAGAGTTTTATTTGTGTTCCTCCATGTCCCAATGTGTAGCATGAGCTCAGACCTGTTCACCACAACTGCCCCTAAAATCTATTTTATGTATTTATTTATTATGGGGACAGTGCATATTAATATACATTATACATGTAAATATGCCAGAATTAGCCTAAGGCCTCATTTTCATCTATAGTCGGTCCAAAAATGCTAGCGGCGCAGCAGCTACGCTAACCCCGGAAATAGTGACTTTTGTAAATATTGCGTTTTTAGCATTTTTGGCTAATGAGTCTGAGACATAAGCAGGTTCAGTCAGAAACATTGATGTTGTTTTTAAGAGTTTATAAAGGATCTGTATCTGCTATTTTAGCCATTCCAAAGTTAAGTATAGGCATTTATATGATATATTGTTCCTCTATCACTATGGAGCCTCATTTTTGTGGTAAATATAAGTGTTTTCTGGAGGTATTTTTCAAACCCGGAAGACACAACGCTTCGATTCAGTTAACTCCGCCCCCTCTCTCCGCACATACTTTACCGTAATATAAATGAACAACAATAAGGGAAGTTACTTCATGATGCAGTTTTAAGGAGTTGACATCTGCAACACAGCTTCATAAATGGCTAACACACACGCTAACACACACGCTAACACACACGCTAACACACAAGCTAACACACATGCTAACACACAAGCTAACACACACGCTAACACACAAGCCAGCACACAAGCTAACACACATGCTAGCACACATGCTAACACACATGCTAGCACACAAGCTAACACACAAGCTAACACACAAGCTAACACACACGCTAACACACAAGCCAGCACACAAGCTAACACACATGCTAGCACACATGCTAACACACATGCTAGCACACACGCTAACACACAAGCTAACACACAAGCTAACACACACGCTAACACACAAGCCAGCACACAAGCTAACACACATGCTAACACACATGCTAACACACATGCTAGCACACAAGCTAACACACAAGCTAACACACAAGCTAACACACACGCTAACACACAAGCTAACACACACGCTAACACACATGCTAGCACACAAGCTAACACACAAGCTAACACACAAGCTAACACACACGCTAACACACACGCTAACACACACGCTAACACATGCTAACACACACACTAACACACAAGCTAACACACACTAACACACACGCTAACACACACTAACACACAGGCTAACACACAAGCTAACACACACGCTAACACACAAGCTAACACACAAGCTAACACACACGCTAACACACAAGCTAACACACACGCTAACACACAAGCTAACACACAAGCTAACACACACGCTAGCACACACGCTAACACACACGCTAACACACAAGCTAACACACAAGCTAGCACACACGCTAATACGTGTTGTGATTGACTTGCCGCTCTGGTCCATTAGGTGTTAACATTATGGGATTCGCGTTGGTTCTAAAAGTGAATCCTCTTTGGTTCTGGTGAAGGTTCACAAACATCAGTGACAGTCACAGAAAAACACTGTTTTGGTGAAAGTCGGCGAATCCTGGAGAGAAAAAACAACTTCTGACGAGTGGCCTCTTCTTTAGAAGGGTGAATAAAGTCTTCGCAGCCAAACGCGCTTCTTTTTCTCCGTGACATGATCGTTAGGTCAGAAAAAGAACAGGCGTGTCCAGAGTAGGTTAGAAAGAGCTCCTTCTTCACAGCTGTCGGTGCAAACACTGTGACGCTCAGAGGGTGTGTTTGTTTACAGTCTATGGTTTTGGCCCCAGCTGACCTGGAAGCACCTCGGGCACATCTTTTTTTTTTTGTCTCTTTGTTTCTCTCTTACGACAGAAATAATTAAAAAGCTGTTTTACAAATTAAAATCAGGCTGTAAGACATTGCTTTACAGAAGTTGTGCTCTTCCTGTTTGAAACTATGAAGTGTCACAACTCTGTGGTTTTCCAGGAGAGGGCGGAGCCTCAGAGAGCGGGATTCAGGAGGATTACTGAGAACTGTGTGAAAGAAGCCAAAAACCACTCTGGGGGTGTTTTTCATAAGGAAATAGCAAAACAACATGGCTAAAAGCTCTACAAAGCACAGATTAGCCGCCCTGCTCCGACCGGGAGGAGAAGTCGTGACGTCACACTTAACAAACGTATAGCATTCTGCCGTTAGCAATAGCATTCTGCCGTTAGCAATAGCATTCTGCCGTTAGCAATAGCATTCTGCCGTTAGCAATAGCATTCTGCCGTTAGCAATAGCCATGTCCAGGCTCGGATTATTCACTGAATTGTTTCTCCTTTTCTTCACACAAACATTTTTAATAGAAGTATTTGACTTTCCTGAGAAAACTACAATTACTGAATAAAATACTGCTTCCACGGAGCGACAAACACACGGATCAGATCGATACAGAGGCGGATCAAAGGGAGGGGAGAGAGTTCAGTCCAAACCATCTCCACTGACTCCTGTAGAAGTGAATATAAACTGTGTAAACCAACAAAACAAACCGGACTGTTTCCATATTACATTTTTTTTTACACAGAATCCTCTCACACAAAGGAAACCGATTTCCATCTCAAGAAAAGCAAAGTCTTCCATTGATATTGTTCGGTGAATTCCTTTCGCGAGCGCCTTGACTGACGGACGCCCCCCCCCCCCGCTCCCCCCCCCTCCCCAGACGGCAGCCTTCATCAGCCTTTTAGCGCCCTTGTCGTTTCAGACAGATGAGCCCCAGCCTCGGGACAAAAGGGCCGGCCCCTCTCCCCCCCGGCCCTCACCGGCCCTCACCCGCCGACCCCCCCCCTCACCCGCCGACCCCCGCTCTTAAGGAGAATCACATCATACTTATCCGGACGCACAGAAACGGCAAATATGCAGGAAATCATTTACAACACAAAACGCCGCCGCGCTGCAAGGACAGGGAGGAAGTCCATTAACAAGAGCTTCTTCTACTCTTTGTGCCGCTGCTTTAAACGCGCTTCAATAAAGACACGCACTTCACTCATCTCTTCAGGGAGGGAAGAAGAGGAAGAAGAGGAAGAGGAAGAAGAAGAAGAGGAAGAGGAAGCTATAATAATAATAATTCCACAGCCGCCACAGAACCTACTTTACACAGTGGTTAATGTGTCGTTTCCACATCTTAGTTTTAACTCAGTCAGAGTAAAATCAGCCCAAAGTCTCTTCATGATGTTTATCAATCTATCAAACTTTATTTATAAAGCACTTTTCATACAGAAAGGTCTCACAAAGTGCTTTACAGATTACAACATTTAAACAACACGCCTGCACATAAATAGATTAGTCAGTTTAAGCTAAACTAAAAAGGCGGGTCTTAAAAACATTGTGGTTTTCTGCAGCCCTGAGCTCCTCCTCAGGTCTGAGCTCCTCCTCAGCCTGAGCTCCTCCTCAGGTGGTTCCAGAGGCGAGGGCCGTAATATTTAGGAATAACTAGGCCCCTGCCGGAGGAGCGAAGGGGCCGTGAAGGTTCATAAGGTAAAAGCAGTTCTGGAAGATAAGAAGGACCAAGACCATGAAGACATTTAAAAAACCATTAAAAGAACTTTAAAATCGAAACGGTTTCAAATTTAAGCCGCATTGCACGATTCTCTCTGAGACAAACCGTCACTGGTCGTTTGATTGTAGGTCGTACAGTGAAACAGACGAAGATTTAAAATAGAACCATCGTACGACCAAAGACGAGCTGCGACCGACATCAGGAAGGGTCGGATATATGAGCCTCCTCTCGCTGCAGAGAGGATCTCTGTCAGTGCGTTAAAGCTGCCAGAGTCAGAGCAGCAAAGGCCTGAGCGGGTCAGACTCTGCATGTTACAGGACTTTCCCTGCACTTTTCTGTGGAAACTGTGTCCCTGGCCTGAGCTGAGCACACGCCTCTAACGCCTGAACAACGATAACCTCTGGTCGTAGCGACGGTTCTCTCGCACAGCGGAGACGAGAGCAGCTCACGACTTTACAAACAGTCTCCAGCCCTGAAAGAGACGCACTGCCTCTCTGTTCTCTCTCTTTGTCCTGCAGACTTTGCTTTGGCACAGTCGGTAAAAGCAGCGACTCCCTGTCACATGAATGTTGTTCCATTTTCTCCATGACGGCCCCGCCGCCGCCGCCGCCGCTCTACACCGGGCCGTCCTGTTCCTGCTCTTCTATTATCCATCTGACTGGACAACAGTTAGTGTTGTGGCTCATTACTCGGGGAATGTCCGCTCACAGCTCTCATATCACAGACTTTTGTATTAAGACGTGTGGGTCATTAAGTTTAAAGGGAAAGTCCCCGCGTGTCCGTCCGTCCGGTCCAGCGGCGGCGCCGTCCAATGGGAGCCGGCGATTACGCTTTAAATCTGGCTTGGACATCACTAATCTCCGGCGCTGACGGCCGCTCTCCGCTTGTAATTGCCTCTAACTCCTTTTAATTTCTCCTCAGCATATTAATCATACATAGAGTTATTTAAAACGGCATAAATTAATCTTAGATTAAATAGAGCCTTCAAACAATTAAAGAGCGCGGTAGTATTTCCCCCGAGAGCAGCTATTTCTACGAGCGCGCCGCACTCAGGTGATTATCGCCTTTTGACGTGTCCACGCGGTGATTAATGAAACTTTAAAACCAGCGCGTCCCCTGCTCTGCCCTCGTAGCCCCGCATTAGCCCCGCGCCGGGGCACCTTCAACGGCCCAGCTAAGGAGGCCACGCCCAGCACCGCCCAGCGCCGCCGCTTTAATGACACGCACTCAGGTGATTATGGAGTCTGCAGAAACACACTGCAGCTCCCAAACCTCGGCCTTTACCTGAAGAATCACAGGAATCAGAGGAATCACAGGAATCAGACGACCGACTGGCAGTGAATGCACCTCCGTCAGTCGAAGGCGCTCTGGTGCCGCTGCTCCTGATGGTTTAAAGCGGGGGTGTTCTGCTTTTTTCAGTCCCATAGCACCAGTCTATATCACACTACAATGATGACAAACCTTCTGTTGGTCTGTAAATGCAGTAAATTAGAATAACTGCCTTGTATAAAATGTCTCTCTCAAAATGGCTGTAGTGAATGTCTTGAAATAGGCCTCTGTCTCTTTAAGAACCTCTGAGCCTTTAGACACGCCCCCTCCACACGCTGTCTGTGGCATCAGTGGGGAGGGGGTTCTGCTGAGGAGCAGTGGTTGGTTACTCGGCTGGTGACGAAAGCTCGGAGGCGTCTCCAGGAGGTGGGGGCGTTCCTAGGAGGACTCAGGCAAACCTATCCCTAAAATGGCCGCCATCAGAGTTTTTACAGATTACTCAGAAATACGTGAATGTGCCAAGGCAACACTTCAGGCATGTTTTTAATGAGGGAATGACAGAATAACATGATGGAAAGCTGGAAAAAGTCCATTTTGCATAACACCCCCCTTTAAGTAAAGGTTCTCCAAACATCTCATTTTGACTGACACTCAGAAGAAGAAGATCTTTATTTATATAGCGCCTTTCACAGACATGGTCACAAAGCGCTCAGCCGTCTCCGCAGCTCAGACTGATGCACATAAACTGTCTCACCGGCCTGGAGACCAGCTGGAAACTCAAGTTGCTGCTGCTCACGGAGATGTCTCCGAGACGTCTCCTGGAGATGAGGCGAGTCTCCAGGTCCACCAACCTCTGAGGTCGCCCGGGCAGTTCTGGAGCTTCATCAGCAACAACAGTTTCCGCAGTGCAGCATAATCCCATCAATGACCCTCTACCGCCCAGCGCTCACCCAAACACCTGGACCAGTCCTGACCTTTAACCTCCTGCAGAGGCACAGAGGCGGGTCTGGCCTGTGACAGACAGGGGGCGCCGTGAACTTTGTTGGTTTGGACCAGAGAAGCTGCAGAGACAAAGAAACCACCGTGTTAAACTGGTGTCTGTCGCCGACTCACTGTTAACCCCTTAACTCCCACCTGAACCGAGCACATTCTCTCCAGTTTGGCTTTACCCCAATCCAAAAGCTTCTGGAAAAAAGCTGTGAAAATAGCGACAAAACTGAGATGAAAACAATGATGGAAATGTGACAAAAAAGTGAGAAAACATTGATGAAAAAGTGACGAAAAATTGATGAAAAAGTGGCAAAAATGTCACAAGAAATTGATAAAAATTCAACAAAAAAAATTGCAAAAATGTGACCAAAAATGACCAAAATTTGATAAAAATTTGACGAAAAAATTTGACAAAAAATTACAAAAAAGACTTCTTTTTTTTTAAATGACCAAAAAAATTACAAAAAAATTACAAAAAGTTACAAAAATGTGATAAAAATTCGACAAAAAAATGAAAAAAATGTGACCAAAAGATGACAAAAATTTGACAAAAAATGTCCAAAAAAATGTGATAAAACTGTGACCAAAAAATTACAAGAAATTCACTTTTTTTCTTTTAAATGACCAAAAAAATGACAAAAAATGTGACAAAATGTGACAAAAAAATTACAAAAATGTGATAAAAATTTGACAAAAAATGACAAAAAAAATGTCCAAAAAAAAATTACCAAAAAATGACAAAAAAGTTACAAAAATGAGTTGAATACCCAACAAAAAAATGATGGAAAAAAAATCTGGTGACGTGAGGAAAAAGATCCTCTCGGTTCAGGCGGGAGTTAAGAGGTTAACCTGCGGAAAGAGCCATGTTTGCTCTGTCTCTGCAACACGGACATGCGTGTCTTAAATGTATAAACACGTGTTTAAAGCCCCGCACGGTTTGAGAAAAGCCTCTGAGGAGCCGTGACGTGTTGAAATCCCACATGGACGTCACACTGCACCATCAGAACCTCTGCACACCTGTCGGTATTAGATTAAAAATGCATTTATGATTCTTTTAACCTCTTAACTCCCACCTGGACCTCATTTTCTCTGCTTCGACTTTACCCAAATCTAAAAGCTTCTTGATAAAAATGATCAAAGTAGCAACAAAAACGACCAGACAGGTACACATGAACTCGTCTAAGCTCAGGTAAGAACAGATCTCAGTTTAAGTTTACTGTAGCTTCATGTGGAACAGCGTTGTGGTGGAACCTTCCTCTGTATGAAGACGCTTTACTGCAGGTTTTTGTTTTAACCTCTTAACCTCCACCTGAAACTGAGCACATTGTCTCCAGTTTGGCTTTACCCGAATCTAAAAGCTTGTTGAAACATTGAGACAAAAACAAGGATGAAAACACATTTCAAAAAGTGACAAGAGCGGGAGGAAAAAGCCACAAAAGTGCAGCTAAAAGCCACAAAAACTCAACAAAAAAGTCATGAAAGTGCAGCAAAAAAGTGATTAAAAACGTCACAAAAGTGCAGCAAAAAAGTGATTAAAAACTCAACAAAAACATCACAAAAGTGCAGCAAAAAAGTGATTAAAAACTCAACAAAAAAGTCACAAAAGTGCAGCAAAAAAGTGATTAAAAACTCAACAAAAAAGTCACAAAAGTGCAGCAAAAAAGTGATTAAAAACTCAACAAAAACGTCACAAAAGTGCAGCAAAAAAGTGATTAAAAACTCAACAAAAACGTCACAAAAGTGCAGCAAAAAAGTGATTAAAAACTCAACAAAAAGTCACAAAAGTGCAGCAAAAAAGTGATTAAAAACTCAACAAAAACGTCACAAAAGTGCAGCAAAAAAGTGATTAAAAACTCAACAAAAAAGCCACAAAAGTGCAGCAAAAAAGTGATTGAAAACTCAACAAAAAAGCCACAAAAGTGCAGCAAAAAAGTGATTAAAAACTCAACAAAAAAGCCACAAAAGTGCAGCAAAAAAGTGATTAAAAACTCAACAAAAAAGCCACAAAAGTGCAGCAAAAAAGTGATTAAAAACTCAACATAAACGTCACAAAAGTGCAGCAAAAAAGTGATTAAAAACTCAACATAAACGCCACAAAAGTGCAGCAAAAAAGTGATTAAAAACTCAACAAAAAAGCCACAAAAGTGCAGCAAAAAAGTGATTAAAAACTCAACAAAACGTCACAAAAGTGCAGCAAAAAAGTGACTAAAAACTCAACAAAAAAGCCACAAAAGTGCAGCAAAAAAGTGACTAAAAACGTCACAAAAGTGCAGCAAAAAAGTGATTAAAAGCTCAACAAAAAAGCCACAAAAGTGCAGCAAAAAAGTGATTAAAAACTCAACAAAAAAGTCACAAAAGTGCAGCAAAAAAGTGACTAAAAACTCAACAAAAACGTCACAAAAGTGCAGCAAAAAAGTGATTAAAAACTCAACAAAAACGTCACAAAAGTGCAGCAAAAAAGTGATTAAAAACTCAACAAAAAGTCACAAAAGTGCAGCAAAAAAGTGATTAAAAACTCAACAAAAAGTCACAAAAGTGCAGCAAAAAAGTGATTAAAAACTCAACAAAAACGTCACAAAAGTGCAGCAAAAAAGTGATTGAAAACTCAACAAAAAAGCCACAAAAGTGCAGCAAAAAAGTGATTAAAAACTCAACAAAAAAGCCACAAAAGTGCAGCAAAAAAGTGATTAAAAACTCAACATAAACGTCACAAAAGTGCAGCAAAAAAGTGATTAAAAACTCAACATAAACGCCACAATAGTGCAGCAAAAAAGTGATTAAAAACTCAACAAAAAAGCCACAAAAGTGCAGCAAAAAAGTGATTAAAAACTCAACAAAAAAGCCACAAAAGTGCAGCAAAAAAGTGACTAAAAACGTCACAAAAGTGCAGCAAAAAAGTGATTAAAAGCTCAACAAAAAAGCCACAAAAGTGCAGCAAAAAAGTGATTAAAAACTCAACAAAAAAGTCACAAAAGTGCAGCAAAAAAGTGACTAAAAACTCAACAAAAAAGCCACAAAAGTGCAGCAAAAAAGTGACTAAAAACGTCACAAAAGTGCAGCAAAAAAGTGATTAAAAACTCAACAAAAAAGTCACAAAAGTGCAGCAAAAAAGTGATTAAAAACTCGACATAAAAGTCATGAAAGTGCAGCCAAAAGCCACAAAAACTCAACAAACACGTCACAAAAGTGCAGCAAAAAAGTGACTAAAAACGTCACAAAAGTGCAGCAAAAAAGTGATTAAAAGCTCAACAAAAAAGCCACAAAAGTGCAGCAAAAAAGTGATTAAAAACTCAACAAAAAAGTCACAAAAGTGCAGCAAAAAAGTGACTAAAAACTCAACAAAAAAGCCACAAAAGTGCAGCAAAAAAGTGATTAAAAGCTCAACAAAAAAGTCACAAAAGTGCAGCAAAAAAGTGACTAAAAACTCAACAAAAACGTCACAAAAGTGCAGCAAAAAAGTGATTAAAAACTCAACAAAAAAGTCACAAAAGTGCAGCAAAAAAGTGACTAAAAACTCAACAAAAAAGCCACAAAAGTGCAGCAAAAAAGTGACTAAAAACGTCACAAAAGTGCAGCAAAAAAGTGATTAAAAACTCAACAAAAAAGCCACAAAAGTGCAGCAAAAAAGTGACTAAAAACTCAACATAAAAGCCACAAAAGTGCAGCAAAAAAGTGATTAAAAACTCAACATAAAAGTCATGAAAGTGCAGCAAAAAAGTGACAAAAATGCATTAAAAAAACCCACACAAAAGTGACACAAAAGGTGATGAAAGTGCAGCAAAAACAAACAAAGAAATAGGCGGCAAAAAAACTGAATGAGGCCTTACACTTTAGCCAAAGTGGAGAAAATGCATTCAGTTCAGGCGGGTGGTAAGAGGTTAAAAATGATCGGCTGCATAGGGAGGGGGAAAGAGTCCCAGAGGGTTAGCTACGTGTATAAGTTTAAGAATCTCAAGAGGACGTTTCCTTCAGAGTCGTGCACTGGTCGACACTTTAACAGGTTCCTCGTCTCGTGCTCTCGTTCTGCAGCCCTCACTTCCCGCCCGGATCTTCCTGGAGAACCTCCTGACCGGCTCCTGTCCTCCCGTTAGCCCGTTAGCGCCGCCGCTCTGAGAGGTCGCTCTCTTCGTTCCGAGTCTCTCCTTTACCTCCGGATCCGTCTGAGGAAAGAACGTGTGATGGATGAGTCCGCAGCCCGTCGGCCGGCAGCGCACTGTCCACGCCGGAACGCCGAGTAATTAACCTCAGCCCGGCTCCGGCGCGGAGAAGGACGACACGATTGATGGAGTCCCCTCTGGTCTTGGACGATGTCTGCAGGATTAGCGCCGGCGTTTCCTCTTTTTAAATGAAGGCTCGGCCGCGGCGTTCCCAGGTTTGACGCGTCTGGAAATAGGCCCTGACGTTCCCCAGGAGGAGGAACATCTCTCGCAGCACGTCCTACTTCTGGTTATTAATCTGCGGCCGTGTGTGCGGGAGCGAGGCCCGCGGCGCCGCTCGCCGTCACCGCCAGTCGGAAGGTTCAGTGTCAGCCAGGACGGCGCCGCGTTATCGGGTAATTAATAAAGCGCTCTGTTTTTAGCCGTCTGCGTTCGGAGCAATAGATTACAGGGCTGAGAGTTTGGTGCCACCGGTTTGGACGGAGCTGAGGACGGGTTTGTTCACCACCATTTATTGATTTATTTATTTACACCACGTTCCAAATTATTATGCAAATCATCGTTTCAATACATTTTAAAGCTTGTAATTAACTGAAAATGGTCATTTGTTGAATCTGCAGCACCAGGAGGTCATATTTACTGAAATCAAAAACTATTTCAATCAAAAAACAGTTGTATTTTACCATAGGAGCTTCTTTGAGCAGCTTCAAAATTCTTAAATCCATTAAACTTGTGAGTTTGTGGAGAGTTTCTGCTTGGATTTCTTTGCAGGATGTCAGAATAACCTCCCAGATCTGCTGTTTGGATGGAAACTGCCTCCCACCCTCATAGAAGTTTTGCTTGAGGCTCCAAAGGTTCTCAATAGGGCTGAGGTCAGGGGAGGAGGGGTTCCACATCATGAGTTTCTCTCCTTTTATGCCCATAGCAGCCAGTGATGCAGAGGTTTTCTTTACAGCAGGACATGGTGCGATGTCATGCATGAAGATGATTTTCGGGAAAACACGGCTCTTCTTTTTGTAGCATAGAAGAAAGTGGTCAGTCAGAAAGAGGTCATTTTCACACCTTCAGGGATCCTAAAGGGGCCGACCAGCTCTCTCCCCATGATTCTGGCCTAAAACATGACTCCGCCCCCTCCTTACTGACGTCACAGCCTTGTTGGGACATTGTGGCCATTCACCAACCATCCACTACTCCATCCATCTGACCATCCAGGGCAACACGGCCTCATCAGTGAACAAGACTGTTTGAAAATGAGTCCTCATGTATTTCTGAGCCACTGAGGCCGGATAGAAGGTTTATGCACAACTGCAGCCTCTGGAGGGTCCTACAACTTTCTTGTTCGGGAGACACCAGAGCTTTGTAGCAGCTGTTCTCTTAACCTCTTAACTCCCGCATGAACCGAGAGGATCTTTTTCCTCACGTCATCAGATTTTTTGGGGGGGTATTCAACTCATATTTGTAACTTTTTTGTCATTTTTTGGTCATTTTTTGTCACATTTTTGTCATTTTTTCTTCCATTTTTTGTCAATTTCTTGTGACATTTTTGCCACTTTTTCATCAATGTTTTCTCACTTTTTTGTCACATTTCCATCATTGTTTTCGTCTCAGTTTTGTTGCTATTTTCGCACCTTTTTTCCAGAAGCTTTTGGATTGGGGTAAAGCCAAACTGGAGAAAATGTGCTCGGTTCAGGTGGGAGTTAAGGGGTTAATCTGATGTGTTTGTCTGGCTGAAACCGTCCTCACTGTGCCTTTATCGGCACAAACCCGAGTGTGTCTGAATCATCCACAAATCTCTTATCAGTTCGATGATTAAGCTTCATCTTTCATGAAATATCGAAGGTTTTCATACCTAGACCAAGGCATTCAACTATTTCATGCTTTTCATCAGCAGAAAGATCCTTTTTCTTTCCCTTATTGCTTGAAAATGATGATCTGCTTAATAAAGTGGAACATTCAGTAGTTTTTCCCTTAACTGGGCTTAACCTGAAAACGAATCATCCCAGGTGTCTGAGATTAATGTGAGTGATTCAAAGAGCCTTGAAGTCATTGAAAGGTGTTTTTTTTGTACTTTTTGACACTGAGGTAGATCTGCGTGATCATTTGGAAGGCGTGTCGTGTTCCTGCGCTGGTCTTCAGTTGGAGGTGACTCTGGAGCCGCGTCGTCTGAAATCACAGCTGACAGCTCCATTTAAAGTCCGGCCTCTCTCCCCAGCGTCTAATTGAACGTGGAGACGAACAAATCAAAGTCGCGCTCGGTCCATTTAGAGCCCCCCCCCTCCCCCCCTCGCCGACCTCTGACCTCTGCGCGGGTCACGACCTCCGCCGTGATTGGAGGCGGGTCATTGAAGTATCACATGTGACGTCTCTGTTAGTGTCGTCGTGGACACGAGATGATTCTGAGGGAAGATGTGATGTCATTATTATTCACAAGGATCAGAGTTAAAGACGTTTAGAGTCTGAATGTTCTCACAAAGAAACACGTCCTTATGAACTTTTTTATATGAATTAAATGTTTAAACACAAACCTATATTGAACATTCAGCCTGGTTTCTTTATCATCAGGCTTTAATCTTGCAAAAGAGCAAGAAATAAATGATTTTGACCTTGTAACCCTCACCTTTGGCATCTAAATCTTCCTGAAAAAAGATGTCAAAAACACAACAAAAAGCAATGGAACAAAAGTTTTAAAAAAGTGACAAAAACACAAGGAAAAAGATCTGTTTGGATGAGTTTTGTAGGTCTTAGCTTTCAAGATTTGGGTAAAGCTGAAGAAAGTGGAGAGAAAAGACAATGCACTTGATTAAGGCAGTGGTTAAGAAGTTAAAAAACAGGCAAAACAATAATAATATCAGCTCAAAGCAAACGGATGTTCCTCTGATCTGCAGCGCGTAAACCAGGGGTTCCCAACTGATGGGTCGGGGCCCAAAAGTGGGTCACAGGCCAAATTGAGTGATTTTTGAGTGATTTTTGAATGCCTAAATCAACTGGACTCAAAAAAACTGCATTTTGCTGAAATATCATGAATAATTCCCGACCTGCGCCCGGCATAAAGTCAGACTGACTTTATTTATGTATTTATAATTACACATAAAGTCTGGAATTGTGGTAATAAGACGCCTTTTCCAAATGGCGGCTGGAGGCGGGGCTAACGACCACAGTATGAACGACCACAGTTTGGAGAAAATGGGATCCGTTCAGGTGGGAGTTAAGAGGTTAACGGTTAGAAACTCTGATGTGGATTCTCACGGGGCCATAAACTCCCAGGACATCCCAGGTCATATTCATCTAATCCAGAGCGAAAAGGGCGTTTGAACGACCACAGTTTGAACGAGAGAGAACCAATCAACACAAAGCCACTTCCGCTGTGCGTTCACGTCCTCCGCCATGATGGTTTGTCCACACGTGCAGTGAATGTTCTGCTGAAAGTCCTCAGAGCAGCTTCTTTAAGGACAAGTCCAGCTCACGACAACAGAACAAAGATGGCCGCCATCTTCACTGTTTCGGTTTCAGGAGGAGCAAAGGCTGATGGGAAATCCTAGTGCTGAAGATGAGGCGCCGTTAACTCCCGCCTCTCGTGCTCTGATTGTGTTGATTGAGTCATGAGTCCATGTATCTCTAACATGGAGGATCCGTCTGCACTGGCCTGGACTGACCGGTTATTGAGCAAGGCTTCCCAGAGTGTGAGCAAAAGTCTGCTTCATAAAATATGTACAATAGGTTTAAGTGTGTGAACTTGTGACTTCCCCTCCTGGAGCCGCCTCCTTAACATGGTGGAGGGTTTGAGCCTGGATGATCCTGGAGCTCTGTTGTCGGGGCTTCGTGCCCCTGTAGGGTCTCCCAGGGCAAACAGGTCCTATAGGTGACGGGTCAGACAAAGAGCGGGTCAGAAGCTCCTTATGAGAGACCGACAGGCCCTGTTAGAACCATGAGGCCGTCCTTCTGTGGACCCACCACCTGCAGGAGGAGCCGACAACGGACAAGTGGAAGAAAATGGATGGATGGAACTTGTGACTTGTGATTTTCATCTCGATGTTTCTCAGCCTGAGGTCATGGAAGCTCTGATGGAGCTGTTTTCCAAAGCAAAAGATCAGAGTCTCCATCACCTTAAGAGAGATGGTCCTCCACAACAGTCTCGTGTGTCTTTAGTAAACGGTGCCGTCTCTGATCACAGTCACTTTTCTGCATCGGCGTCGGATCCAAACTCCCGCTCGCCTCCGTCTCTTCTCGCTGTAAAAAGTGTGATTTGAATCTCGTGTCCAGATTGACGTTGTCTGGCAGCGTTTGTTCCGGGGCTGCGCTTCATACCTGCCGCTGTTAACTTTTATGACAACTTTTATTACAAACCCTACTTTACAACCTGTTATGATCCATCTACCTGCACGCACGCCGCCGAGCCCCCCCGCCGCCGCCGCTTTCGCCTTTAAAACAAAATCTGTTGGGCGTAAATATTAAGGGGCCTTCCATAGAACTCCCATTCTAATTTATGGGTGTTTTATGATTATTTCTTGAGTAATGTTGTGTAATAACCGCACATGTGGAGCGGCCGCGCGTTCCTCAGTCTGTCGCTCGTAAAACCCGAGCACGAACTCTCCACAATCGTCTCGTTAAACCGCACTTTTTACGAGAAGGTCATATCGGTTTGTCTGCGTCTAACCACTTCCTGTTCTATTTAAACCCTGTGGATTGTGGACACTTTGATTAGCTTTGTCAACTTTTTATGCTTCTTTAAATAACTGTTTGTGTGGGTGAACTCCAGAGCTTGTGTTGGTGGGAGAGTGTGACCCCTGTGAGAAGCCTTTTCCAGCACATCCCAACCCTCCTCATTGGTCTTAAGCCTGGGCGAGGTTAACGTCTTTTCGCCCTGGATTAGATGAATATGACCTGGGACGTCCTGGGAGTTTCTGCCCTTTAGGTGAAGTTCTGCAAACTCCTCAGGTGATTCTAGTCCCGTGAGAATCCACATAACCCTTAACCTCTTAACTCCCACCTGAACGGATCCCATTTTCTCCAGGCTTTACCCTAATCAAAAAGCTTCTTGGGGAAAAAAGCACCAAAACAGCCACAAGAAATGAGACGAAAACAGGGACGTAAACGCAACTAAAAAGTGACAAAAATTCAACCAAAAAATGACAAAAATGAGACAAAAAATCAACAAAGATGTGACAAAAATGTGAACAAAACGCAACCAAAAAGTGAAAATTCTAAAGGAAAAAATTCTACTAAAAATGACAATAACATAACAAAAAAAACAAAAAAAAATGGTGACCCAACACAGCAACAAGACGAGGAAAAAGATCAGTTTTGTGGGTCTAAGCTTTCAAAGGCGGGTGGTAAGAGGTTAATAAAGTCTAAATATTATTATTATTTATGTTTAAATTGATGAGAAACATCAGATGAAAATTGGTTCCAGGTTTGTACAGCCCTCTGCCTCTAATGAAGCGCCCCCTGCTGTCACAGTTCAACACTGACACATTACACAGTTTAGATCAGGGCTCTTCAATTCCTTTTGACACTGGGCCAGATCTGTGGGAGGTCTTTGACCGCTGGGCCGGTCAGTCAGTGAGCCCCACCCCGCCACCAAACGTATTCACATATTTGGGATAAATAAATGAGAATTTCATCATCAATAATGTTTGAATAGAATAGCTTTGGGCCTAAACACAATAGTTGTTTTATATTCCAGCATTTTAAGGCTTTAAAAACATTGCAAAACATATTAATACAGAATAATAAAGAGCCTGATAATAAACTATGACCAGGATTAAACCAGGGCTAAACATCAGGGCTAAGGCAGGACTACATCCCATAAACCAGAGCAAAGGCCTGATAGAGACTAAGAGAGTTACATGTGAGACCAGCTCATCTCAAACCACATGAGTAACTCCTGCTCCTCAGCTGAGGGACACACACTGACCAAACACCTGAGGTCTGTCCAGACCTCCAGCTTTATGAACAAAGTGAAAGAAGCTCCTCAGAGACGCTCATCACATATTCAGCCTCTCTTTAACCTGTTCACTTCACAAAGAGCTTCTTTGCACTCGTACTTTTCCCACAAAGATGTATGGAATGAAGTCAGGGCAGAAAGGAAGAACATGCACCGGTCAGATTCATGATCCCTGTTGTTTAGTAAAGTCAGAGCCCAGAGGTTTAGTGTTGACCAGTTAAACACGAGCGTTGCAGGTGCAGAGCAGTTTTCCATCAGCTTCATCGTCCGCTTTACAAACATCCACGACTGAACTGGTGTTTCTGACCTGAAGTCGCTGGTCAAGCCCTTTAACGATGAACGACTGGGAAACATGTGGTCATCTGGACCGCGGAGAGTCCGGCTTCTGCACGGGATAATCCCAACAAAACTCCAAAAACTCCATCACACATTATGCTTCGGTTTAGAAAATCTGTCCAACGATCAGCTCCAGTTTACATCGTTTTACACCGTTTTACACCGTTTTACAGAGCCATGTTTTCATTTGAGCCGCTGTAGGAGACGATGCAAGGAGGCGCGATTCAGGCGCGAAAGTGCCGCGGGTAATGCCAAAAAATATATATTTTTATGGACAATGAGGCGTGGGCCAGATGAAATGTCGTCTGTGTGAATCCGCATCGGCAGGTTTTCTGTTGCTGCATGAACGCAGCGACAAAGACCTGAATCTGAGGGAGATTGTTTTAGCCTGATGGATTACTCTTCTTCTTCTCGTCTGTTGTCTCCAGGCTAAAGGTTGGCTCCGCCCACAGTCAGGTGTTCCTCTGCTAAGTCAGACCTTCTGTATTGACTGTGTGGCTGAGCTCTGTAGTTGTGGAGTGACCGACCTGATCCATGAGTCTGTGTTTGGTGTCTGTGTCTGCAGGAGCACCCGTTCATCGCCCAGCACAACGACGGCAGCGCGGAGGTGGTCTCCCAGTGGGTGAGGCACAGTCTGGAGGAGCGGAGGCGGCTTCAGTCCCAAGTCTGACGGAGCCGGGACCAGGACTGAGATCAGGACCAAAGACTGGGGACTGTGGACCACACGAGCCCAAACCCCAGCCACATTTCAGACGAGCAGAGCCAGAAAAGACTCTGGATTTCCTCACGTGACACAAGCTTTTACTGAGAAGGTTCACGAGAAAGAAAGTCTGGATTTCATTCAGATTCTGGTTTGAGTGTAACGGTCACTGAAATGACATTTCTCTTCAACTACTTGTAGAACTGCACAGAACATAAACGAAATCTGGACTGGAGAAAATGTTAAAGGAACAGTTCACCGTTTTCTGAGATCTGTTCTTCCCTGAGCTGAGACGAGTCGTACTTGTCTGGTCTTTGTGGAAGAGCTCGGTCGCTTCTAACCTCACCCTGTTTGGAGCCATAGGAATACACTGGGAGAGGCCACATGCTAACAACATGTTTGATCGTTTTGCGTGACTGAGCGCACGCGTAAAGACCAGACAGGTACACATCAACTCGTCTAAGCTCAGGTAAGAACACACGGTGCCTGTTCCTTTGAGAGGTTTTTATCCCGGGTTTGTCTTTGATCAAATAAACACAGTTTCACGATTATAAAAACAGTAACGAGAAACCCGGCTCTTCCAACAGTAACGGGATATAAAGAAAAACTGTGGGCAAATACAGGAACAGGTTTGATAAGCCCGTACTATAGACCTGTAGACAGCAGGAAGCTCTGTCCAAAACAAGTGCATTAAAGGTCCTTCAGTGACTTGGATCACGCCCAGTCGCCCACACGGTTCCTCTGGCCTGATGAAGACCTTTGTCAAACCTTGTTCTGCTCAAGTTAAAGAAGTGAAGGTGTTAGATCAAAGAAGCCGTTTTCCTCCATCATCTGTGTCTCTGAGCTCCATCAGCTGAACTCTCCCCCTCCAGTCCCAGCTTTAACATTCCCTCAGAGCTCCCTGGTCCACGTCAGGGTCCACATCAGGGTCCAGGGTCCACGTCAGGGACCACGTCAGGGTCCACGTCAGGGGTCGGCAACGTCAGGCCCGGGGGCCAAATCCGGCCCTCCAGCACAGAACCTCTGGCCCCCAAGATGAGTTTGCTCACGTACCTGCCAAAGCCGGGGAGGTGGGGGAAGATGAGCCTCTTTTTGCTTCGGTGGTTATTGTGTAAAAACAGCATAATATAAATTCAAAATGTTACTATGTCTATACAGTTTGGGTTGAAAAATGAATTGAATTGTATGTTTTTTAACCTCTTAACCCCCACCTGAGCTGAACACATTATCTCCAGTTTGGTTTTCCTGCTTCTTTAAAAAAAAAAAACATCAAAATGACATCGAAACCCAACAAAATGACGAAAAAGCGACAAAAACACAACAAAAGAGTGACAAGAAAACAGGGCAAAAATAAATAACAAAAAGCTTCAAAAAACACGATTAGTTTTGTAGGCCTGAATCGGCCCTTCGCCACACAGACTGGCCCACCCCTGCTTTATTGGATCCCATATCGACAAAAGGTCCAGAACCGGATTATGGCTCGGAACCGGAGTCCTCCAGCGCATGTAAACGTGGCGTGCAGCGCGGTGCGGGCTGGCGGAAAACGGAGACGAACAGAAGTGAAACAAAACCTGACTCTGGGTCTGTTCTGGACAAGGATGGAGCCGCGTAACGTTCAAACCCGATAAATATGTGTGTGGACCAGCCCCGGGACGTCTCTGCCTCGTGGTCCCGTGTGGAGGTGGACGTTTGTCTCTGCCTCGTGGTCCCGTGAGGAGGTGGACGTTTGTCTCTGCCTCGTGGTCCCGTGAGGAGGTGGACGTTTGTCTCTGCCTCGTGGTCCCGCGTGGAGGTGGACGTGTGTCTCTGCCTCGTGGTCCCGTGAGGAGGTGGATGTTTGTCTCTGCCTCGTGGTCCCGTGTGGAGGTGGACGTGTGTCTCTGCCTCGTGGTCCCGTGTGGAGGTGGACGTGTGTCTCTGCCTCGTGGTCCCGTGAGGAGGTGGACGTTTGTCTCTGCCTCGTGGTCCCGTGTGGAGGTGGACGTTTGTCTCTCCCTCGTGGTCCCGTGAGGAGGTGGACGTGTGTCTCTGCCTCGTGGTCCCGTGTGGAGGTGGACGTTTGTCTCTGCCTCGTGGTCCCGTGTGGAGGTGGACGTTTGTCTCTGCCTCGTGGTCCCGTGTGGAGGTGGACGTGTGTCTCTGCCTCGTGGTCCCGTGTGGAGGTGGACGTGTGTCTCTGCCTCGTGGTCCCGTGTGGAGGTGGACGTTTGTCTCTCCCTCGTGGTCCCGTGAGGAGGTGGACGTTTGTCTCTGCCTCGTGGTCCCGTGTGGAGGTGGACGTTTGTCTCTGCCTCGTGGTCCCGTGTGGAGGTGGACGTGTGTCTCTGCCTCGTGGTCCCGTGTGGAGGTGGACGTTTGTCTCTCCCTCGTGGTCCCGTGAGGAGGTGGACGTTTGTCTCTGCCTCGTGGTCCCGTGTGGAGGTGGACGTTTGTCTCTGCCTCGTGGTCCCGTGAGGAGGTGGACGTTTGTCTCTCCCTCGTGGTCCCGTGTGGAGGTGGATGTTTGTCTCTCCCTCGTGGTCCCGTGTGGAGGTGGACGTGTGTCTCTGCCTCGTGGTCCCGTGTGGAGGTGGACGTTTGTCTCTGCCTCATGGTCCCGTGTGGAGGTGGACGTTTGTCTCTGCCTCATGGTCCCGTGTGGAGGTGGACGTTTGTCTCTGCCTCGTGGTCCCGTGTGGAGGTGGACGTTTGTCTCTGCCTCGTGGTCCCGTGTGGAGGTGGACGTGTGTCTCTGCCTCGTGGTCCCGTGTGGAGGTGGACGTTTGTCTCTGCCTCGTGGTCCCGTGTGGAGGTGGACGTTTGTCTCTGCCTCGTGGTCCCGTGTGGAGGTGGACGTGTGTCTCTGCCTCGTGGTCCCGTGTGGAGGTGGACGTGTGTCTCTGCCTCGTGGTCCCGTGTGGAGGTGGACGTTTGTCTCTGCCTCGTGGTCCCGTGTGGAGGTGGACGTGTGTCTCTGCCTCGTGGTCCCGTGTGGAGGTGGACGTGTGTCTCTGCCTCGTGGTCCCGTGTGGAGGTGGACGTTTGTCTCTGCCTCGTGGTCCCGTGTGGAGGTGGACGTTTGTCTCTGCCTCGTGGTCCCGTGTGGAGGTGGACGTGTGTCTCTGCCTCGTGGTCCCGTGTGGAGGTGGACGTTTGTCTCTGCCTCGTGGTCCCGTGTGGAGGTGGACGTTTGTCTCTGCCTCGTGGTCCCGTGTGGAGGTGGACGTGTGTCTCTGCCTCGTGGTCTCGTGTGGAGGTGGACGTTTGTCTCTCCCTCGTGGTCCCGTGTGGAGGTGGACGTTTGTCTCTCCCTCGTGGTCCCGTGTGGAGGTGGACGTTTGTCTCTGCCTCGTGGTCCCGTGAGGAGGTGGATGTTTGTCTCTGCCTCGTGGTCCCGTGAGGAGGTGGACGTTTGTCTCTCCCTCGTGGTCCCGTGTGGAGGTGGACGTTTGTCTCTCCCTCGTGGTCCCGTGTGGAGGTGGACGTGTGGTCGTGCGGGACGAGGACGTGCGGCGATGGAAGTGTCCTCTTGATGGTCCTGAATGGCGGCGTTGGCCCTCGGAGGCGCCCGAGTGCCGCCTCTCCAGCCTCGCCTCGCGTCCGCCTCGCGCTAAGTGACTAAATGAATAGCGTACCGCACGAGTGCTATTTTTAGACCGCAAGGCCGCGTGACGTCAGCAGCACAAACCGGAAGGGGGTCAAAATAGAAGCGCGCTCGCTGACTATTCATGCTAATACTGCTTGTTTTCTGCCGGTTTTTGCTCACACTACAAACATGCCCAGTAAACACTGCTGCTACGGAACGTGCAGAAACGACTCTAGACACTATGACCGGCCACATATGAAGGAGGTTTTTTTTATTCGTTTCCCGAAGCCGAAAACCCAGAGGGATAAATGTGAACGGTGGGTCAACTTGTGCGGACGTCCAAAAGACCAGTTCAACGCCAGCAGCGTGAAACCATTTACCTTCATTTGTAGTAAACATTTTGTTGGGGGCCATGGTCCTACAGATGAAAATCCGGATCCATTGCCTGCCACAGCCTGCCCCGAAGAGGTAAGCCATTTCGATAACTTTCTTTTTTGGCTTGGCGTTTGTCCGTACCGCTACTGTCTGGCGAGAATGAATGACGTGAATACAGTTTTTAAATGCTCTCTGCCACTGTTGTTCTAACCTGTGTTGTCAACAGCGTGATTTTTTTTTGCCTCGCAAGTCAATTGTGATATTGATGAGTAGTCTTTTAGATTCTGTCTGTATGCTTCTGTCAGTCTACCTCAAGGCAGCTGTGGCTACAGCAGCAGCTTACCAACACCCAGTGTGGATTGAATGAATAGTACAATGTAAAGCGTCTTTGAGTGTCCAGGAAAGTGTAAAACCGATGCTTCATTTATTTATTTTGTTGAGAGTTGAGATGTGCCTGAAGTAAGGCCTCACCTGTGAGATGTATAAGAAGTTATTTTTAGAAGAGATAAGCGGAGTTTTTGAGGAGATTATTAAAGAATTTTGGTTTATTGTTGCAGATTGATCGTATCAAGCGGAGGAGAAAAGCACCAACACCGAGGCCATTCGCAAGCACTCCAGCGACAAAAAGAAGGAAAGTGGTGGACTCAGCAAATACTGATCTGGAGGCAGCAAACATCTTGTTGGATCTCAGTATGATCTCACCCCTAGATGTTGCTGACACAGAAGACAATGAAGTAAGTGTTCAAAGATATTTATTGATGATGCAGTGTAAATCTGATTGTCATATATTTCAATATGTGAAAAGGTCTTTGAGTATGTGCTCTATCAAACAACAAATTGTGGATATTAAGAAATTGGCCTCTTAATATACACTTTTGGTGGAGTGAAGCAATGTTTGAAAATTTCAATAATCACAAATTTGAGGGCCACTGAAATCATCCAGAAAAGAAAAAATGTTTTTTATTCACAAGCTAATTCCTGATCTAGTCCACTAAAATTCTAATTTATCAAGTACATATGTAGGCCTATAAATCTGTACCAATATTAATGTACATGTATCTTTGTTTTTCTGTCAGGCTAACTGTGTAGGGATTCAAACAGAAGCTCTGGAACCCTGCTCCAAATGTTCAAAGGTGATGGTGGATGTTGGCTGTCAGACTGTATATGACCGATACATGCTGCAGTCCAAGATTGAAAACATCATACTGAAGAATGAAGCAACTGTATCGAGATCCGGGCTTTCTTCTACCGACGTGCCTCCAAGTGATCCGAAACCTGAAGATGAGGCCCTCCTGACTTTAGGTGATGTTAAAGATGATGCCAGAAAAATGAAGTTCTTCACTGGACTTTCGCTTTTACACTTCATGGCCTTATTCAACTTCCTCGGCCCCGTGGTAAATAACCTTACTTACTGGAACAGTACTGGGAAAAGTGAGCAGAGTTCAACTGAGAAGAGGAGAAAGACAAAACCAATGGACGAACTATTTATGACTGTTGTTAGACTACGTCGTGGCTATTGCTTTTATACAATGTCATTCTTATTCAAATTATCGGAGTCCTCAATAAGGTCAATATTTACTACATGGCTCCAATTATTGTACTGCCACTTTAAAGAGGTAAAACTGTTCCCAGATAGATCTGTCCTCAAGAAATTTATGCCTAAATCATTCAAAGGGTTCAAAAATATTCGGTGCTCTGTGGACTGTACAGAATTCTTCGTACAAATGCCTCGTAACTTCTCTCAGCAAGGAAACCTATTCTCTAATTATAAGCACCATCACACATTTAAGTGTTTGATAGCTGTTGCTCCTAATGGCACTGGTGTGTTCGTTTCAGATCTATACGAGGGTGCTATAAGTGACAGAGACATATTTGAACAAAGTGGCATATTGGAGCATTTACATCCCGGTGATCTTTTGTTAGTTGATCGAGGCTTTACTGTGAAAGATTTACTCATGTCAAGACAGGTCAAAATGAACATTCCTCCATTTTTGAAAGGTCGGGATAAGCTCACACCCCAAGAAGAGCTTCTGACAAGAAAAATAGCAAAGGCACGTATCCATGTAGAGCGATATAACGAACGTATTAAGAAATTTAAACTGATCTCCGGCACGATTCCATTGTCTCTAACTCCACTAGCAAGTCAGGCTGTTTTTGTTGCTTGTTGTCTTGTTAACTTTCAAGATCAGTTGGCAAAGTAAATAAAAGATGTGCTACAGCTTTACGGAAGTTGTAAAATGTTCTAATTCTGCACATTTAATCCAAAATCTATCAATAGGGGGGTCATCTCAGTATTACTATAATGCTTAAAGGCAATCATATTACCAACAAGCGACCCTATCCAATTTCATTGTGAAATATACACTTGAACTTTTGAAAATGTATAAAGTTATTTTCTCTAAACATTAACTTGTATGTATTCTTTCTTTTTTGTTTGCATATAAGGGCAATTTATAAACTATATCCACAGAGAGAATAAAGGTTTATTGCAGAGAGGACAGTTGTGCACTATTGCCTTCATTGTGTATATGTACAGTGAAAGCAATAAAGAAGGATAATAGAAAATATTCTAAGTTTTGAGGTAATGAGCAGATTAACATAGACTTGATTTCATCTTGAGAATTTTTGATCAAAATGTATTTTACATAAAACTAATGAAATGCATACACATGAAATGATCTTTTAAACATTTTATGTCAAAGGTTTATTGTAAATCATTATGAATAACAATGAAATACCTGTAAATAACTGATCATTTCCGTGGTAAACATTTTTATAGCATCAAAACGTCACCATTGTCTAAAGTAAATGTAATCAAAGTCAATTTTAACAATAAGCTCAGGCAAAAGCTGAGCAGGCACTTCTGCTGTAAAAAATGTTTGGTGAAAGGTCTACAGGTCTACAGTAAACAAGTTCAAATGAGAACAGTAAAAAAAAAACTACATTCAATGTCAATACTGTGTTGATATTTTATCCGGGAAGAATGAATGGTATTAGATTACGAGGGGCCCTCATTTCAACCAACTCTGGCATGACAACACAGCTCCACAACTTACAGTTTGAGTTAATAATGTCAGCAGTGAAATGTGAATCGGAGTAGATTCTCTCAATGGAAGGATCTCCTTTCACTGACCACAGGACAAAGTCACACCACTCAAGGCCTGTGACACCAAGCTGATACTGAACTTGGTAATAGTAGGGATGAGAACGACGCAAAACAAGTTTATTGTCACTAATCGTGAAACAGGTGGCTTGGATGTCCTTGTTAGTAATTTCTCCAGAGTTGTACTGATCAACACATTCCTGAGGAGATTTCTTCTGAAGAAGCCCTAAAATTTTGATTTCAGCAAGACCAAAACTATTTGTGGAGGGATCATATGATAAGCCATCAGGGCTACAAGCCAGTTGTGGAAGCCTGTGTGAAACAAACAGTCCGGTCTTCTCACAAGAGAAGTCAGGAACAGTCTTTTTTTTAAACAGCACATAACTGTCCCTTGCTCTGTCCTCGTTTTTGATTCCTTCATTCATCTGTTTTGTGGTGATTCTGTCGAGGCCCCACACATTTTTGCGGATGTATTGTAGCACTCTTAACTTCACCGCAGGACTCATTTTTTGTTCACAGTTTGCAATGACCTCCCAAATCTTGTGAGCCTCTTTACATGTGGAAGCTGTCATTCTGAGGTATCTTTCTGAATACCAAACATCTGAGGATGACTGCTCAACAGTCCCTGGAATCATCGAACTGATGCATTGCACACTGCACTTGGGTAGTAAGTTGGCTTCATACACACTACGTAAGCTGGTGATGACATCCCTGTGGCTCTCTGGCAAATCATAGTCTTCATAATGGTATACAAGGACTGTTTCCCACATACTGATAACACCAGTTCCACTGTTTGCAGCCTGTAACTCAGTCAAGAAGGCATTGACATCCTCATTTTTGACATGACTGCCATCTGGACGCGGATCGAAAGATTTTACTTTAGATGGAGGGAGTTTACCATACGATTTTGCATTGATGCTACCAGGATTTTTTCGTTTCCGACCCCGTTTCCACTCACATGGTAGGTCTGTACAAGCCGGTGTTCTCCCAGCATCAGTGTCGACAACTTTTGTCAGGAAAAGAAGAAGGGCAGCCACGTGACTACACCGCCCTAGGGCTGATGCTTTACAACTACACGTTGCACTTAAAACTGCACCACTTACAGGCGACATCTCAACTGATACATCATGGTGCTCATTTTTCATAGATGCATCAACCTTTGCTTTGTATACTATAGAATTATGAGTCTGCCTTACTTTGATATCCTGAACAAAGTTTGAGTCAACATACTGCCAGCCACGGCGCAGAGATTTTTCAGTGACAACTGAAGTTATGTCATTCTCCTCATCACTGTCTTCTGTCTGATTAGTGGGAAGAGTGGGCAGAGATTCCACCAGCCAGTGATACACGTGGCCATAGTTGTACAGTGGTGGGATGTTCGATGGTCGGAACTCCTTCCAATCATGAGATTCAAGAGCAGTTTGTGGATTCTCAGTATGGGTATTTGCTAATTTCTGGTACCATTTCCCTTTGTCAACTGATACGTCAATGTCTGCTGCTTTCCCTGATGCAATGCAATCTTTACATCTGAAAAATACATAAAATGACACAAGTTCAATCATGAGACTTATGTAGGCCTATAGGCACTAGTCCTGCACTACGCCCTAGACATTATTTTGAATAACTATCTATATATATGTATGTGAAGCCCCCCTATTTACTGCTAGTAGGTGCTTCTACTGCCTTGAATGACATCTATCTATCTATCTATCTATCTATCTATCTATCTATCTATCTATCTATCTATCTATCTATCTATCTATCTATCTATCTATCTATCTTAAAAGTCATATGTAGGCCTACTTTCTTAAAACACATGTAAGACATGTTCAGCCTCTGCCTTTTTCATTTTTCATTTTTCTGTTAATGCTTACAGGTAGGCCCTAGATCCAACTGATTCACTTTTTCTGTAGTATGGAAACAGCCTTAGGGGAAGGGTAAAATAATTGAGAGAATAGAGATTTTATTAAAAATTAAGTGTTGTTGGTTGTGACCGAGTAGCATTAGCGATCGCTAAACAAAAAATAAATAAATAAATAATGATGATATAAATTACCCCCAACAACTGTCAAGACAACCAGAGGACATAATATATATGACAGACAGGATATAGGGTGGTCAAATATAGCTTGTTGAAACTGCAAAATGTCAGTATCAGTGGCGTAAGGCGATGTTTTTTGGGGAAAAAATGGTGTTGATAACAATCTACCTCTGGATCAGGTCGGCTCTTTTCCCCGTCTTTTTCAGCCCTCTACACTCAAGCCATCTCTTTAACTGAACATTTGTATGTTCTTCTACTTCTATACCAGTGAATCTGGCACCGGGGACATCATTCTCGGATAGAGTGAGAAGATTTAGCTCAGTAGACATCTCGTCCGTAAACTGTTTACATTCGTCTAGCATGAGTGACAGGCGCGAGTTTGACCCCCCTAGCAACCGTTGCTAGCTTAATGAATATTAATGAGAAACGGTGACGTGTATCGTGCGGTACGCTATTGCTTTTCACCGCGGAATGAACTGTGCCGCGCTCAAGTGCAATTAAATGTTTCCTCCACAAAGAGAGAGGAATGTGGAGCTCTCTGCGGCGCCCGGGAACGACTTCACTCGCTTTGATTCCTCCTTTACCAAATACGTGCGAGGTCACGGCGGAGGCGAGAGGCGCCGCACGGCAGAGTCTGAGGAGGAACATCTCGGTGTTAGCGGGACTTCCTCCATAATCCTCTGTGGACGCCCCGCCATGTTCAAAAATAAACAGATTTAAAGTCATTATTCTGTTTTTAAACTGCGATAGGACCTTGATGATGCTCGAGCGTTCCCAAAGCTAATGCTACGAGCTAAAGCTAAAGCTCCGATGATCATGAGGATAATGTCAATAAAACCACAAATACATGAAGAACCTTTAACGATGATCTCACTCTGAGCCGGGCCGGGGGGTTTGTAGTTTATTGCTCATGTTTCATGTGGCTGTAGCTGATTGGTTAGCACCCGGAGCTAACTAGCTTCTTAGCAGCTTTAGCATAATGGATCTTGTGGAAAGTGTTATGGTGTAATAACGTTAATAAAGCCGTAACCACATAAATCAGCCTAAACCTCTTACCACCCGCCTAAACCAATGTCCTCTTTTGGCTATGTAACACCTCATTTGAAAGCTAAGACTCATCTTTTTTCCTCGCATTGTTGCTGTGTTGTCTCACCTTTTTTTTTTTTTTTTTGTGACATTTTTGTTGAGTTTTTGTCACATTTTTGTCACTTTTTGTGTTGAGTTTTTGTCACTTTTTTGTTGCGTTTTTGTCACATTTTTGTTGCGTTTACATCCTTGTTTTCTTCTCGTTTTTTGTGGCTGTTTTGGTGCTTTTTTCCCCAAGAGGCTTTTTGATTCGGGTAAAGCCAAACTGGAGAAAATGGGGTCCGTTCAGGTGGGAGTTAAGAGGTTAAACACACTGAGTCAGGATCGACATATTTGTGGTTTATTCCAGACTTTTTATCAACAATGAGGCCGATGCACATGCTAACCGAGCTAACCGAGCTAACAGACTAGCCATTGTCCACCGGCATCGCCCTTTTATCAAGCGTATGGGCTTAAATACTGGGGGGACCATGGGGAGGAGGGGGTTAGTTAAAGGTCTATAGGACATGGCAGAGGCAAAGAGGGACGAGTTTGCCCCAAAACAGCAGTTGTTTTTTTAGGCCTGATACGATTCCAAGATGCGGCTATGCTTTATTTTCAGCCCCGTCAGCGCAGCCGGATCAGACAGGAAAGAGAACAGCAACATCCGGACATTCTAATTTTCTATTTAAACTTGTATTCTGGGTTTTAAACACAGAATTATGACTTTAAATCTCGTCATTTCGACTTCCTGTTGGACTTTTGGATGTTTTTTAACATGGCGGAATCGGGCTTCCAGAGTTTTTCCCATCGTTTCCAGTTAGTCCCAAATTTCTTTTGTTCCAAACTTTCCCCCATTTTGTTTTATATTATTTTTTTCCCCATCTTTTTTTATTTTAAAGGGACTATATGGAGTTTAAAGACGTTAAAACTAAGTATGTTCCTCCCCTACATGTTCCTCCATGTTCCTCCATGTTCCTACATGTTCCTCCATGTTCCTCCATGTCCTCATGTGTAGAAAGAGCTCAGACCTGTTCACCACAACGGCCTCTGAAATCCTGCACTGAGAAGCTGCAGTTACACGTAAGACCTGAGGGGGCAGTAGTGAGTATAAAATGCCCAACTTCCATCTAGTCCCTTTAAAGCACCGCACTGGCATCATTTAGTATTTACATTAAAAGAGCTGGAAATACCTCACGTTTTTCTCCTGATTGTGGTTTTTGTCTCACGTTTGTGGAAGTCGCTCCTCGTTGCGTCTTCACTCAGAGGCGTCGCTCGTCCAGCTGTTCTCGCTCGTCCAGCTGTTCTCGCTCCTCCCTGATGTTTCAGTCTCAGTCGACGGAAACATGAGCGTTTGACATTTGTTACTATTTATTCCTCTGGCCCGTCGCTCTCTCAAACACCAGTTTATGTTTTTATATAAATGATTGTTTCTGTAACATATTTATTGTTTTTACTCTGGAAGGTCCAGGAGCTGCTTTTGTCGTACGTCGGCACATAATCCCAGATGCACAATAAAAGTCTTTAACCCACGCTGAGCCTGGAGCTTTATTTGGAGGGAAAACTTTTATCTAGAAACCTCTTGATTCTGGATTTTAAAGAAAATATCTTTTTCGGTGCTGACGGGATTCACGGCTCTTTTCTGGAGTCTTTGGGATCCGTTCTTTTCAAAGAGCCGTTCGTAATGTTAATGAAAACTCACGATATCCAAAAAAGAGGCTGTAACAAATCCTGTTTAGTGCATTTAGCTTTGACTTTAGAGCAGGGGCGCATCTGGTTAATACTAACTTTCTCCCATTCATTCTCAATGGCAAATATAGATGCAGTTCACTTTTTGGCCACCTGCGACAAATTGGGGGCGCTGTTTCGCTCCTTTTGCAAAGTTAAAGGGGGGGTGTTATGCAAAATGTACTTTTTCAAGCTTTCCATCATGTTATTCTGTCACTCCCTCATCAAAAAACATGCCTGAAGTGTTGCCTTGGCACATTCACGTATTTTTGAGTAATCTGTACAAACTCTGATGGCGGCCATTTTAGGGATAGGTTTGCCTGAGTCCTCCTAGGAACGCCCCCACCTCCTGGAGACGCCTCCGAGCTTTGGTCACCAGCCGAGTAACCGACCACTGCTCCTCAGCAGAACCCCCTCCCCACTGATGCCACAGACAGCGTGTGGAGGGGGCGTGTCTAAAGGCTCAGAGGTTCTTAAAGAGACAGAGGCCTATTTCAAGACATTCACTACAGCCATTTTGAGAGAGACATTTTATACAAGGCAGTTATTCTAATTTACTGCATTTACAGACCAACAGAAGGTTTGTCATCATTGTAGTGAGATATAGACTGGTGCTATGGGGCTGACAAAAGCAGAACACCCCCTCTTTAAGGAAACATTGTTCTGGTGTCTTGTATTTGTCAGTCATAGAGCGTCACAGCATCAACTTCCAACTTTTTTCCAAATTGTATTGCCAAGGTCGTTGACATTTATGACTTATGAAAGAATTGACACTTTCAAATTGTTCTTTGACTTAAAGAAATGAATGAGGTAAAGTCACTGTAGGTGCTGCAGGTACAGGTGCTGTTTACATTTTGCACTATATTGCTACAAAAAATGATTTTGTTCCACTAAAACTTGGCTTTTGTAGCAGGTTGTTTGCATTGATAGAGTTAAATGCAAATGTAAATAAAGTAACTAGTATTATTTGCAGTTATATGTGTTTCACGCTCGACATCGCTGTGTTTGACCCTTCGGCACTTTTTCCTTTTGGCCCTCGGAGACAAAAGGTTTGGGCCCCCCTGCTTTAGAGCTTTCACTTCTGTTTGTTTAGAGCGTGGTGTCCTGCACTGGCCAGGTAAGTCTCTCACACATGGATCAGTCCCTCTAAGTCTGGTTTTGACTCATGTTTTTAAAGCTGCTGATGTTCAGGTCTGAGTCCAGGATCACTCTGAGATTTATAACCTGATCTGTTGGTTTTAGAGCGAGAGACTCGAGGTGTCCTTCCTCTTCCTCCTCCGCAGCTCCCTCCGCTCCACAACAGTCTTTCACCACCTCTCCGTTCGTCCCTTGTTTCCTGCAGCTCCTCTCGGCGCCTCAGAACCTGCGGCGTCTTCATCCTTTTGTGTTGGGGTTCTTTTGGGACTCTTCGTGAGGCCGTGATAATAAACTGTCCGAGCGGCTCTTCGGGATCAGGGCGTGAGTTTGACGTGTTTTCTTCACAGAGACGCGACATTTGGGCGTCGCCCTCGCCGTGACCTCCCGTCGTCAGCGTCGCTCGCTCTAAAGATCCATTTACGTTTCATAATTAATCTGACGGCCTTTTAATTAAGAGCCGCGTTTCAGCTGAATATTAATAAGAGAATCATGAAACGTGAACGCAGGAACATCAGGAGTCGGAGCCAGCGGACCAGGCTTTAGTGTCAGCCATTTTTACACCTTTAATGCTTAAACTTACCTTTAAATCAATCAGCAGCGTTGCCACGGGTTACGGTAAATAAAACCATTCCTGATTCCTCGTTTATAAAGTACTTTTCATCTTTAAGCTCAGAATGTGACGTTCAGTATGTCTATGTCTGAAAGGTTCCTTTACAAAAACTACAGAAACTGTTTGTTTAAATACCTTGCATTTGATGTTCCTCAGAGGGGTGTCCAGAGGAACATGATGCCCCCCGTCCCAAACAGGCGAGGATCAAAACCAGTACTAAGATCCAGGGATGAGGCTTTGCCCTGATGCACATGGGACTCACTTCTGCAGAAACCACCACACGGCGGGGGGGGGGGGGTCAATGTAAAGTCTAGGTGACCAGATCCCCCTTAGACTCTCCAGCACGGCGAGGAAAAACTCAAAAACCAGGGGGAAAACGGAGAAACCTCAGGGAGAAGCACAGAAGGAGAGATCCAGGAGAGTCCGGCCCTGACCGGCTCTTTGACTCACACAGGAGAGTCCGGCCCTGACCGGCTCTTTGACTCAGACACAGGAGAGTCCGGCCCTGACCGGCTCTTTGACTCACACAGGAGAGTCCGGCCCTGACCGGCTCTGGGACTCACACAGGAGAGTCCAGCCCTGACCGGCTCTTGGACTCAGACACAGGAGAGTCCGGCCCTGACCGGCTCTTTGACTCAGACACAGGAGAGTCCAGCCCTGACCGGCTCTTGGACTCAGACACAGGAGAGTCCGGCCCTGAGCGGCTCTTTGACTCAGACACAGGAGAGTCCGGCCCTGAGCGGCTCTTTGACTCAGACACAGGAGAGTCCGGCCCTGACCGGCTCTTTGACTCAGACACAGGAGAGTCCAGCCCTGACCGGCTCTTGGACTCAGACACAGGAGAGTCCGGCCCTGAGCGGCTCTTTGACTCAGACACAGGAGAGTCCGGCCCTGACCGGCTCTTTGACTCACACACAGGAGAGTCCGGCCCTGACCGGCTCTTTGACTCACACACAGGAGAGTCCAGCCCTGACCGGCTCTTGGACTCAGACACAGGAGAGTCCGGCCCTGAGCGGCTCTTTGACTCAGACACAGGAGAGTCCGGCCCTGACCGGCTCTTTGACTCACACACAGGAGAGTCCGGCCCTGAGCGGCTCTGGGAGAGTCCGGCCCTGAGTCCGGCCCTGAGCGGCTCTGGGAGAGTCCGGCCCTGAGCAGCTCCTGGACAGGCCTGACCCTCAGGATCGGTTACCCCGGTCCCAGAGCTGTCAGCCTCGGCCTCTCTGATGATGACGCTGATCCGAGCGTCCCGTATCGAGCGGCGTGTCCTCCTCACTCACAACACGCCGACCTCAACGGCAGCTCCGGGAACACGATCCACCTCGGCTTCAAACCGGACTGATTTACTCAGAACATGAGGATCAGGATCAGAAACATTATGACCAGAGCTGTAATGACATGGTTTAAGATCTCTGAACGGACAGGCTAAGGTTAAGGTGGCGGCTCCAGGAGGGGATATCTACAAAAATGCTAAAGAAAAGTCACATAGCTGAGAAAAGCACTTCACAAATCGTCTTTTTTTTCACTGTTCACATCAGCCTGCTCCGCCGCTGGGAGTTCTGGGTAAAATTGACTGAGAAAAAGATCCGGCTCTTTTCACAACTGAGCTCCTGTTTGAACTGTTCACCTTAAAGAGCCGTTCAGAAGAGCCGCACGGTCACGAACGTCTCATCACTCATTTTCCCCCAATTTTCTCACCATTTCTCCTCTCTTAAAGGTCTCTTAAAGGTCCTAAATCCTGCAAAATAGACTTTGTGGAGCTTTTTTATCCATGTTGTTGATATTTCTTATCAAAAACAGCCCAGTGGTTTTTAGCTTCATTCTCACAGCTCTAATAATCTTTTTTACGTCATAGAGTCAAACAGGAAGAGCCCGACGTCTGTGATGTAAAGCCTTAGGCCTGATTTTAATTCATAAAACTGCCTTTTCATTATTTCTTCCGCTGCCCCCGAAGCCCCCGAAGCCCCTGAAGCGCCGTGTCTTCCGGGTTATAAAAATACCCCCAGAAAATACTTATATTTCTCACAAAAAAGAGTGCTCCATAGTGGTGGAGGTACAATATATCATATAAATGCCTATACTTTACTTTGGAATAGCAGGATACAGATCCTACAGGCGTCACTTTTTTGTTGGGTTTTCATCACATTTTCAGCCCCCCCCCCTCAGAGCCCCCCGGTATCTCCCTCTCTCTCCTGAATGAGCGGCTCCTGCTCCGCCGTCCACACGTTCCTCTCGGTTTGAGCAGAAACACTTCGAACAGGCTGAATATCAAACACATTATCCGAGCATGTGTCTTCATTTGTGTCTTCATTTGTCCCCCCCCCCCCCCCCCCTCGCCCCCCCCCCCCGACCTTTCCCCGGACGTCCCGGTAGATTAGCGCGCGCTGCTCCTCTCTGCTTAGCGCCATTAGCCCGCCCCCTTTATCAATGTCCTGTAATTATAATGTCACAGCTTCATTCGGGGACGCCGCGGCGGTGAAAGTGCGATCGAAGCGCTCTCTGCGGCGGGGGGGGGGGGGGGGGGGGGCGAGGGGGGGGCGGGATCAATACGGGCCCGTCCTGAAGGGGCATCGATCGCCTCTGAAATGGGATTTATGGGGGTCAGCGGCGTACGGGACAGTCGCTGTGAATGATCCGACACAGGCCAAACATGTGAGACTTCAGGGACGAGGCCGATGCTGAAGTATGGGACGTCTGGAGCCGGAACCAGGACTGTGTGTGGGGGGGAGTGTGTGGGGAATGGGAAGAATCTGGGGAAATATCAGGGGAAAAATGGGTAAAAAATAATAATAATTTTTTTAAAAAAACTGGTGAAAATAAATAAAAATGGGTAATAAATTGGGGGTATTAGTGATTCAAAAAATTGGCAAAAATGTGCGTTTGGAAATGAGCTCTGAGCTCAATCCGGCGTATTTACAGCAATAGGCGTTCCTTAATGTAAAGTAAATGAATAAATAAAATAAAAGTGGGGCGAACATTCAGGGGGGAAATGATGAAGTGGAACAAAATGGAATGAATGGACTGTTTTAGAATGTGATGATGTCATAATGTCAGATGGAGGGCGGGGCCAAGACAACTATAGATACAGACGGCATCTCGTCATAGAAGGGGGCTGTTACGACCCGGCTCTGCTAGTTAAGGACGTAACAAAAACCAAGATGTCAAATGGATAAATAAAGTTGTAATTTAATAAAAGGAGTGTAAAAGGTAAAATGAACAACGGAGGGACATAAATAACAACCAAAGGCTATTTACAAAAGGTTAACCAAAACAAAGTTACTAAAACAAGTGCACACAACCAACTAGACAAAACTTACGAGTGTCTCCCACAGCTTGTCACAAAAGGCCTAAATAACAAAACGAGTGACAAACAAAATGAGACACAAACTAAAACGAGTATTCCTGGAAAACAAAGTCATGACAGACACGAAGGAACACAGACACGAATACAAAAGCAAATGCAAATGCCGTACTGGTCACAAGGACCAGCAGCCCCGAATGAGCCATGGTGGAGTCCTTTTATAGGAGTGGCTGCACAGGTGGCTTCAACGAGCTCTCCAGGTGTTGAGCTGCTCCCCCAATCAGGCGGCCAGGATCCCAATGCGCTCCACCAATCGCAGCCCAGGACCACAGCAGCAAATTTACATGGAGGAAAAGCAGGTTTTGGCCACACAAACAAAAATATGCAAAAAGGAGGGAACCTGGAGGCCTGGGGCGGTAACAGGGGCGTGGCTTCGCCGAGGGGGAAAATAGAATCTTTAGAGAAACACAATTTTTCAGTCTTTTTATCCATTTTCTGGTGGAATATCAACTTAATTATGTATATATATGGATATTTTGTTTGTTTAGATAGAGTGTTCAGTAGAAGTGAAAAAATGGCAGTTGTAGCAAGCGCTAGCTAACCGTTAGCATTAGCCCGATGCTAACATGTAGCATTATGTTAGCATTCTCCGTTATTCATGTATTTATGGGCTGTTGAACCTCTTTGCTCCTCCCCATGTCTTTGTGTCTTTATTTAGTATGAAATATTTTCATAATTCAGCATTTGTTAAAGTCGTTTTTGAATAATTAGAGAAAATGTACATTTTTTCAAAATTGTTTTCCCCCTTAACTGTTTTCAAACATGACCATATATGGGCGATTCCAGAGATGCCGTCTGTATCGATGGGAGAAATGCAGTTTTTGGAAGAAATCTCCAAACTGAAAATGAACAAATGTTTTTCCTCTTCAGTGTTTGATCGTGATTGGATTCACTAACCTGTGATATTTTTTTTTGTCTGAAAGTCCTTCCATCACACGAAAAATAATTGAGAAAATAATTGAGCATTGGTTCATATGAGCCGACAGAGGAGACAATGAACTTTGGGACAGTTTTTGTTTCATGTGGATTCCTCCGGTAATGACTGAGATATACCACAGTTACCACAGTTACCATAGTTGCCGTCAGTTGTTAAACTATGGCTCTTTAGGATGTGGTGATGTCACGTGAACGCAGCCTATTGTGGAAACTTTCCTTCATCTAAATAAATGAACTTCAGCCCAAACCCTTTGTTATAAACTGGAGCCTGGACCAAAGCTCGACCCGTCCTGAGGTTCTGAGCCAGAAGGTCTGAGCCTCGTTCCTCTGCCTCCCTGTTTAAACGCTGGAATGGGACGGCCCTGTTTAAACGCTGGAATGGGACGGCCCTGTTTAAACGCTGGAATGGGACGGCCCTGTTTAAACGCTGGAATGGGACGGCCCTGTTTAAACGCTGGAATGGGACGGCCCTGTTTAAACGCTGGAATGGGACGGCCCTGTTTAAACGCTGGAATGGGACGGCCCTGTTTAAACGCTGGAATGGGACGGCCCTGTTTAAACGCTGGAATGGGACGGCCCCTCAGAACCTCCTGAGCTTCTGGACGATGAGGTCGGCTCACAGACCGTTTACCCTTAAAGGAACAGGTGGGTGTTTTCCATACTGAGATCTGTTCTTACCTTAGACGAGTTCATGTGTACCTGTCTGGTCTTCACGCGTGTCCTCAGTCACGTTAGCACAGACGGCGTTAGCATTTAGCCTCTCCCTCTCTCCTCTATAGCTCCAAACCAGGTGAAGATAGAAGCTCCCGAGCTCTTCACGTTTTCCTTATTTAAATATGGTTACGTGAAGTGTTACACGATAAAGTATAATTACACACAATTAAACAATGTGGATTTTCTAAGCGGATAAAAGGGGAACTATATTGTAAGGCGTAATAATACCAGGAGTAGTTCCACATCCGCGCAGTAATATCTTCACTTTACTGCGCGGACGCCGAAATACTCCTGGTAAAAAATGCGATTAATTAATTACTTTAATCCCAACTCTCGTCCTGACATAAGAACCCGCCCCTGAGTCTCTTTTCTCCCTGACTGACCCGGACACTTGAACGCCTCACGGTCGCGCTCCCCGCCACGCGCTCCCCGCCACGCGCTCCCCGCCGGCTCCTCCCGTGTCACCGCGGCGCACCTGTCTCTCCTGGAGGATCATCCTAAAGACTTAAACCGTCGCATCAATATTTCAGCCCCTGCTTTGTCTGCGCTCCCACAATAACGAGGGCGCGCACAATGACCGCCTTAATTAAACCCCCGCGCGCGGCGCTCACGTTTCCGCGCAGCCGCGTGGACGCCGGGGCCGCGAGGACGCCGGGGCAGCGAGGCCGCGCGGTAAATAATTCAAGGAGACGAATAATTACAGTATGAGATTGTAATTATTGCAGCGCGTGGGGGGAGGAGGGGGCGGGGGGGAGGATCAGGTTCTGTCCATCAATATTACAGCGAGGTAAAGACGGGCGTAAGCGGAGCCGGGGCGCGCGGAGACGGGCCGGCGCGGCGTGGGCGCGGCGGAGGATCAGGTGACGCTAATTGCAAAGCAGAGCTCGCGCTAAATGAAGAACAAAAGACGTTTACGGTAAAGCAGTGAGTACAGGCGCGTGCGGGACAGGCGGGCGCGGGGCGTTCAGGGGCAGCGGGACGGGCGGGCGCGGGGCGTTCAGGGGCCGCGGGACGGGCGGGCGCGGGGCGTTCAGGGGGCGTTCAGGGGCCGCGGGACGGGCGGGCGCGGGGCGTTCAGGGGCCGCGGGACGGGCGGGCGCGGGGCGTTCAGGGGGCGTTCAGGGGCCGCGGGACGGGCGGGCGCGGGGCGTTCAGGGGCCGCGGGACGGGCGGGCGCGGGGCGTTCAGGGGCAGCAGGTAAGCTCCAGTCGAGAAGCTTAGATTTGGGTAAAGCAGGTAAATACACGGCGATGATGAATGATCTTCCCCGGAGTCTGGGCACTGGTGGTGGTAGAGGGTGAGGCACGGGGCGGAGCTGAGGACCAGGTTGAGGGGTGGGGGAGGGGCGGAGGAGGGAGGAGCACAGCTGGGAAACGGCCGAGCAACGCCCGATAAAAAAACACGTAAAAAACCTTTGCAGCCATAATGTCAACAGTCTAATCAAATCTAACCGATAAAGTGAAAGTAGCTGAGCTCTGTGGAGGCGGTCGGTCCAGTCAGAGTCATGTGTGTCTCTGCTCAGAGCAGGGAGCCCAAAGTGGGCCAGAGGGTGACCCACCTTTGCCTCTCGTATGGTTAATACTAACGCTCTCCCATTCATTCTCAATGGTAAATGTGGTTGCAGTGCACTTTCTGGCCACCAGTGTAAAGTTGGGGGCGCTGTTTCACTCCTTTCACAAAGTGAAGGAAACACTTGTGTCTCGGGGTTTATCAGTCACAGAGCGTCGAAGCATCAACTTTCCAATTGTTCCAACGTTTGCGATGGTTGTTGACGTCAACAAAGGACAGATAAAAGAATGTAAACTTTCAAAATGATCTAATGGCATTTTCTTCTCGAGTTACAAATGAATGAGCTGAAGTCTATGCAGGTGTTGTTGTTTTACACTGTATTGCTACAATAGCTGATTTAACTCTACTAAAACTAGATGTTATTTGCATAGACAGAATCACCTGCAAATGTAAACCAATAAAAAAAAGAAAAACTATTATTATTATTAGTTCTATGTGTTTGACCCTCTGGCACCTTTTCATTTTGGCCTGGGAGATAAAACCTTTGGCACCGCTGTCCAGAGGAGGAAGGTCCTGCTGTGAATGCGCCTCACTGTTGTTTTATTGCTTAAATCATTTAAATATTTAACCATCTTTGCTGCTCAGTGACTTTTCAGTCAGAGAAAAGGTTTGACTTTGCTCTTTTGTTTATGTTGTTGCACTTTAATGAAGACACTGCAGGTGATGGAACATTTTTAAATGTACAGATTTCAGTTTGAGTCTTTTACTGTCGATCTCTGGCTTAAATGTGAGAATTCTTCATCATTGTTTCATATAAAAACAAGGTGTTTTATGCCTAAAAATGCACCAAATTTCCGATCTTTTCAGATTGAGCTCAAATGTAAGGTTTATTTAATGATAAATGATTTTCCAAGACTTTTTCAGACGGGATTGTGGATTTCATGTTTAGTTTTAAAATAAACTGTTTGTTTGTGGAAAACTCTGTAAAAATTTAATTTTTGCTTTGTTTTTTTTTTGACATTCAAAACTCACTAAATCAGGCGAGGGATAGTTTTATAATAGGTATAATAGATGTGGGACGACAGATGGAAATGAGCCCGAGGCGACAGTCCAGTGTGGCTCGTTTACATGCGTGAGACCCATGTTCAGTAACATGCACTGTCCCAAACAAACAAACCAATAAAGAAATAAAATGAATAATCTAATCTCAGACAAAAAGACTCATTTTGGGATTTGTTTGGACGATTCATATTATTACTATTACTATTATAAGAATCATTTATTATACGACTGATCTTCATTGTGATAAATGATGAGAATGATTTTCTTATGTTTGACTTTTTTTGTCTCATTTAAAAAAAAAAGTCTTATTTTAATTGTAATTTATTTGATTTTATGTGATTTAATCCTCGTTCCATCGACTCTTGTTCCAAAACCTGCATTAAATGTCTCCATTCAGTCATTTTTCAGCCTGTTTTGTTCAGATGCATTTCTGAGGCTCGGTCTCTTTAGTTTATGTTCAATGAGGATATTCTCATTCATTTTTCATCAGGATTTTCTGGATCACATTTGTTTTTTGAATTAAAAAAAAACAATATTTCCTGCACTTCTGCCCCAGCCCCGCCTCGGCCTCGCGGAGCTCCGTGACACAAAGATGGACGATGAACTCTTTTAAAATACTGTTAAATAAAAGACACAAACACGTGAGATTGGGAATAAAAATAAACTCATTTAGCCCGCAGTGTCTTTCCTTAATTGTAAATCCATAAAACCCATTGAAAAAAAAACAGACCAAAAAACCCCCACGTGAAATAAGTCTGGTTTAATTCTTTTCATCTGCCCCGAACATGAACAGCCTCGTGTCGTTTCCAGTTTAGTCTCTTTCTCCTCGGGCCCTACAGTGTCTGGAACAGCCTCTGATGACACCGGAGAGGGAGGGAGGGGGGAGGGAGGGAGGAGAGAGAGAGGAGAGAGGTGACACGTGCCTCCCGTGCGCGCACCATTCACCTCCGCGCGCTCCGCCAGGATGGAGGTCCCGCTGCTGCTCTGAGGCTCCGCGCGTGGATTAACCGCTTTTCTGTTTGGAGACGCTTCTTCGGGAACTCTTCGGGAGTCTTCGGGAGTCTTCGGGAGTCTTCGGGAGTCACGGACCCGCGGACGGACTCGGGGCCACGGACAGGTGCGTGAGCGACGGCGCGTGTTTGATCATCGCGAGGCGGGACGGCCAGAGCGCACGGATCCCCGAAAACACCGATTTAACGTAATACGTGTTTGGGGAATTGGAAGGAAAATAATGCGTAATTGCTGCGTTTAAAGACCGCGGGAAAAGGCAAACAGGGCCTCCGTGTGTGAGTGAAGGACCGGGCTCTGTGTGGAGGATCATCCCTCACATCCCGCTGATCAAATGTATAATATATAATATACTCCTGAGTTATTTAACCTCTTACCTCCCGCCTGAACCGAGCGCATTTCTCCTTTACCCAAATCTAAAAGCCCAGCCCACAGGCCAGAGTGACGCCGGAGCGAAGACCGACGAAACTCATCGAAATGGAGCTTTTTCCCGCGTCCTGCTCACTTTTTTTAATCGCTTTTTTCTCACGTTTTTGTCGCTGTTTTATGTTTTTTTTTTTTGTCTTTTTGGTTTTAGTCACATTTCATCGCCTCATCGTCTCGCGCTCTTTCCTCGCTTTATTGTCGCGTTTTCATCCCCGTTTTTTACCGCGGCTTTAATTCGGGTAAAGCCGAACTGGAGTAAAATGCGCGCGGTGAAGGCGGGGTCAGAGGTTAAACGGGGATTCAGGAAATCGTCGTTTATTTATAATTCTCCTGAGCCGGTTTTGTATCGAATTACGAACCTTTACGCACAGAAATACGACGCGTTATTTCTCTGCTGTTATAAAAACACATTTAAATAGACCTGGATTTAATAATAATGACGTGATTTGTCATGAATTGTATTAAAATAATAGAGCGCAGTTATAGTAAAAACCAAAAGGGACAAAGTAAAATAACTGACGCTTTAAAGTGTTTTTGCTCCGGGTCGTGTCATCCCCTCTTTCAGTCATGTTGAGTTTTGTCACTTTAAATATTTCCTTTACTGTTTCCCATGTTTATAATAACTGTAATGACTATAATGAATTCTCAGGCCTTTGTTTATTCCAGGGCGGCGCTGAACACGCGCTGCGCCGTTACGCGCGGGAATAACGCGTCTCCGCCGCCGCTTGAACCGTCACCGCCAGTGCCGTTGTTTTATGTGTTTTATATGTTTTCTAAAGGAGTAACAGTGTTTACGTCATTACGCGCAGTAACAGAGACGAACGTGAGGCTCGCGCGGTCAGCTGCGTTAATTATAAACACGGCTCGTCTTTTATTAACTGTGTGGAGCCGCGCGCGCTTAGATCTGTGTAATTACCAGGAAAGCGGCTTACCGGGCTCCTCTCCGGTAAGCGCATTGGCGCAGCTCAGCCGCTGCTTCCTTCTGTCCATCGCGCGACAAGCGTCTTACACTCGGTAAGCGGCGGGATCTAACGGGGCTGATCCACTCACCGGCGCACCGGGCGCACCGGGCTGACCTCACTTCACCGGGAGTGTGAGAGGCGTTTGTGCAAGGCCGTAAACACGGAGTCAGTGACGCCTTTCAGAAAATACTAATACTAATAATACTAATTCTAATAATTCTACTACTACTAATAATAATAATAATACTTATTCTAATAATTCTACTATTACTACTACTAATATTAATAATAATAATAATGATAATAATAATAAAGCGTTCGTCTCAGAGTGGCTTTACAGTTTGGTGAATTATTCACTCACTCCGGGCTCGGTGACGGTGACTCCGTCTGCACCATCAGCGACACCACCACTCACTACATGCTCCAGGCTTCCTGGTGTTTCCCAAACGGTCTCCCATCCAAGGCCCGCCCGGCCCGGCCCTGCTGAGCCTCTAAGGTCTGACGGGATCAGGCAGAGCCATGGCGGGACGGGAACTCTATTGTCATGATACATTTGTAACGTGATCAGATGTTGGGTTAGTGGGTCGGTTTATTTGGTGTTTTCTGATGTTGGTGCAGTGGTTCTGTCCCGTCTCCCTGCGGAGCGTCCTGTCCCGTCTCCCTGCGTCCTGTCCTGTCCCGCCTGTGACCTCACTGTAATGTCCCGCTGCTCTGACTGACCCTGTATCTGCTGCAGGTCTGAGGATGGAGCCGATGGGCCGGCCGCTCGGCAGAGACTCGTCTCTGGGCAGAGACTCCTCCCGAGACTCGTCTCCGCCGCTCAAAGACTCGGGGCTGAGGCCGAACCAGGTCAGCGAGACGTCCCTGTACGGGGTCCCCATCGTGTCGCTGGTGATCGACGGGAAGGAGCGCCTGTGCCTGGCGCAGATCTCCAACACTCTGCTGAAGAACTACAGCTACAACGAGATCCACAACCGGCGCGTGGCCCTGGGCATCACGTGCGTCCAGTGCACGCCGGTGCAGCTGGAGCTCCTGCGGCGGGCGGGGGCCATGCCCATCTCGTCCCGGCGCTGCGGGATGATCACGAAGCGCGAGGCCGAGCGCCTGTGCAAGTCGTTCCTGGGGGAGCACAGCCCCCCGAAGCTCCCGGAGAACTTCGCCTTCGACGTGTCCCATGACTGCGCGTGGGGGTGCAGGGGCAGCTTCATCCCGGCGCGGTACAACAGCTCCAGGGCCAAGTGCATCAAGTGCAGCCTGTGCAGCATGTACTTCTCCCCCAACAAGTTCATCTTCCACTCGCACCGCAGCCCCGAGGCGCGCTACCTGCAGCCGGACGCCGCCAACTTCAACTCCTGGCGCCGCCACCTGCGCCTCACGGAGAAGAAGGCGGCGGACGACATCAGCCACGCCTGGGAGGACGTCAAAGCCATGTTTAACGGAGGCAGCCGGAAGAGAACTCTGCCCCCCTCCCCGATGAAGGCGCAGGCCTCCTCCGGGGGGGAGCGCAGACCCGACGTACCCCACAAAAGCATGCGCTGCGAGGACGAGTCGGGCCCCGCCCGCAGTTACCCGGTGATCCCGGTGCCCAGTAAAAGCTTCAGTCTGCAGCTGCAGAAGCTCCCGCCCCCCCTGTTCCCCCCGCCGTACCCCTTCCCCAGCTACGGCCTGTGCCCCAAGAAGAGCGACGAGCCCAAGGCCGTGTCCGGCCTGCTGTGGCCGGGCACCAAGGAGCTGTACCCGGCCTTCCCGGTGTTCTGGCCCGGGCCTGGGGGGCTGGCCGGGGGGCTGCCCGTGCCTCCGTACCTCGCCTCCCCGCACAAGCCTCCGGCGGAGCTGGGGGCCCGTCAGGACCTGGAGGAGCCCACGGACCAGAGCCACCGGAGCCCGCCGCTCAACATGGGCCCCGTGCACGAGGAGCGCTGCTCCAGTGCACACTCCTCGTGCACGCGCACGGACGACGACCGCTCCGGGGACGAGGGCGCCCACCGCAAGATGAGCTACGTGTCCGCCTTCCGGCCCGTGGTGCGAGACGCCGAGAGCATCGCCAAACTGTACGGGGCGCGCTCCGGGCACGTGTCCCCCGACTTCATCAGCGAGGGCTCCAGCCTGAGGTCCGCGTCCCCCGAGAGGGACACGGAGGACGAGGACCCGGACGTGGACGTGGACGAGTCCCCGGACGTGGACGACAGACTGTCCCCGGGACTGGAGGCCCTGCCGGAGCGAGCACGCAGCCCCGCGGCGCCGTGCACGAGCGAGTGCCCGGAGGACAGACTCACACGCACGGAGGTACGGCCGCAGGAAACGTTTGAATGGCCCCTGGGGGCCCCTGGGGGCCCCTGGGGGCCGCCATCAAAGTCCAATCAGCACGCGCAGACGCACACACATGCACACACACGCACACTCACACACACACACACGCACACACACACTCACACGCAGACGCACACACATGCACACACACGCGCTCACAAACACACACACGCACACTCACATGCACACTCACACACACACACACACACACGCACACACACACACACACACACACACACGCTCACACGCAGACGCACACACATGCACACGCACACACACGCACGCGCTCACACACACACACGCACAGACACACACACACACACACACACGCACGCCCGGAGCCACTTGAGCAGGACTTTCATCCCGAGCCTGAGCCGCGTCAGGACCGGCTCAATTACATGCAGATGCTCCGAAATGGCCCATAATTACGGCTCTTTGTGCGTGTCCTTTTACAGGTGCACGACGCTGAAAAGGACGGACACGCCGTCCCGTACGAGCCCCCGAAACTGCCCCGACCCAACGGTGACTATTCTCTTTACAATCAATACAATTATACACTATTATATATATATGCATATATGTATGTATATATATGTATATATGCATATATGTATGTATATATATATGTATATATATGTATATGTATGTATGTATATTAAATATATGTAGATATATTTAGATGTAATAATAATAATAGTAATATTATGAGTAATATACATATAATATATATACATATATATATATATATATATATGTATATATATATATATCACATATACACAATATATGGCAAGGCAACTTTATACCGCGCATTTCGTACACAAGGCAACTCAATGCGCCTATATATATATTATATATATATATATATGTATAAACACACATATATATATATATATATATATATATATATATATATATAATATATATACACACACATAATATCACATAATATATGTATAAACATATATATATGTATTTATTTATATAGCTTACGTCTATGCAGACGGGTCACGTGATCATTGTGCTTGTGTTTAGGGGTGCACGTGCCCGACCCTCAGCCCCAGCGAAGCCCCGCGCCGCACGAGGAGCCCAACAGCAGAGCAGGTGAGACACGCGCACACGCACGCACACACGCACGCGCACGGCCCGGTCCTAAATGACGCTCGTGCCCGTGTTTCCGCAGACGGCGCTTTACGCATCGACATCAGTGTGCACGAGCGAGACCTGGAAAACATGGCGAAAGGTACGATTCAAGACAGCAACAAGAAGGGTATTTATAATATTTGAATTATATCAAGTACTGCAATACTGTCTGTGATGTGTGTGCCGCGCGCGCGCGCGGTTCATTTGGAGAGGCTCTGTTTGATGTGCCTGGATCAGGTGCGCTCGTGCCGCGTGTCCTTTACGCACGGCCCGCTAACGACACCGCGCTGAAACCTGCCGCCGCTCGGGCCGCGCGTGCTCGCGTGCTCCCGTGTTTCCGCGGGCCCGGAGTGTTTCCTTGTTGTCAAACCACTTAATCACGAGATGTGGGAGTTTTGACTTGTTATTGTAACGCGCAAATCGTTTAGAGGCTATTAATATTTTAACGAACACAGCCGTAAGCCCGAGGCGCGCCAGCTAATTATTTTACAACGCTTGGAAAAACCCCGGGACTCCGTTATTATGCGCCGCCGCTCGGGGCTATGCGAGGCAATTACCGCGGAGGGGGAGAGAGGGGGAGGGGGAGGGGGGGGGGGAGGAGGGGGGAGAGAGATCTGCGCACGGAGACGCAGCGGCGGCTTTAACCGAATAAACCACCGGACAATGGAGCGCGTTACCGGGTTTACGCGCTCATTACGCTGCGTAAAATGGCCCGACTCTCGCGGGCGGGTTTGGTGCGGCGCGCGGAGGACGATGGGACATTTAAATGTAATTAAAACCTCCGATAGAAATAAAGGGGAGACGTCACGGCGTTTGCGCAGCTTCGTTAAATAAAAGGAGAATTACTGGGAATTGTTTTAATGATTTAAGATCATTTCAAGTTTTGAGCAAAGGTTTAGGATTAAAGCGCGAGGCTGCGGGTCTGAGGGACCTGCGCAAATACACACTTTTATTTATGATACTTTAGCTGCAGAGGCTGACAGAAATATGAGGGAAATCAAGTTTTCTCTGATTTAAGACGAGATAAAACTCGTATTTTGGGCTAAATTGGTCTTTTTAATGTCATGTATTTATCATGCAGACCAGCAGCCGAAATAAAGTCATAGAAACTTTCACTGCAGAAAATCTTCACTGTTTAAATGATTCAATGTTTCTCCATTGATTTATTTGTGAAATGTTCTAAAAATGTATTTTTCTGGCTTTGTGGCGATAAAATCATCACATTCTGACTCTTGGACTGAACAATATTTTGAGAGATTTTCTCAGAGGGATTGATTCAAATCTAATTCCTGACCTGAGACGTTGAGTTTTGAATTTCCAAAAACAAGGAGAAATTTACAATTTTTTTTTTCCACAGATTTTCTCGATATGAAACATAAAACTTGCAATATTTTTTCCCTCATATTTAGGTTTAGGTTCATGAAAACTTTGACAAAACGTTTAACCTGAAATGTTTCATTTACAATAGAATAAAAACAGCAATAAAAAAACATCTATATTTACGTCTCTGCAGCAAACTGATATCTGGAAATTTAAATTTCAAATGCAGCGTTTGGCCTTAAAGTTTTAAATGAAAATGTTATTTTATATTAAAAATGTTTATTTAAAAATCTAACCAACAGCTCGACCCAGGTTTAAATGTTTTTATTTTGTGACATTTTAAAGACTTTTTCAGAGACGATTCTGGATCTGGTTTAGTTTTTGAACAAGATGTTTGAAAGTGGGAAAGTGTTTTTTGGATTTAAAGCTCAATAAATCATGTTCGGAATTAAAACATTAGAAATTAAAACATTAGAAATTAAAACATTAAAACATTAGATTTTAAAAGTGTGATGTTTATGTTGCCACACAAAAAAAGAAAATGACCCAAATAAATGTGGAGAAACACTGATCAGTGACTGTTTTTATTTTATTTTAAGTGTTATTTATTAAGAAACTAAACCGGCCCCAAACCTGCAGTGTTTCCTCTTTACAAAAACACTATTATAAGTTTTCTGACGCACGAGCTGAAAACGTTACATTTGAAGGCGTCACAGTCTGGGCTCAGTTTGTTTAGTTTCATTTTTTGGGAAAAAATGTTTTTTTAATTCGCCAAATAATTCCTTTCGGTTTTGTCTCATTTTGATCGATGAAAATCTCCTGAAATGATCTACCGTACCTGCATGTGCTAAATATAATAAATAAAATAAATATAGGATCTGCTGCTTTTGCTTTAACCTCTTAACTCCCGCCTGAACCGAGAGGATCTTTTTCCTCTCGTCAGCAGATTTTTTTTTTCCATCATTTTTTGTTGGGCATTCAACTCATTTTTGTAACTTTTTGGTCATTTTTTGTCACATTTGTGTCATTTTTTCGTCATTTTTAATCAATTTTTTTGTCATTTTTTTGTCACATTTTCTCACATTTTTGTCATTATTTCGTCAATTTTTTTTTTACATTTTTGTGACATTTTTGCCACTTTTTCATCAATTTTTTCTCACTTTTTTGTCACATTTCCATCATTGTTTTTGTCTCAGTTTTGTTGCTATTTTCACACCTTTTTTCCAGAAGCTTTTGGATTGGGGTAAAGTAAAACTGGAGAAAATGTTCGGTTCAGGTGGGAGTTAAGGGGTTAAAATGAAATCAAATATCTTATCGAACTCTATCTTAAAAAATATTTAAATCTTTGTTTATAAAACTGATAAAGTCAGGGGGAAAATGCCAAAATGTCACTGTCAGAAACCGTCCGTCTCTTTATAAAAAAAAAAAGATCCAGTGATGTTAAAGACTTCACGTAGATTTGATGTTTTGTTCTGTATCGGCTCCTCCGGCTTCAAAGCTGACGGTCCCAGGTTCAACTCCCACCTTTATGTTCTCCCTGTGTCCCAGCACTAAAACCATGTCAATCTGAACGAGTGAAGAACCCAAGTCCGTGACTCAGGGCTCTCAGTCGCCCAGTTCTTTGGGTCTGTACAGTGATGTTGCTTTTTGAGGAGTGTGTTAGGCTAGTGTATATGTTTTGTGCGGGTGTTTGCTGTACGATAGTAAAAGCCCCCCAGCTCTGACGCCGAATGGGCCGAAAAACGTGACTTAAAAAAAAAATCATTTGGATCCATTTTTACGTTCCTCGTCGTAAATGAAGGAGGAGACGGAGTTTGAGGTGGAGACTTAGACTTTCATCCAAAATGGTCGATATCCAATATGGCCGACGACGTTGCCGTAATAATATATTTAGCATAACTTGTCATGATGTGTCTGTCCAAAAGCTAACCACTGTGCCACCGCACTCACCTCTGCAGACCAACAGCTCCTCCCTCACTCCTTCCTGTGTGACTGAGGGTCACATGACCGGGTCACATGACCATAAAAGTACTTTCCTCCCCTACATGTCCTAATGTGTAGAGTGAGCTCAGACCTGTTCAGTCTGAAGTGCCGTCATGCACGAGCTCAATATAGAAGCTGCAGTTACACGTATGACCTGAGGGGGCAGTAGTGAGCATAAAATGACCAACTTGTATCTCGTCCCTTTAAATCCGTCACGGCTGAATCCAAACTAAATCCACCAGGGTCTAAACAGCTCCAGCTCCGTTTCAGAGTTTGTGGTAATATTTCCGTCTGACCCCGTTGTGCATGTTTTTTGTGGGAAACTGAAGCAGACTCTCAAAGGACCTTCTTACTGTGAGGCCTGAGTGCGAATCCCCCACAACAACATTATTCATAGACTGTATGAGATGACAGTAAATGTGACTGAGCCACAGCGGCCTCCAGGGGGCGCTGCCTGTGTCCTGTGGCGTTTGCTCTGACGCCGTGTTTGTTCCACAGAGGAGCTCCAGAAGCAGCTGGTGGAGCAGGTGGAGCTGAGGAAGAAGCTGGAGAGAGAGTTTCAGCATCTAAAAGGTACTTCACCTCCAAAACCCAAGACCCGAGACCCACCAGGTCCATCAGGTCTAACCAGACCCAGATCTAACTAGACCCAGGTCTAACCAGGCCCAGGTCTAACTAAACCCAGGTCTAACCAGACCCAGGTCTAACCAGGCCCAGGTCTAACTAGACCCAGGTCTAACCAGGCCCAGGTCTAACCAGGTCCATCAGGTCTAACCAGGCCCAGGTCTAACTAAACCCAGGTCTAACCAGACCCAGGTCTAACCAGGCCCAGGTCTAACCAGGCCCAGGTCTAACTAGACCCAGGTCTAACCAGGCCCAGGTCTAACCAGGCCCAGGTCTAACCAGGCCCATCAGGTCTAACCAGGCCCAGGTCTAACCAGGCCCATCAGGTCTAACCAGACCCAGGTCTAATCAGGCCCAGGTCTAACCAGGCCCATCAGGTCTAACCAGGCCCAGGTCTAACCAGGCCCATCAGGTCTAACCAGGCCCAGGTCTAACCAGGCCCAGGTCTAACCAGGCCCATCAGGTCTAACCAGGCCCAGGTCTAACCAGGCCCATCAGGTCTAACCAGACCCAGGTCTAACCAGGCCCAGGTCTAACTAGACCCAGCTCTAACCAGGCCCAGGTCTAACTAGACCCAGCTCTAACCAGACCCAGGTCTAATCAGGCCCAGGTCTAACCAGGCCCAGGTCTAACTAGACCCAGCTCTAACCAGGCCCAGGTCTAACTAGACCCAGGTCTAACCAAGCCCAGGACTAACCAGGTCCATCAGGTCTAACCAGGCCCAGGTCTAACCAGGCCCAGGTCTAACCAAGCCCAGGACTAACCAGGTCCATCAGGTCTAACTAGGCCCAGGTCTAACCAGGCCCAGGTCTAACCAGGCCCAGGTCTAACCAGGCCCAGGTCTAACTAGACCCAGGTCTAACCAGGCCCAGGTCTAACCAGGTCCATCAGGTCTAACCAGACCCAGATCTAACTAGACCCAGGTCTAACCAGGCCCAGGTCTAACTAAACCCAGGTCTAACCAGACCCAGGTCTAACCAGGCCCAGGTCTAACCAGGCCCAGGTCTAACTAGACCCAGGTCTAACCAGGCCCAGGTCTAACCAGGACCATCAGGTCTAACCAGGCCCAGGTCTAACTAAACCCAGGTCTAACCAGACCCAGGTCTAACCAGGCCCAGGTCTAACCAGGCCCAGGTCTAACTAGACCCAGGTCTAACCAGGCCCAGGTCTAACCAGGCCCAGGTCTAACCAGGCCCATCAGGTCTAACCAGGCCCAGGTCTAACCAGGCCCATCAGGTCTAACCAGACCCAGGTCTAACCAGGCCCAGGTCTAACCAGGCCCAGGTCTAACCAGGCCCAGGACTAACCAGGTCCATCAGGTCTAACTAGGCCCAGGTCTAACCAGGCCCAGGTCTAACCAGGCCCAGGTCTAACCAGGCCCAGGTCTAACCAGGCCCAGGACTAACCAGGTCCATCAGGTCTAACTAGGCCCAGGTCTAACCAGGCCCAGGTCTAACCAGGCCCAGGTCTAACCAGGCCCAGGTCTAACCAGGTCCATCAGGTCTAACTAGGCCCAGATCTAACCAGGCCCAGGACTAACCAGGTCCAGGTCTAACCAGGCCCAGGTCTAACCAGGTCCATCAGGTCTAACTAGGCCCAGATCTAACCAGGCCCAGGACTAACCAGGCCCAGGTCTAACCAGGCCCAGGTCTAACCAGGCCCAGGACTAACCAGGTCCATCAGGTCTAACTAGGCCCAGGTCTAACCAGGCCCAGGTCTAACCAGGCCCAGGTCTAACCAGGCCCAGGTCTAACCAGGCCCAGGTCTAACCAGGCCCAGGTCTAACCAGGCCCAGGACTAACCAGGTCCATCAGGTCTAACTAGGCCCAGGTCTAACCAGGCCCAGGTCTAACTAGACCCAGGTCTAACCAGGCCCAGGTCTAACCAGGTCCATCAGGTCTAACCAGACCCAGATCTAACTAGACCCAGGTCTAACCAGGCCCAGGTCTAACTAAACCCAGGTCTAACCAGACCCAGGTCTAACCAGGCCCAGGTCTAACCAGGCCCAGGTCTAACTAGACCCAGGTCTAACCAGGCCCAGGTCTAACCAGGACCATCAGGTCTAACCAGGCCCAGGTCTAACTAAACCCAGGTCTAACCAGACCCAGGTCTAACCAGGCCCAGGTCTAACCAGGCCCAGGTCTAACTAGACCCAGGTCTAACCAGGCCCAGGTCTAACCAGGCCCAGGTCTAACCAGGCCCATCAGGTCTAACCAGGCCCAGGTCTAACCAGGCCCATCAGGTCTAACCAGACCCAGGTCTAATCAGGCCCAGGTCTAACCAGGCCCAGGTCTAACCAGGCCCAGGTCTAACTAGACCCAGCTCTAACCAGGCCCAGGTCTAACCAGGCCCAGGTCTAACCAGGCCCAGGTCTAACCAGGCCCAGGACTAACCAGGTCCATCAGGTCTAACTAGGCCCAGGTCTAACCAGGCCCATCAGGTCTAACCAGGCCCAGGTCTAACCAGGCCCAGGTCTAACCAGGCCCAGGTCTAACCAGGTCCAGGACTAACCAGGTCCATCAGGTCTAACCAGGCCCAGGACTAACCAGGTCCATCAGGTCTAACTAGGCCCCGGTCTAACCAGGTCCATCAGGTCTAACCAGGCCCAGCTCTAACCAGGCCCAGGTCTAACCAGGCCCAGGTCTAACCAGGTCCATCAGGTCTAACCAGGCCCAGGTCTAACTAAACCCAGGTCTAACCAGACCCAGGTCTAACCAGGCCCAGGTCTAACCAGGCCCAGGTCTAACCAGGCCCAGGTCTAACTAGACCCAGGTCTAACCAGGCCCAGGTCTAACCAGGCCCATCAGGTCTAACCAGACCCAGGTCTAATCAGGCCCAGGTCTAACCAGGCCCAGGTCTAACCAGGCCCAGGTCTAACTAGACCCAGGTCTAACCAGGCCCAGGTCTAACCAGGCCCAGGTCTAACCAGGCCCATCAGGTCTAACCAGGCCCAGGTCTAACCAGGCCCAGGACTAACCAGGTCCATCAGGTCTAACCAGGCCCAGGTCTAACCAGGCCCAGGTCTAACCAGGCCCAGGACTAACCAGGTCCATCAGGTCTAACTAGGCCCAGGTCTAACCAGGCCCATCAGGTCTAACCAGGCCCAGGTCTAACCAGGCCCAGGTCTAACCAGGCCCAGGACTAACCAGGTCCATCAGGTCTAACCAGGCCCAGGTCTAACCAGGCCCAGGTCTAACCAGGCCCAGGTCTAACCAGGCCCAGGACTAATCAGGCCCAGATCTAACCAGGTCCATCAGGTCTAACTAGGCCCAGGTCTAACCAGGCCCATCAGGTCTAACCAGGCCCAGGTCTAACCAGGCCCAGGACTAACCAGGCCCAGATCTAACCAGGTCCAGGTCTAACCAGGTCCAGATCTAACCAGGTCCAGATCTAACCAGGCCCAGGTCTAACCAGGCCCAGGTCTAACCAGGCCCAGGTCTAACCAGGCCCAGGTCTAACCAGGCCCAGGTCTAAACAGGCCCAGGTCTAACCAGGCCCAGGTCTAACCAGGCCCAGGTCTAACCAGGCCCAGGTCTAACCAGGCCCAGGTCTAAACAGGCCCAGGTCTAACCAGGCCCAGGTCTAACCAGGCCCAGGTCTAACCAGGTCCAGGTCTAACCAGGCCCAGATCTAACCAGGTCCAGATCTAACCAGGCCCAGGTCTAAACAGGCCCAGGTCTAACCAGGCCCAGGTCTAACCAGGCCCAGATCTAACCAGGCCCAGATCTAACCAGGCCCAGGTCTAACCAGGTCCAGATCTAACCAGGCCCAGGTCTAACCAGGCCCAGGTCTAACCAGGCCCAGATCTAACCAGGCCCAGATCTAACCAGGCCCAGGTCTAACCAGATCCAGGTCTAACTAGACTCAGGTCTAACCAGGCCCAGGTCTAAACAGGCCCAGGTCTAACCAGGCCCAGGTCTAACCAGGTCCAGGTCTAACCAGATCCAGGTCTAACTAGACTCAGGTCTAACTAGACTCAGGTCTAACCAGGCCCAGATCTAACCAGGCCCAGGTCTAAACAGGCCCAGGTCTAACCAGGTCCAGGTCTAACCAGATCCAGGTCTAACTAGACTCAGGTCTAACCAGGCCCAGATCTAACCAGGCCCAGATCTAACCAGGCCCAGATCCAGATCTAACCAGGCCCAGATCCAGGTCTAACCAGGCCCAGATCTAACCAGGCCCAGCTCTAACCAGGCCCAGCTCTATCCAGGCCCAGGTCTAACCAGGCCCAGGTCTAACCAGGTCCAGATCTAACCAGGCTCAGGTCTAACCAGATCCAGATCTAACCAGGCCCAGATCTAACCAGGCCCAGGTCTAACCAGGCTCAGGTCTAACCAGATCCAGATCTAACCAGGCCCAGATCTAACCAGGCCCAGATCTAACCAGGTCCAGATCCAGGTCTAACCAGGCCCAGATCTAACCAGGCCCAGGTCTAAACAGGCCCAGGTCTAACCAGGCCCAGGTCTAACCAGGCCCAGGTCTAACCAGGCCCAGATCTAACCAGGCCCAGGTCTAACCAGGCCCAGGTCTAACCAGGCCCAGGCCCAGATCTAACCAGGCCCAGATCCAGGTCTAGCCAGGCCCAGATCTAACCAGGCCCAGATCCAGGTCTAACCAGGCCCAGATCTAACCAGGCCCAGGTCTAACCAGGCCCAGGCCCAGATCTAACCAGGCCCAGATCCAGATCTAACCAGGCCCAGATCCAGGTCTAACCAGGCCCAGATCTAACCAGGCCCAGATCTAACCAGGCCCAGATCCAGGTCTAACCAGGCCCAGATCTAACCAGGCCCAGATCCAGGTCTAACCAGGCCCAGGTCCAGGTCAGGACTAAAGCTCTAAAATGGACCATCAGGAGATGTTTATCTCATAAACTCTAAAAGGCGACAGCAGTGACGGGAAGAGCCACTTCTTTGGGATCTGTTTGTTCAAAAGAGCCGTTCAAAAGCCCGGCTCTTTTTTCTATTGATATTCTCAGAAGCCACTCTTTGCTAACAGCCAATCCCGTCTCCACAAGTTCTATCTTCACCAATCACAGACCGGAACCCAATTAACCACAGAAATATGGTTCTTCAATGAACTTAAGTTCCTGCTTCATCTTCTTGTTTCCTTTGATCGACTTCATTTTCATCTCGATCCAAATATGGATTGATTTGAGCAGCTCCTCAGGAGAGCCAGAAGGTCCTCAGGCACTTCCCAGAGTGTGTGATGTTTCAGATCTTTTCAAGCTGTGTCGAGTCAAACGTCCAGAGTTGAGTTTGGAAACGTTGGAGCCTCATGTTTGTGTTTTTCTTCCAGATAATTTCCAGGACCAGATGAAACGAGAGCTTTCCTACAGAGAGGAGATGGTCCAGCAGCTGCAGATCGTCCGAGGTACGTGTCCCTCATGTTGAGACGCACTTCCTGTAAACGTGACAGAGGGCGGGCCGTGGAGGGCGGGCCGAGCGTGGGCTGATGTGTTCCTCATGTGTTCCTCATGTGTTCCTCATGTGTTCCTCATGTGTTCCTGATATGTTCCTCATGTGTTCCTCATGTGTTCCTCATGTGTTCCTCATGTGTTCCTCATGTGTTCCTCATGTGTTCCTGATGTGTTCCTCATGTGTTCCTCATGTGTTCCTCATGTGTTCCTCATGTGTTCCTCATGTGTTCCTCATATGTTCCTGATGTGTTCCTCATGTGTTCCTCATGTGTTCCTCATGTGTTCCTCATGTGTTCCTCATGTGTTCCTCATGTGTTCCTCATGTGTTCCTCATATGTTCCTGATGTGTTCCTCATGTGTTCCTCATGTGTTCCTCATGTGTTCCTGATATGTTCCTGATATGTTCCTCATGTGTTCCTCATATGTTCCTGATGTGTTCCTCATGTGTTCCTCATGTGTTCCTCATGTGTTCCTGATATGTTCCTCATGTGTTCCTCATGTGTTCCTCATGTGTTCCTCATATGTTCCTGATATGTTCCTCATATGTTCCTGATATGTTCCTCATGTGTTCCTCATGTGTTCCTCATGTGTTCCTCATGTGTTCCTCATGTGTTCCTGATATGTTCCTCATGTGTTCCTCATGTGTTCCTCATGTGTTCCTCATGTGTTCCTCATATGTTCCTCATGTGTTCCTCATGTGTTCCTGATATGTTCCTCATGTGTTCCTCATGTGTTCTTCATGTGTTCCTCATGTGTTCCTGATGTGTTCTTCATGTGTTCCTCATGTGTTCCTGATGTGTTCCTCATGTGTACTTCATGTGTTCCTGATGTGTTCCTCATATGTTCCTCATGTGTTCCTCATGTGTTCCTGATATGTTCCTCATGTGTTCCTCATGTGTTCCTCATGTGTTCCTCATGTGTTCCTCATGTGTTCCTGATGTGTTCCTCATGTGTTCCTCATGTGCTCCTCATGTGCTCCTCATGTGTTCCTGTTGTAACTGTGGCCCTCTGTTCCAGAAGCTCACGACGCCCTGCAGCATTTCTCCTGTAAGATGCTCGGTCCTCGCCAGTGCAGCGGAGCGTGCACCTTCAAACCCCCCCTGCTGCCCCCGTAGACAGCGCCCCCTGCTGCCCCGACCGCGCCTCGGACTCCGGGACTCTCTGGGAGCTTTGTGAGGCTCACGCCGAGGAGAACCTGCTGGACTGAACTGCTTTTGGACACTCTGTATCCGAGTATCTCACATGTGCAATGATAGACGTGTTTATAGCTTCGTTTGGTCGCGCCGCGGGTAACGGAGCAAAGATCTGACCACAGGCTTCAGGAGAGGCTTCAGGAGAGGCTTCAGGAGAGGCTTCAGGAGAGGCTTCAGGAGAGGCTTCAGGAGAGACTTTAGAACAGGCTTCAGGAGAGGCTTCAGGAGAGGCTTTAGGAGAGGCTTTAGGACAGGCTTCAGGAGAGGCTTCAGGACAGGCTTCAGGAGAGGCTTCAGGAGAGGCTTCACCACAGGCTTCAGGAGAGGCTTCAGGAGAGGCTTCAGGACAGGCTTCAGGACAGGCTTCAGGAGAGGCTTCAGGAGAGGCTTCAGGAGAGGCTTCAGGAGAGGCTTTAGGACAGGCTTCAGGAGAGGCTTCAGGAGAGGCTTCACCACAGGCTTTAGGACAGGCTTCAGGAGAGGCTTTAGGACAGGCTTCAGGAGAGGCTTCAGGAGAGGCTTCAGGACAGGCTTCAGGAGAGGCTTCAGGAGAGGCTTCAGGAGAGGCTTCAGGAGAGGCTTCAGAACAGGCTTCAGGAGAGGCTTCAGGAGAGGCTTCAGGAGAGGCTTCAGGAGAGGCTTAAGGACAGGCTCGTAGTCATTGCTCATGAAGAAAACAGAAAACTTCCCTCTGTGAATTTCAGTCTGAGTCAGTGTTTAAGCTGCTCAAGACGTTAGCATGCTACCGGTTAGCAACTGTCAATGGCTTCAACAGGATAAACATGTGTGGCTCACATCTGTGAACACTGAGGAAATACTACAGCAGGGTCTCCAACCTATTTTCCCCCGTGAGCTACTTTTTCATAACTAGACCATCAGAGAGCTACTTATGCTTCGAACTATGAGAACTTGTAGTAGTTCACCTCGGAGAATTAGCCAAGATATCAACATTGATTTGAATTTTGTCCTCATACTTTATTTTATATACCAAATTGGTTTGTAGATTCGGCTCAAAATGTCCTTAGCAAAAAAAAAAAAGGTAAAAAGCCTTGGCCGAGCTACCAAGAGAGGTCTGGAGAGCTACCGGTAGCCCCTGAGCTACTGTTGGAGATCACTGCAGTAACAGCTCTGACCTCTGACCTCTGTCACATGTTGTATCCAAGGCCAGATGTTTGTGGTTCAGGGCTTTCTCTTGGAGAGGTCAGAGCTGAGCTGTTGAAGCTAAATGCTAACCAGTAGCATGCTACCGTCTTGCATCTCTGGGGACGTGTTTTTACCGTTTTCTTCTTGAGCAATGATGACGAGGATCAGTTTCATTCAGAGATATTGTTGTAGTACTGCATAATTCTACTTCAGTATACAAAATGGCCGCCATAACAACAAAAGTCACATGACTTGTATAGTTTGTAAACCCCAGACCAGAAGCTTCTGAACTTGGAAGTAACAATATTTTTGAAGTTTTTTTTTTATATCACGAACAAATCTGACATTATAGATTTTTTTATACAAATAAAGACTAAAAACTAAGACTAAACCAGATCCAAAATCCCTCTGAGAAAGTCTTTGTTACAAATATATTTACCCCATACATTTAAGCCTGGGTCGGTACATTATTCATAAATATCCAGTTTGGGGCATTTTTAACCAGAAAATGCCTTTTTCTTTGTTAAATATGTAAAAACATGAAATAACAGAAAACCTGCAGTTCCCTCACATTTATATCAGTAAAGCCTTTGGTTTTTAGTTGAATCATATTTATTTATTTATTCATTTATTTATATATTTATTTGTGTTTTCAAGGGAGACGTTTACAGAAAATCTTTTCCTTTTCCCAGATTTTAGTCCAGAAATCGGGAAAAGGGGGAAAATTGATACAATGGAAAATGGAGGGGAAAGTCGACCAAAATGGGTTCAGAATTGGGAATAATATTAGAAAAATAGACGAAAAAATTGTGGGGAAAAGGAGAACAAATTGAACAAAAATTGGAAAATAAAAATGAAAAAATTGGGGAAAGAAATGAAAAATTTGAGAAAAAATGGAAGAGTTGGGAGAAAAAATTGGAACAAAAATTGGGGGGAAAAATGAAAAATTTGAAGAAAAAAATAAATAAAATTTGGGGGAAATTGAAAAAAAAATGAACATTTTATAAATTAAGAAAAATATTACAAATTAGGGGGGGAAATTGGGGAAGAGAGAGAAAATAAAATCTAGGAAAAATTTGAAAAATGTTGGATTTATTCTTTTTTAAATGGGGGAAAAGTGGAAAAAAAAATTGAAAAATAAGGAAAAGATTTTATAATAATGAGGAAGAAATCAGAAATAAACAAAGAGATGTAAATGTTTGCTGCACATTTCTGATGGTTTTCATTATTGTCCGTGTTCAGAAAGTCTTTATAGAATGATCTGCTGCTCCTTTACCCGCGGCGCTCATGCTTCACTTCTTTTCTTTGTGCTCTCTGTGTTTATCCTCTGTCTGTGTCCGTAAGCACTTTATGGTTTCTGCGTTTCCACAGACTCACACCAAACGTTTGAACAATACGAGCACTTAACCCGGGAACATGTCCAGATGTCCACCTGAAGATGATGTTTTAAATACAGAGATGAATCGCTGCTTTGTGTCTCTTTGATGATGTCACGGGGGCGGGGTTTTGGAGCAGAGGCGGAGCCACAGAGGTTTTTAACCTCTTAGCCCCCACCTGTATGGCTTTATCCAAATATAAAAGCTTCTTGGAAAAGTCAAATAAAAAAGTGACAAAAATGTGACAAAAAAATGAAAAATGTGAGAAAAAATGAACAAAAAAGTGAAAAAAAAGATTTAAAAATGGCAAAAATGTGACAAAAATTGCAAAAAAAAATATTACAAAATTACAAAAAGTTACAAAAAATGATGAAAATTTGATGAAAACTTTACGAAAAACTGGCAAAAATGTATGAAAAATGTGTGAAAAGTTTATGAAAAATGTATGAAAATATGACCAAAAATTGACAAAAAAATTATGAAAATTTTACAAAAAATTGGCAAAAATGTGACTAAAAATTGGTGACAAGTTTCTGAAAAATGCATGAAAATATGACAAAAAAGTGACAAAAAAGTGACAAAAAATTGATGAAAAGTTACAAAAAAATGGCAAAAATGCGACAAAAATTGCAAAGAAAATTATTAAAAAATTACAAAAAGTTACAGAAAAGTTGATGAAAAGTTTACAAAAAAATGGCTAAAATGTAACAAATAATTGGTGAAAAGTTTCTGAAAAATGCATGAAAATATGGCAAAAAGTGACAAAAAATGGACAAAAAATTGATGAAAAGTTACAAAAAAAAATTGGCAAAAATGTGACAAAAAATTGCACAAAAAAAATTACAAAAAGTTACAAAAAATGATGAAAATTTGATGAAAACTTTACGAAAAACTGGCAAAAATGTAACAAAAAATTAACAAAAATGTATGAAAAATGTGTGAAAAGTTTATGAAAAATGTGTGAAAATATGACAAAAAATTGATGAAAATTGTACGAAAAATTGGCAAAAATGTGACAAAAATATGACGAAAATATGATGAAAAATAGGCAAAAATATGACAAAAGTGTCAAAAATTTGACAAAAATTTTCAAGGTCTTAGCTTTCAAATGAGCGTCATGGCCTATAGGCGCTGACCTTTTAGGGGTTAAGAGGTTCAACAGAGTCATAAGGGTTTGACGTTTAGGTGACGCTTCAGAAGAACTCTTTCTGCTGCTCGGTCTTCCTGTGTGTGAGGAGGTTTCCCAGTTTCACCCCACCACAGAAAACATGTACAATAGGGTCTTCTCTGGGGCCGAGCCGGGACCAGGGCCCAGTGTTTGTGAACGTGGCGAGTACAAAGCAGACAGAGGAGACAACAAGGCTCATGTGGGAACTTATCAATGATAAAGAAACTGTAATGATATAAATGCTGTGTTTGTGGAGCCGCCCCTGACCACCAGGGGGCGTCAGCTCCATGAGGACCAAAGAGCAGAGCTTTCCTCGCACGCTGAGGAGAACAGGCTCAGAGCTAAAGGCATTTCTGTGTTTCAATGGAGGGACAGATTTAACTTTATGATTTAACTGATCATTATTTAACAGTGACTGGATTTACCAACCTGACACATTATTCTTATTCTACTGACCAACAGATAGATACAGTGCCTCTCGTAAGTATTCATACACCTTGGACTTTTGCACATTTTTTATTTTGATTTTTTTACTGAACGTTCACACACAAGTAACAGACAACTGTGAAGTGAAAGCAAAATGATACATGATTCTGTTATTTTTCAAAAAATAGAAAAGTGAAAAGTGGGGCTTGCATAAGTATCATACAGCATTTTCTGAGTGCATTAAATTGCCTTTAAAACATTCCTCATGACTCCAGAATGTTCACACCTTGGCCTAACGGTTAAATAGAGGCACCTGTGTGTAATCTACTCTCAGTATAATTACAGCTGTTCTTTTAGGCCCTCAGAGCTGTGGTCGGAGTGTGTTGGTCACTAAACAACATCATGAAGGCCAAGGAGCACCAGAGAGGTCAGGGATGAAGCTGTGGAGAAGTTTAAAGCAGCAGAAGTTTAAAGCAGCAGAAGTTTAAAGCAGCGTCAAGTTATACAAAGATTTACCAAGATTTAAACATCTCCCGGAGCAACTGTTCAATCCATTGTTCGGAAATGGAAAGAGTAAAGCACCACTGCCAACTTACCAAGACACGGCTGTTCACGTAAACTAACAAACTGAACAAGGAGACACTGGTGAGAAATACAACCAAGTGCCCCATGATAACTCTGGAGGAGCTGTGAAGTCCTGCCGCTGAGCTGGGGGAATCTGTACATGGGACAACTATAAGTCGTATCTACACAAATCTGGCCTTCATGGACGAGTGGAAGAAGAAAGCCATTATTGAAAGGAGGCCATAAGAAATCCCGTTTGAAGTTTGCTGAAGTCATATGGAGGACACAGCTCCATGTGGAAGAAGGAGCTTTGGTCAGATGAGACAAACGTTATGTATGGAGCAAACCTGACACTGCTCATGGTCCTGAGTGCACCATCCCCAGTGTCAAATATACGGGGGGGGCATCATGCTGTGGGGCTGCTTTTCCTCAGTGGGGACTGGGGAGATTGTAAGAATAGTTGGGAAGATGGATGGAGCCAAATACAGAGACATTTTGGAGGAAAACCTGCTGGAGTCACAAGAGAACTGAGGCTGGGGCGGAGATTCACCTTCAGCAGGACAATGACCCGAAACACAAAGATAAATCTACAATGAAATGGTTCAATAAAAACATATTAATGTGTTAGAATGGCCCAGTCAAAGTCCTGACCTAAATCCTATTGAAAATCTGTGGAATAATCTGAAAACTGCTGTTCACAAACGCTCTCCTTCTAATGTGACAGAGCTTCAGTTGTTTTGTAAAGAGGAATGGGCTAAAATGTCAGTCTCTACATGTGCAAACCTTGTAGAGTCAAACCCCAAAAGACTTGTGCTGTTATTGCAGTAAAAGGGGGTTCCACAAAGTATTCATTCATGCTGTATGAATACTTATGCACGCCCCACTTTTCACTTTTCTCTTTTTTGAAAAATAACAGAATCATGTATCATTTTGCTTTCACTTCACAGTTGTCTGTTACTTGTGTGTGAACGTTCAGTAAAAAAATAAAAATAAAATCTTTATGTTTAGGGTTGTAAACATGACAAAATGTGCAAAAGTTCAAGGTGTATGAATACTTACGAGAGGCACTGTAGATAGATAGATAGATAGATAGATAGATAGATAGATAGATAGATAGATAGATAGATAGATAGATAGATAGATAGATAGATAGATAGATACTTAATTGATCCCGAAGGAAATTGCAATATTGTAGCTGCTCACATTCACACAGCACAATAAATAAATTACTAAAATCCCCAAAAATACATTAAAAAAACAGCACAAATTCAAAACGACAGTACATCATTGCGAATCGAAACTCTTGACCAAGTGAGAGAGTTATTATGCAGTTTAAAGGAGGGACAGAAGACTCCACAGTCTGTCTGCTCCTCTCTGTGAAGGCCTGGTGCAGAGGCTGAGGCATCGTTCATGATGGTCCACAGTCTGCTCCTCCTCTCTGTGAAGGCCTGGTGCAGAGGCTGAGGCATCGTTCATGATGGTCCACAGTCTGCTCCTCCTCTCTGTGAAGGCCTGGTGCAGAGGCTGAGGCATCGTTCATGATGGTCCACAGTCTGTCTGCTCCTCCTCTCTGTGAAGGCCTGGTGCTGAGGCTGTGAGGCATCGTTCATGATGGTCCACAGTCTGCTCCTCCTCTCTGTGAAGGCCTGGTGCAGAGGCTGAGGCATCGTTCATGATGGTCCACAGTCTGTCTGCTCCTCCTCTCTGAAGGCCTGGTGCTGAGGCTGTGAGGCATCGTTCATGATGGTCCACAGTCTGTCTGCTCCTCCTCTCTGTGAAGGCCTGGTGCAGAGGCTGTGAGGCATCGTTCATGATGGTCCACAGTGTCTGCTCCTCCTCTCTGTGAAGGCCTGGTGCAGAGGCTGAGGCGTCGTTCATGATGGTCCACAGTGTCTGCTCCTCCTCTCTGTGAAGGCCTGGTGCAGAGGCTGAGGCGTCGTTCATGATGGTCCACAGTGTCTGCTCCTCCTCTCTGTGAAGGCCTGGTGCAGAGGCTGAGGCATCGTTCATGATGGTCCACAGTGTCTGCTCCTCCTCTCTGTGAAGGCCTGGTGCAGAGGCTGAGGCGTCGTTCATGATGGTCCGTAGAGGAGGTGCTCGCCACCACTGACTGAGAGAACATGTTCAGTTTGGAGCAGATGTTAAATGAGAAACAGCCTGGATTGGCTTGTCTTGTAGAGATGGTCTGTGTTGGTCCAGTCCAGCTTATTGTCCAACATGACCCCGAGGTACTTCTAGGTCTGACTCCCCGTGTGGACGTACCTCAGCCTGTGTGCTCAGCAGTGTTTTGACGGTTACCATGGTTACTCCTGGATCAGCATCGTACCTGCACCAACACAATGTAGAATGTTGTGATGTCACGTGAAAAAACCTATAGAAATAAAGTTTTCACCTCTTAAGCCCCGCCTTCACCGAGCACATTTTCTCCAGCTCAGCTTTACCCTAATCCAAAAGCTCCTCGACTGGAGTTCACAGCCTGTAGGACAAAGTGAGGCCTCATTTCTGCTTTTGTCACTTTTTTGCTTTTAGATGACGGGGGAGCACTGCCCTCTACTGGCCACACCGGGGAAGCGCACATAACCCTTAATCACACCCAAGCACATCTTTGTGCTTTGGGACTTCTGTTTTTTGCATAACTCCTACATTTTTAAAGCCAGTTGAGTGAAACTTCCCCAGGGGGTGTATTTTTTGATGATCTAAAATAATTTGATGTGATTTGGATTTTCACCCCATTGTAAACACTCATAAATAAAATACTCACGTTCAAAGGAGCTTCGACACAAACATGTGCTTGAAACTTTAGAGCTATAACTCCATGAAGGAACAATATTTCTTTTCACTTTTTTCTTTATTGTGAAGGTCTGACTCTCCTCTTTACATACATATAAAATATTATAACTTTCATAATGTTTTAACCCTTTCATTGCCAACTTTCTGACCCAAAGTTGCTACAGCACATGCTCCAAAAACACACAAAATGAAATGTGTTTAAAATTTCAAATCCAAAATGGGAAGTTTCTGGTCTGGCTGATGTGGCCTGACGTCTGTGTGAAATGACCCGAAGGATTTGTTTCCAAGTTGAAATTTGTTCATGTAGCGGCAATTTTAGTGTAACATGTTGCGTTGTGGGAGCTTCCACACAAAAATGGGCTTTTCACTTTAGAGAGATATAAAAAAATGAAGGAACAATATTTTTTTTAAACTTTTTTTCTTTTATTTGTAAGTTGACCTCTCCTCTTTTCATGCATATAAAAATAATCAAACTTTTAAAATAATAGAACCCTTTCATTGCCAACTTTCTGTCGCAAAGTCACTAAAGTGGATTTCCATTGTGGCCCTTTGACTCCAGAGACTTAAGTTATCATCACAAAATGCTTCTGTAAAACGGATTAAAAATGTAATTTCAAACTTCTGCATATTTTCTGAACCTTCAGGCTTAGACAGAGTTAGAGGTTTTTGAACTGGTATTTGTACAAAAACAAGGAACATTTGCAGAGGCAAATAATGACTGTCAGGCTTGATGACCAGCTGTTTACAGGGGGGGTGGAGACGACTGTAGAATTCCAATATTTTTTGTCCAAATACCAGTTCAAAAACCTCTAACTCTGTCTTGCCTCTTCCTAAACACTTCCACAGACTCTGATGCAGAAAGTCACAAAATAAAGGGAAAGATTCAGTAACAATGAAGTAATGCAGGTGTTTCTGTTCTTTACGACTGTACTAATATTGGAAATAACAGGCATGTTCTTCCTCTTGCCACACTAGGTAAAAATGACCTCATGGTGAAAAAAATAAGTCAGGGCGTTAGTTTGAAGCCTCAAGGTTCAGAAAATATGCAGAAGTTTGAAATAAAATGTTTAATCTGTTTTTTAGAAACGTTTTGAAAAATCGTGATTACAATGTAAGTCTATGGATCATGTAAATGAATTGGTCCACAATGGCAACACATTTTAGTGACTTTACGATTGAAAGTTGGCAGTGAAAGGGTTCTAATATTTTAAAAGTTTGATTATTTTTATATGTATGACAAGAGGAGAGGTCAGCCTCCACAATTAAAAAAAAAATATTGTTCCTTCATGGAGTTATAGCTCTCTAAATGTTCAAGCACATTTTTGTGTCGAAGCTCCCTTAACGTGAGTATTTTACTAAAATCGCCGCAAAATAAACACATTTTAACTTAGAAACAAATCCTTCGGGTCAAATGTCACAGACCTCAGGCCACATCAGCCAGAACAGGAATTTACCATTTTACATTTAAAATTTTAAAAATAATGCGCTTTTTGTGTTTTTGGACCATTGACTATAGTAACGTTTGGGCAGAAAGTCGGCATTTAAAGGGTTAAAAATGTTAGAAAGTAATAATATTTTTATATTAAGGGAAAGAAGAGTCAGACCTTCAACATAAAAAAAAAAGTTTTACAAAATATTGTTCCTTCATTTTTGTATAGCTCTCCAAAGTTTCAAGCACATTTTTGTGTCGATTCTCCCTTAACGTGAGTTTTTTTTACTAAAATCGCCGCAACATAAACACATTTTAACTTAGAAACAAATCCTTTAGGTCATATGTCACAGACCTCCGGCCACATCAGCCTGAACAGAAATTTATAGACAGTTGGCCTTTAAAGGGTTAAAATGTTTATAAAGTTATGATATGAAAAGAGGACAGTCAGACCTTCAAAATAAAACAAAAAGTTTTAAAAAAATATTGTTCTGTCGTTGAGTTATAGCTCTTTAAAGTTGCCAGCACATTTTTGTGTCGAAACTCCCTTAACGTGAGTTTTTTAAAGGTGTTGTTAAGGGTTAACCCCGCCTTCACCGAGCACTTTTTCTCCAGCTCGGCTTTACCCTAATCTAAAAGCTTCTCGACTGGAGTTCACAGCCTGTAGGACAAAGTGAGGCCTCATTTCTGCTTTGTCACTTTTTTGCTTTTAGATTGGGGTAAAGCCGAACTGGAGAGAAAGTGCTGGTTCATGTGGGGGTAACGAGCTCAAAGCCTCCTCTGCCTCACCTGGAGCTGCAGTGACGGGGGAGCACTGCCCTCTGCTGGCCACACCGGGGAAGTGCACTTCAACCCATGTCTCACTTCACTGAAACACAAACACGGCCTGTTACAGTGACATCACACACATAACCTCTGACCTGCAGTGACATCACACACATAACCTCTGACCTGCAGTGACATCACACACATGACCTCAGACCTGCAGTGACATCACACACATGACCTCAGACCTGCAGTGACATCACACACATGACCTCAGACCTGCAGTGACATCACACACATAACCTCAGACCTGCAGTGACATCACACACATAACCTCTGACCTCAGTGACATCACACACATAACCTCTGACCTCAGTGACATCACACACATAACCTCTGACCTGCAGTGACATCACACACATAACCTCTGACCTGCAGTGACATCACACACATAACCTCTGACCTGCAGTGACATCACACACATGACCTCAGACCTGCAGTGACATCACACACATGACCTCAGACCTGCAGTGACATCACACACATGACCTCAGACCTGCAGTGACATCACACACATAACCTCAGACCTGCAGTGACATCACACACATAACCCCTGACCTGCAGTGACATCACACTCATAACCTCTGACCTGCAGTGACATCACACACATGACCTCTGACCTGCAGTGACATCACACACATAACCTCAGACCTGCAGTGACATCACACACATAACCTCAGACCTGCAGTGACATCACACACATAACCCCTGACCTGCAGTGACATCACACTCATAACCTCTGACCTGCAGTGACATCACACACATGACCTCTGACCTGCAGTGACATCACACACATAACCTCAGACCTGCAGTGACATCACACACATAACCTCAGACCTGCAGTGACATCACACACATAACCCCTGACCTGCAGTGACATCACACACATAACCTCTGACCTGCAGTGACATCACACACATGACCTCTGACCTGCAGTGACATCACACACATAACCTCTGACCTGCAGTGACATCACACACATGACCTCTGACCTGCAGTGACATCACACACATGACCTCTGACCTGCAGTGACATCACACACATAACCTCAGACCTGCAGTGACATCACACACATAACCTCAGACCTGCAGTGACATCACACTCATAACCTCTGACCTGCAGTGACATCACACACATGACCTCAGACCTGCAGTGACATCACACACATAACCTCTGACCTGCAGTGACATCACACACATAACCTCAGACCTGCAGTGACATCACACACATGACCTCAGACCTGCAGTGACATCACACACATGACCTCAGACCTGCAGTGACATCACACACATAACCTCAGACCTGCAGTGACATCACACACATAACCTCTGACCTGCAGTGACATCACACACATAACCTCAGACCTGCAGTGACATCACACACATGACCTCTGACCTGCAGTGACATCACACACATAACCTCAGACCTGCAGTGACATCACACACATGACCTCTGACCTCAGTGACATCACACACATAACCTCTGACCTCAGTGACATCACACACATGACCTCAGACCTGCAGTGACATCACACACATGACCTCAGACCTGCAGTGACATCACACACATAACCCCTGACCTCAGTGACATCACACACATGACCCCTGACCTCAGTGACATCACACACATAACCTCAGACCTGCAGTGACATCACACACATGACCTCTGACCTGCAGTGACATCACACACATAACCCCTGACCTCAGTGACATCACACACATGACCCCTGACCTCAGTGACATCACACACATGACCTCTGACCTGCAGTGACATCACACACATAACCCCTGACCTCAGTGACATCACACACATGACCCCTGACCTCAGTGACATCACACACATGACCTCTGACCTGCAGTGACATCACACACATAACCTCTTACCTGCAGTGACATCACACACATAACCTCTTACCTGCAGTGACATCACACACATAACCTCAGACCTCAGTGACATCACACACATGACCTCTGACCTGCAGTGACATCACACACATGACCCCTGACCTGCAGTGACATCACACACATAACCTCAGACCTCAGTGACATCACACACATAACCCCTGACCTGCAGTGACATCACACACATAACCCCTGACCTGCAGTGACATCACACACATAACCCCTGACCTGCAGTGACATCACACACATGACCTCTGACCTGCAGTGACATCACACACATAACCCCTGACCTGCAGTGACATCACACACATAACCCCTGACCTGCAGTGACATCACACACATAACCTCAGACCTGCAGTGACATCACACACATAACCCCTGACCTGCAGTGACATCACACACATGACCTCTGACCTGCAGTGACATCACACACATGACCTCTGACCTGCAGTGACATCACACACATAACCTCTGACCTGCAGTGACATCACACACATGACCTCTGAGCTGCAGTGACATCACACACATAACCTCTGACCTCAGTGACATCACACACATAACCTCTGACCTGCAGTGACATCACACACATAACCTCTGACCTGCAGTGACATCACACACATGACCTCTGACCTCAGTGACATCACACACATGACCTCTGACCTGCAGTGACATCACACACATAACCTCTGACCTGCAGTGACATCACACACATGACCTCTGAGCTGCAGTGACATCACACACATAACCTCAGACCTGCAGTGACATCACACACATAACCTCAGACCTGCAGTGACATCACACACATAACCTCTGACCTGCAGTGACATCACACACATGACCTCAGACCTGCAGTGACATCACACACATAACCTCTGACCTGCAGTGACATCACACACATAACCTCAGACCTGCAGTGACATCACACACATGACCTCAGACCTGCAGTGACATCACACACATAACCTCAGACCTGCAGTGACATCACACACATAACCTCAGACCTGCAGTGACATCACACACATGACCTCAGACCTGCAGTGACATCACACACATAACCTCTGACCTGCAGTGACATCACACACATAACCTCAGACCTGCAGTGACATCACACACATAACCTCTGACCTCAGTGACATCACACACATGACCTCAGACCTGCAGTGACATCACACACATAACCTCAGACCTGCAGTGACATCACACACATAACCTCTGACCTCAGTGACATCACACACATGACCTCAGACCTGCAGTGACATCACACACATAACCTCAGACCTGCAGTGACATCACACACATGACCTCTGACCTGCAGTGACATCACACACATAACCTCTGACCTGCAGTGACATCACACACATAACCTCTGACCTGCAGTGACATCACACACATAACCTCTGACCTGCAGTGACATCACACACATAACCCCTGACCTGCAGTGACATCACACACATAACCTCAGACCTGCAGTGACATCACACACATAACCCCTGACCTGCAGTGACATCACACACATGACCTCTGACCTGCAGTGACATCACACACATAACCTCTGACCTGCAGTGACATCACACACATGACCTCTGACCTGCAGTGACATCACACACATAACCTCAGAGTTTCCCGCTTGTCATCTGAATCTTCTACTTCTGTTCACTGAAGGTTCTTGAGTGGTCGTCTGTACTCTGCAGTTGAAGAACGTTTCGCCTCTTCATCTAATAGGCTTCGTCAGCTTGGGTTAGTCTCTCCCCCCCCCCCCAGCTACTCTCCCCTAAAGGACAGGTATTATGACTCTTTGTAGTTCTAAGTCCTATTGACCTAACCTGAGAGTTGGGTGGTTGGACAATGCGGAGGAGAAGGGCGTGGAAGTCCTACAGTACCTGCAGAACTGAAGAACGTACAGCTGCTAAAGGATGTTTAATAATAATAATAATATATAATATACTGCCTTAACCCAGAGAATTCATTGAGTGTCTTTCTCTTCATGAAAATGGACATTTGTTGGAGGCACATTTTAAAATCAGAGCCACATGATGGACATAAGCAGCTGCATTCAACAGAACAGACCTAAAAACAATATAATACTGTGATACTGTGATACTGTATTACTCTAATACTGTAATACTGTGATACTGATGATTCTATGTGAGCTCTTCTTTGTATCAGAATCAGAAGAATTTTTATTGTTTGAGAACAGGTTCACAAACTAAGAATTATTCTCGGTAAATTGAGCAACATGAAACAGAAAACACAGAATATGTAAAACTTTAAAACTATCAGGCTGTAAGGGCATAAAGAAGATTAAAATAAATAAAAAGATTAAAATAAATACAAATATGATAAAGACAGTATTTGACACTGATCCAGAGCCTGAGCCAGTTCTGAGATCCAATGGCGCCATCTAGAGGCGGACCAGGAAAACTGTAGCACAGTTGGAATAAGAAGGTTAGTATTTCAAAATGATGTTAAAAGTATTTTGGTTCGACTTAAACATAACGTTTGTGTTTAGTTGCTGTAATTAATGAACTCATTAACAGCTCATTAATGACCATTAAAGCCACACTGTGTAACATCTGCCACACGAGCTCCTGCTTCAGTCAGACTGTTTTAGTTTAGACTTGTATCTTTACTGAGCGGCTCCTCAGACCGGACTCAGCAGCTCCAACCAGAGAAGTTCAGGTTCTCCTGGAGTCACAGAAATGAAAGAATCATATTCGTCTCTTTAGATCCAGGTTTTGATGCTGTTGGATTAAAGAAAGAGACCCGGTTGTTTCAGCTCAAATCAATTATGTTAACCCATTTTTTTTCTCTGATTTTTAAAAACATATTTTGCCCAATTTATTACACAATTTTGTCTTTTTTGCCCCCCATTTTTCACCCAAAGTATTCCCCAGTTTTCCACACATTTCTTGACCCTGGAGATGAACCCGATATTGTTTTGTGTGTTTTCTGGTTCCAGTCGTTCCCAACCTTTTTTCCTTGAAGCCCCCCTCGCGCGAGCTGGGGGGGCCCACCAGTCCAAAACTGTGGCCCCCACAAATGTCCCAAAACATGAAAGTAATTGCTAATCAGTGTTTATTTCAAACAAATATTTAAAAATGAAACTGGAATTGTTTAATGCACCTGTTGTTCTTCCTCAGTCAGATCTGATGATTTTATTTTGATCAAACATTATGATTATGACCTGACCCTCTGACCAGGACAGCTCTGCTAACCACTGTGCCACCGTGCTTTAACACTAAGTATTGTTATATTGTGACTTCTCACATGCTCTGAGGAGGCAACGACTGACACTTTATTTAGTTTAGTCGATCGTACCCGACACTGAAGTGCAAAGGCAAATCAATTTAACAAAAGTGAATTAATTAGAGCTAGTGCAGAGTTTCATCGATCAGTCAAACTGCTGTGGGAAAGAAGCTGTTAAACATCTGGGTTCTGCAGTTTCTCTTCCGACAGCATCAGCTCAAACCCTGGATGGAACCGTCTCTCTCGGATGGTAAAGCCTGTGATCTTCTCATGATCCGACTGAGACTCTGAAGCAGGACAGGAGGCTCCACTGTCCCTCTGTAGAACATGTGGAGGTCCACCTTCTCCAGCTCACGGAGACGCTGCTGGACCTTCTAAACGACAGCCGTGGTGTTGTCAGTTTGTGTCACAGATGTCCGACCCTCTGCACCTCAGGAGGAGGATGTTCTTTGGACCTTCTGAAGTCGACCATCATCTTCACAGACTCACTATTCTCCTAAACTTTTACAGTATTTCAGGAGCTGCGCCTCTCCCAGGGGACGTTCTGACTTCCCAATGCAACTGCTGTGAGCACATTTCCCTCTGCACAGGTTCCAACAAAAACACCATTTGGGTCAAAAAATCCAGAAAAAGAGTTCCGGGGGTCACGTGACCAAGATGGTAGCTTGGTAAAGAGGCTCCGAGACTACATCTCTTTTTTTGACAAAAACCCTTACAAACTGCCAACACTCTTCTAGAACCTAAGTGAGGTGGACATGCCAAAACCTCCAGCTGCAAAAAAGTGTGAGTTCTTCACTCGTGGAAGCAGGAATATCTCAAAAACAACTCCGCAGACTCCGAGCCACCTGAGCACCAAGAGTGCTGAAGCTGCTAATGCTAATATGGCTAGCTTCGAAGAAGTTATGTGCGAACTCAGATCACTGCGATCGGACTTTGGAACAAGACTGGAGGGTATCGACCAGAAGCTCACGGGTATGAATGATACGCTTACAACACTTGAAGGCAAAGTCACTGAGATAAAGCAAGAAGTCGTGAATAATACGGCTCGCATCGAGCAGGCTGAAGCCCGCATGGAACAGGCAGAGGCCCGCATCATAGAGGCGGAAATGGAACACAATGAAACGGAGACATCCCTGCAATCTGCTCTTAAACGAATCACCGCTTTGGAGAATAAAACGGACGAGCTGGAAAATAGGGGAAGAAGGAAAAATTTAAGAGTATTTGGAATACGTGAAAAAGCAGACGGAACGCGGCCACTCATCGACTTCGTGCGGGATACGCTACCAACATGGCTGGGGTTGCACAAGAACATACATTTACATTGGAGCGGGTTCATCGCACGCTAGCCCCGGGTAAACCAAATCAACACAGGGCTGTCCTGGTCCGCTTCCTGAAGTTCCAAGATAAGGAGTTCGTCTACCGAGAAGCCAGGAAAAGGGAGATCAAACATGATGGGCTGAGAGTCACATTTGTGCATGATCTCTCCGCAGAAACCCTTCGTGTCAGAAAAGGATTTCAACCGGTGATACAGCGGTTCATTGACATTAATGCATTTCGTGGATTTCAGTACAACCCGTGCAAGCTGAGAATCCTATACAGCGGCAAGATTCACCTCCTGGCGACGCCACAACAAGCTGAAGAATTCTACAAAGGCCTCCCTCCACAGCAGATGCCGGACCTTGACCTCGAACATGAGTGAAGTATAACAGACACTGAATAAAACCATTAAGGAGGATATGAGGTACTAGTTAAAATACAGCTGGTAGTTTATTTTTTGTTTTTTCTCCACTTTTTAGTTTAAAGTTTTGCTTTTTATATTGATACCAGCATTTTTTCATTTAATAACGGTACCTTTCCTAAATATTCATTTTGTTTTGTTGGCAGTTACGTTTTGAAAGTTATATAAGCTTTATTGATAAGGGTAGATGGATACAATCTTTGATTGTATAGTTTAGAGATGCAAATGTTATTTTTGGATCATGTTGACTAGTTGCTCCTCATGTTTGTGGATCAGCGTCCCAACGACCTATCGTGTTCTAAGGGATGGGGAATGCACTCCACTGGTGGATGTGCAAATGTTCAGGGGTTCTTTGTTGAATGAGAGTGTGTATGAATGTGTAGAAGAACTTGCACCATTTTGTTTACTTTTAAGATTCCAGATAAATAAATAAAAATGCAAAAGGCTAAAGTAGGAGGTAATTTGAATGTTATAGTCACTAGTTGGAATGTCAGGGGATTGCGAAAGTTAATCAAATTGAAGCAAGTGTTGAACAGGATAAAATATTTAAAATCTAAAATTGTATTTATTCAAGAATCACACTTAACAACATCAGATATACAAAGGTTGACCAAAAGATGGCAAGGCCAAGTGTTTCACGCTCCTTTTACAAGTCATGCTAGGGGTGCTGTGATTTTAATACACAAATCAATACCATTTCAAAAATCTAAACTCATAATAGATGGAGGGGGGCGTTATATTATTGTGCAAGGTAATATTTTATCACAAAAAATTAACTTTATAAATGTTTATGGACCCAACGAGGATTCACCATCCTTTTTTGAAAAAGTATTTTTGGACGTCTCTAATTTGGAGGGCTTGTATGTCATAGGAGGAGACTTCAATTGTACCTTGGACCCAGTACTAGATAGATCCTCACAAAAAGATAATACACATGTTAAAACTAGAAAATTAATTAATGGTTATATCCAAGATCTAAGATTAAAGGACATTTGGAGGAGTTATAATCCGAACAAAAGACAGTATTCATGTTTCTCTAGTTTTCATAAAACTCAATCTCGTATTGACTATTTTTTATTATCTTTGGAGCTGGAACCACATGTTGAAGACTGTTGGTATGATAGCATTGTGTTAAGTGACCACGCTCCGGTCTCTCTGAAAATACAATTGGGTAGGGAAGAAAGATGTCCAAAAAGATGGCGACTACAATCTTATTTGTTAAAAGACTCAACTTTTGTAAACTTTGTCGAAAAATGTATAGACAATTATTTTGAATGCAATAGGGAAGAAACCTCGGCTAGTATAAGATGGGAAGCATTTAAAGCTTATATAAGAGGAGAGATTATTGGCTATACAAGTAAACAAAGTAAAAAATATAATGAAGAAATTATCTTATTGGATCGTCAAATCAAGATGCTAGAAAATGAGCTTTACGAAGGTAATGATTTTGAAAAACAGCAGAGACTCCTTGTAATGAGAGCTACATATGACAAATTAACAACTGATAAAGTAGCAAAAAGCTTAATGTGGACAAAACAAACATTTTATGACCAAGGAGAAAAAGCAGGCAAGTTACTAGCCTGGAGAATTAAAAAACAGCAGGCTGATAGAGCAATCCTCGAGATAAATTCCTCTTTGAAAAAACTGACCACTGACCCAATAGAAATAAATGAAAGTTTTAGGGACTTTTATAAATTATTATACCAATCTGAGTGTAACCCAAATGAAGATGTCCAAAATAGATTTTTCCAAAATTTACCATTTCAAACTTTGTCAGAAGAAGATAGAATGGCACTCGACAGCCCACTTGCAGCTCAAGATATATTAGAAGCTATCGGAGAAATGAATAGTGGCAAAGCACCGGGACCGGATGGACTCCCGGCAGAATTTTACAAACTATTTAAGGATAAATTAACACAGCCACTACTCAATATGTTCAGAGAGTCTTTTGATTTGGGTGTACTTCCAGACACGCTAAGATTAGCTACTATTACTCTAATTTTAAAACCAAACAAGCCAGCAACAGAATGCTCGTCGTATCGGGGAATTAGTCTCATGGGATGTGATATGAAAATATTATGCAAAATCTTATCTAAAAGATTAGAAAAACATATGCCAAAATTAATAGTCGATGATCAACAAGGTTTCATTAAAAAGAGACAAGGATATCATAATATTAGGCGTGTTCTAAATATATTATACGAGAAACACAACACAAAAGACACTGCAATGCTTGCAGTAGATGCGTGTCAAGCTTTCGATAGAATCGAGTGGAGCTATCTACTGACGCTGCTTCCAAGGTACGGATTAGGAGAAACGTTCATTCAATGGATCAAGTTGTTATATACAAAACCTTCAGCACAAATTTTGACCAATAATAACATCTCAAAACCATTTTTTTTACATCGTTCAACTAGACAAGGATGTCCCTTGTCCCCTTTACTTTTCACGTTAGCTTTGGAACCACTGGCCGTGGCGGTGAGGGGTCATGTGGGAATAGAGGGCATAAATATTGGGGGAATGAACCACCTTCTCTCATTATTTGCTGATGATATTATATTTTTTTTGACAAACCTACAGAGCACCATCCCTAACTTGGTGAATTTGATTGAAGAATTTGGAGAATTCTCTGGATATAAAATGAATAATACAAAATCAGTTCTTATGTTTTTGAACGAGGAAGAAAGGAAAAATCCCATAGTACGCACTGAATTTACTATAGCCACAGATGGTTTCAAATATTTAGGCATTAAAATTACTCCAGATCTAAACGAAATGGTTGACAAAAATTACAGCCCCCTAGTAAAAGAGGTCACAGAAATGCTAAATCGCTGGTCAAACTTACCTATATCAATTATAGGACGAATAAATATAATAAAAATGTCAATCTTGCCTAAATTTTTGTATTACTTCCAGACTCTTCCCTTGCCACTACCAATATCTTTTTTTGATGACTTAAACAAACTATTTAGTCAATTCATTTGGAATAATAGGAAAGCAAGACTTCGTTTTAAGTTACTATATCTACCCTATGAAAGAGGTGGTCTTCAACTTCCAAATTTAAAATGGTATTATATGGCAGCCCAATTAACATCAGGTTCACATTATTTTAATACAAACTCACCACCATCTTGGGTAAATATTGAACAACAGTCTATTCCAGACTTACCAATATATAGTTATCTTTACTCTGCAGATTTACGTACATTAAAAAAGCAAACAAAGAATCCTTTTTTGAGGAACACTATTATTGTGTGGCATACAGCGCACAAACATATAGAGGAATCTATAACGCTATCACAGTTCACTCCATTGTGGAATAATGATCGGTTTACACCTGGCAAAAAGGATGGAGGATTTAAATTATGGAAAACTAAAGGCATTCAGGTTATTAAAGACTTGTATATGGATGGAGTCCTTCTTACATTTCAAGAACTGTGTGATAAACATCAGATTCCCTCAAAACACTTTTTCAAATATCTCCAACTTAAAAGTTTTATGTCTTCCAGGTCTACAGATATTATGCACATTCCCAAACTGTCATTAATTGAGGAAGTAATTGAAAAAAAAGGTGAAAAGGGCCAATTGTCAAAATATTATAATTTAATAATGTCTAACTCTAAAGAATCTTCTGTAGACAAATTAAACGCATGGAGAAAAGACATTCAAGAAGAAATAGAGGAATTCGAATGGACTGAAGCATGTTTAAAGGCACAAAAACAAACAATAAACACGCGGCTTAAATTATTACAGTATAAATGGTTGACAAGGGTTTATATAACACCTGAAAAACTCCATCATATGTCTAGTAATATTCCTGATATATGTACAAAATGCCAAAGTTATAAAGGAAGCCTAATTCATTGTTTGTGGGAGTGTTCTGATATACAGAAGTTCTGGAAGGATGTCATAAATGGTTTGTCAGAACTGTTTAGTCTTAAAATACCACTTTGTGCCAAACTTTGTGTACTGGGAATATATCCTACAGGTTTCTCACAAACAAAGAAACAAACTCGATTATTGGACTTTGGATTGCTACATGCCAGAAGAGCCATTGCTTTGAACTGGAAGAGCATGGAAGCACCTTCTATAAAACAATGGATAAAAGAACTTTCAGAGTGTATTGGACTGGAGAGACTGACTTATATCTCCAAGGGTAAAATGAAGGACTTTGTAGAATTATGGGAGCCATACATGACTATTATATCATCTGTAAAGTAGGGACGTACCACTTTTTGCTTTATTTTTAATTTATTTTTATTTTGTATTATTATTTTGAATTTGAATTTCTTGTAACTTAAGACTTTACACAGTAATATGTATACTTTATTTCTGTGATAGGTGCAGGTCTCTGATGGTGTGAATGTGTGTGCGAGTGATACTGTATATATTCTTTATTGTATTTTTATGTTTGTTGTTATAAGAAAATTAATAAAAATATTTGGAAAAAAAAAAAAATCCAGAAAAGCCTTTGTCCCTGTCCCGGTATAATCTGATCTGAAAGATCACGTTCACGGTCGAGAAGAAGAAGAACGTAAATCCAGTCATAACGATGGGGGGAAACATATAGACATTTGCTTTTGAAAATGAATAACTGGAATCTCAGTGTAATTGATGAGGTTTTTTCTCAAAGTGAGGCCACAGAGGAGGTGGTCTGCCCTGACCGGACTTTCACAGCTGTGGTGGACGTGTGGAGTCAGTGGATCGTTTGCCTCGACATTGTAAGGATTATAATGAAATCTGAACAAGCCTCTGACTCATGCTTTGCTCACACGCTTCAGAACAAGAAGACCATGTCACTGAGATGAGCTGATAGACAATGGTCCACACCATAATCATTCTGAACACAACATGAAGTACAGATAATATACAAACACTTAGACACAAACAACTGATAGGCCTCACCTTCTCTACTAGGATAAAAGGAGACTGTCAACGGAGGTCTGGACTTCACTTCTTCTCTTTCTCTGAAGTCACCAGCTGGAGATACAACTTTGTAACTAGGAACAATGGCAATAAAAGCCTTATCTTTGAGACAACTTCTATCTCCAGTGTCTGCTTTGGCTATATCCAAATAACTGTTCTCGCGTGATACAAAAGAACCAGATCCTAACAAAGATATCTACTTATTTGGACTCTGGATCACAGGGCACGGACTTGGCTCTGCCCTGGTTTATCGGAAAGTCGACATCTTGCAATGGGACCTCGCTGCTGTCGCTCGAAATGAACGAGCGCTTTGGAGCAGGGAGTGACCGAGGGAGTGACCGAGTGATGGAATCACACCGGAAAGTAGCGCACAGTGATGGACTGTTATGTATGACCTGCAGCTCACTGTGGAGACGGACAAAAGGAGGGCGACATCTTCACAGGAAAAGGGATGAACTGTGAAGGAACGTCCTGCTCTGGAGAACTGAACTAAAGCTGAGACCAAGAAAAAAAAGGACATTTATTATAAATTGATGATACTAATACTAATACTATACAAATAATACTAATACTGGAATAATTCTTTTCCTCCTGAGAGGAGACTGAAGCAGCTGGACGTCTTATCTCTCCTTCACCGTCAGCATTCCTCACTCAAGGTCCAGTCACGGAGCTGAACCAGATACTGAGGCTTTGTGACTTCATTCACAAACATTCATTTCAAGGACTATTCAGAATAATGCTCACACGTCCCTCCCTGACCACGGCCCAGTCCCTCTGCGTCTGCGTTCACAAACTCTGGTGGGACATTTGTTTACTTTCTGTTTCGAAAGTTGTGTTGGCGCCTGCTCCACCTGACGTTATGACATCATCACACCTGTAAAGCATTATTACTTTTTCTCTGCAGACTTTGTTGACTGACAGCTCAGGGAGTGGAGAGTTGATCCATGTTCTGCCTGAGCCTCCAGACCAGGTTTAGGCTTCGTGGACGGACGGTTTTCTTCATCGTCATAAGACCAAAGGCTGGACCCCCCAACTGTCGGCCGGAGTAAAGCAGCCGAGTGCAACAAACGAG
>NC_136855.1:1104504-1109504 GCF_951799975.1 Gobius niger
TTGGATTGAACATGAGCGATGTGTGGTTTCCAGGATCATTTATGATCTAATAATATACCAAGAAACTTGTTTTCATTCATCCTTTCTAGTACCACATCATCAATCTGTAGGCTCATGCTAGTTTTAATTTATCGATTACTGAATATAATATATTTGATTATTAGATTAAAAGATCGTTTATTTTGATCAAACCATTGCTTGATTCTAGATAGTTCTCTGGTCACATCAGTAATTAGTTGGTGAAGATTGTCCCCAGATACATACAGTGTTGTGTCATCCTCTGCGAATGAAACATGAAATTTAAGGTAGTACAGACAAACAATACAAAAACCGTAGACAAGTCCACTGACGTGTAATAACCATATGTGTGTGTGTGTGTGTGTGTGTGTGTGTGTGTGTGTGTGTGTGTGTGTGTGTGTGTGTGTGTGTGTGTGTGTGTGTGTGTGTGTGTGTGTGTGTGCATGTATGAAATGCTAAGTGTGACTTGGATATGTTTATAGGGGAAACACAAGAGAAGGAGAGTTTGGCAGCATAGAAAGGAGCAGAAAAATACTACTACTAATAATAATAATAATAGTAATAGTCATACAACTAGAATATAGAATAGTAAAATCAATCAAATAGAAGACATTTCTTTCCAATTATACAAGGCTTATAATTGGTCCACACACACTCGCCGGTGTGTGTGGACTGGGAAGTTTGGGCATCTCTACTGAGACTGCTGCCCCCGCGACCCGGCCCCGGATAAAGCGGAAGAAAATGGATGGATGGAATTATTTATTAATCATTTTTACGTATATAAGTTCAATACCCTTTTGAAGTGGATGTAAAACCGGGGGCTTAAACTCTGCTGCTGCCCGACCCTGGGGAGGCAGCTCACAGAGCAAGGACTGCTCCATCACCTCAGAGCAACCCTCTGACCTGATGAGGAGAGGGTCTGCTCACTTGATCAAGCAGTGTTTTTGCCTGGCTAACATCCACCTCTACATTTGTCGTTAATTTTCTTTTTATTATTATTATTTTTTTATTTTATTTGCATTCTTTAATTTTGAGGTGGGGTAAGACCATGGTGCTTGAATTCTGCTGCTGCCTGAGGTGGGGAGGCAGCAGCATAGCAGAAACCGCTCCATCACTTTAGAGCAACCCTCTGACCTGATGAGGAGAGAGTCTGCTCACTTGATCAAGCAGTGTTTTTGGTGTATCCACCCTATATATATATATATATATATATATATATATATATATATATATATATATATATATATATATATATATATATATATATATATATATATATATATATATTCTCTTCCTCTACCTCCCCCCCCCAAAAATGCATTATAAGCACTGCATAACCTCGGGGACATATAATTCATGAAAATTAAAAATAAAGGGGAGCAGAAAGGGAGAGAGAGATAGTGAAGAGGAAGAGAAAGGAACACAAGGAGATATTATTGGATGAGAGGGAGAGGAGAATAAGAAAAGTATGTGAATTTACATTTTTATATGCGTGTGTTTATATATTGTATAATTGACATGGATGATAATTAACAAAAAAAAAAACAGAAATAATTAATAAAAGAATAAGAACAAAGATTATGAGTGAAATAAATGATTTCATGTCAAATCTTACGTTAATTATGAAAAAAAATGAAAAAAACAGGAATAAAAATAATAATAATTACAATAAAAGCAAAAAAATATACATATATATATATATAAATATACATACATACATATATACATACATACATACATATATACATATATACATATATACATATACATACATACACACATACACATACATACATACATAAAAACACATATATATATTCATATATATATATATATATATATAAAAAAAGAAGGGGACAATATATTTCAAAGAGTACTGAAATGATCTATTTTGCAGACATTTTGTGAGTTTGGTTTGGAATGGAGAGGGTTCTATCATCATAAATTCAGGGAATGTTGACTGAGATTCTGTAAGGATATAGTCAGACAGCAGATTTTTCCATTGGTGTACACTGATATTATTTTTGGATTTCCAGTTTGTGAGTATGGTTTTCTTGGCAATGGTTAGGGCTACAAGCAGTAGTTTAGTATGGGATGAGTCAAGAGTGATGGTAGAGGTATCTCCTAGGAGACAGAGTGAGGGGGATAGTGGGATGCGGCAGTCCAGGAGGGCAGAGAGGGAATCTGTCACCTGTTTCCAAAAAGCTGAAACAGGTGAACACAACCATATGGCGTGAATGTAGTTGTCTGTCTTGTTTTGTTTGCAGTTTGTACATGTATCAGAGTTTATGGTGAATTTAGAGAGTTTCTGTCCTGTGAGGTGAGTTCTGTGTATTGTCTTGTATTGTATCAGTTGTAGATTTGCATTTCTTGACATGTTGTAAATGTTATTGCATATCTGAGTCCAGAAGTTGGTATCAGGAGCAAGTGAGAGGTCTTGTTCCCATTTGTGATGTGGAATCGCCATCGCTTTGTCCGACTTTGTAATAATTTTATACATTCTGGTTGTGAGTTTTTTTGTGGACTTGATATTGAAGACTTCTGAGGACAGAGGAGGGAGTTCCAGATTTATTTGTCTGATTTTGTATGCTGAAAGCACTGAAGATTGTAATTGTAAATATTCTAAATATTGTGAGCTCCTGATACCAAACTCCTGGACCAAGTATGGAAATGAAACCAGTGTGTTATCCTTAAAGATGTGCTGTAGGTGTGTGATGCCTTTCTCTACCCATGTGCGGAAATGTAATGGTTTTTTGTTCATTTGCAAGTCCGGGTTATTCCAAATGGATGTGAAATTCAATGGTGCCAATGTAGAATTTGTAATCTTATGGAATTTCCACCAGGCTGTCAGAGTCGAGGATATTGTTGGGATTTTGAAACATGGATGACGTTTAATTGAATTATTAAAGAAAGGTAGGTGTGAAACTGAAATGTTAATACAAAAAGCTTCTTCTATATCTCGCCAGGTGTGGTCTGATGGGTCAGGATGGGTCCATTTGTATATGTATTGTAATTGGGTAGCTAATGAATAATGGAGAAAATTGGGAGCGGTGAGGCCTCCTTGGGATTTAGGTTTTTGTAAGGTGGAGAGTTTAATTCGGGGTGGTTTGTTTTTCCAGTAGAATGAAGTTATTATTGAATCTAGAGCTTTGAATCAGGGTTGGGTTGGAGGGATTGGTATCATATTGAAAAGGTAATACATTTTTGGAAGGATAGACATTTTTATTGCTGCAATTCGGCCAATAAGGAAAATCGGAAGATTTTTCCAACGGTTGAGATTGTCTGTTATTGTCTTGAGAAGAGGAGTGAAATTTAGATGGAAGAGCTCTGACAGCCTGGGGGAAATGTTAATACCTAAATATGTAATGAAAGTTGTGCATATGGGAATAGGAGGTGTATGGGTTGCCTCATCCCAACTATCCCCCTTCAATGGAAGGATAATGGATTTATGAAGGTTGATGGAGTAATCAGAGATGTTAGAATATCTTTTTATAAGTGATATGGTTTCTGTAAGGGAGGTATATGGTTGTTGCAAGTACAGCAGTATATCATCAGCATATAGACTAATTTTATGATGAGCCTTGGGTGTCTTTATTCCTGAAATACACTCGTTCTGGCGAATTGCCGCAGCAAGAGGTTCAATTAAAGGTCCTATATCATGCAAAATCGACTTTTTGGAGCTTTTAGCCATGTTGTTATGCTATTTCCTCATCAAAAACACCCCCAGAGTGGTTTGTGGCTTCATTCACGGAGCTCTCAGTAATCCTCCTGAATCCTGCTCTCTGAGGCTCCGCCCTCTCCTGGTGAACGACTGAGTGTTCAGTTGTGTCGTCACAGCGGAACGGAAGTGCTCGACGTCTGTAATGTAATGTCTTAATTCTATGCTTACGGCCTGATTATAATTTGTAAAACAGCGTTTTCATTATTTCTGTCATAAGAAAGAAACAAAGAGTAAAAAAAAAAAAAAAAAAAAAAAAGGATGTGCCCGAAGTGCTTCCAGGTCAGCTGTGGCCAAAACAAACACATCGCGTCTGAACAGATCAGTCATGTTTGCGCTGCAGCTGAAGATGGAGCTCGTTATAACTGGACACACCTGTTCTTCATTCTTAACTAACGATCATGTCACGGAGAAAAAGAAGCGCGTTTGGCTACGAGGACGGGAGTTTATTCAACCTTTTTCAAGAAGAGGCCACTCGTCTAGCTGTTTTTTTCTCCGGGATTCAGCGACTATCAGCCAAAATTGTGTTTTTCTGTGACTGTCTCTGATGGATGTTTGGTGAACCTTCACCAGAACCAAAGTGGATTAACTTTTATAACCAACGCGAGTCCCATAATGTAAACAGCGATGGACCAGAGCGGTGAGTCAATCCAAACGCGGGTTAGCTCGTGTGTTAGCATATTAGCATGTGTGTTAGCATATTAGCTTGTGTGTTAGCATATTAGCATGTGTGTTAGCCATTTATGAAGCTGTGTTGCTGATGTCAACTCCGTATAACTGCATCGTGAAGTGACTTCACTTATTGTTGTTTATTTATATTATGGTAAAGTATGTGCGGAGAGAGGGGGCGGAGTTAACTGAATCGAAGCGTTGTGTCTTCCGGGTTCGAAAAATACCTCCAGAAAACACTTATATTTATCACAAAAATGAGTGCTCCGTAGTGGTAGAGGTACAATATATCATATAAATGCCTATACTTAACTTTGGAATGGCTAAAATAGTATGATATAGCCCCTTTAATATGGTGAAAAGGGAGGGAGAGAGTGGACATCCTTGCCTTGTACCTCTATATAATGTGAATGGTTGTGATATGAGTCCATTGGTTAATACTGTGGCGGTGGGTGAAGCATGTAAAATGTGAATCCAATTAATAAATGACTCCCCAAAGCCACATTTTTGAATAGTGGATGTTAGAAATGACCAATTAACTCTGTCAAAAGCTTTTTCAGCGTCTAGAGAGACAATAATGGTTGGATGTTGTTGC
>NC_136855.1:1117004-1174905 GCF_951799975.1 Gobius niger
CCTCCCCCCGGAGCCCGGAGGAGCGCGGAGGAGCCCGGAGGAGCCCGCAGGAGCGCGGAGGAGCCCGGAGGAGCCCGCTCACTCCCCCGCTCGCACCGGGCTCCTCCGTGCGGGAGATGCTCTGCGGGCGGAGCGGCTCATGACAGCGCGGCTCCAGATGCGCGGGCGCTCCACATGTGTCCTTTAGTGGCTGTAATAACAGGGGCATGTTTGGAGCAGCGCCATGCCCGGGTAACGGAGGCTCGTGCCGCGGATGGACCTGTTGCTACGGCCGCGCGCTCCGGAGCAGCGGGAGGTGGAGAGGGGTTTAACCCGTTACCGGAGCGCTCTGTCCCGGCGCCGTGCGTTAACCTCTTACCCCCCGCCCGAACCGAGCGCATTTTCTCCAGTGCGGCTTTACCCAAATCCAAACGCGTCTGGACTGGAAACAACACTGTTACACTTAATTTGAACGCTAAGGCCTACGAAACTCCTCTCAGATTTGTCCTTGTGTTGATGCCACTTTGACCATTTTGGGGATTTTTTTTTGGTTACGTTTTTTCTTTTCTTTTTTATCAAGAAGCTTTTAGATTTGGGTAAAGCCAAAGTGTAGAAGACGCTCTCGGCTAAGGCGGGGGTTAAGAGGTTAATAACTCCCATCTGTGGAGAGTCTGAGCGCGCGCAGCCTGTAGGAACCAGCTGCGTATTGATCCTAATCTCGGGACTATTTATAGCGCGGGCACATCTTTGGATCCATAAGCCGCGGCTCCTCACTCTGCGCGCGCGGCTTCCCTGTGTCCCGGTGTGATGAGTGAAGCACAGGTGTGTCATATTAGGGGGGGGGGGGGGTTAATGATGGTGACAGGGCCGGGTTATTATCATGGAAGTGCACGTGCTCAGCTCAGAGTCTTATCAGCAGCTCCTCTGTCCTGCACTGTGGAGATAACGCCTGCTTTTACTGGAGTTATAGAGCTGGCATGTGAGTTAATGTGAGTCTGTGCTGCTCAGGTTGATGTGAGTCTGTGCAGGTTAATGTGAGTCTGTGTTGCTCAGTTTAACCCCTTAACTCCCACCTGAACCGAGCACAGTTTCTCCAGTTTGGCTTTACCCCAATCCAAAAGCTTCTGGAAAAAAGGTGTGAAAATAGCAACAAAACTGAGACGAAAACAATGATGGAAATGTGACGAAAAAGTGAGAAAACCTTGACAAAAAAGTGGCAAAAATGTCTCAAAAATGTCACAAGAAATTGACAAAAAATGGATGAAAAAATGACAACAGTGTGACAAAAAAAATGACAAAAAAATTACAAAAATGTGACGAAAAAAAAGACAAAACTGTGATAAAAAAATACAAAAAATTGATAAAAAATTGACAAAAAAATGGACGAAAAAATGACAACAGTGTGACAAAAAATTACAAAAAATTACAAAAATGTGCTAAAAATTTGAGAAATGACAAAAAATGACAAATATGACAATGTGACAAAAAAAATTACTAAAATGTGATAAAACAAATTACAAAAAATTGATAAAAAATTGACAAAAATGTCACAAGAAATTGACAAAAAATGGACGAAAAAATGACAACAATGTGATAAAAAATGACAAAAAAAATGACAAAAATGGGATGAAAATTTGAGAAAAAAATGTAAAAAATTATTACAAAAATGTGACAAATATGTGATAAAAAATTACAAAAAAATGATAAAAATGTGACAAAAAAATGACTAAAAAGTTCCAAAAATGAGTGGAATACCCAACAAAAAAAATGATGGAAAAAAAATCTTATGTGAGGAAAAAGATCCTCTCGGTTCAGGCGGGAGTAAAGAGGTTGATGTGAGTCTGTGCTGCTCAGGTTAATGTGAGTCTGTGCTGCTCAGGTTAATGTGAGTCTGTGCTGCTCAGGTTAATGTGAGTCTGTGCTGCTCAGGTTAATGTGAGTCTGTGCTGCTCAGGTTGATGTGAGTCTGTGCTGCTCAGGTTGATGTGAGTCTGTGCTGCTCAGGTTGATGTGAGTCTGTGCTGCTCAGGTTGATGTGAGTCTGTGCTGCTCAGGTTGATGTGAGTCTGTGCTGCTCAGGTTGATGTGAGTCTGTGCTGCTCAGGTTGATGTGAGTCTGTGCTGCTCAGGTTGATGTGAGTCTGTGCTGCTCAGGTTGATGTGAGTCTGTGCTGCTCAGGTTGATGTGAGTCTGTGCTGCTCAGGTTAACCCCTTAACTCCCACCTGAACCGTGCACATTTTCTCCAGTTTGGCTTTACCCCAATCCAAAAGCTTCTGGAAAAAAGGTGAGAAAATAGTGACAAAACTGAGACGAAAACAATGATGGAAATGTGACAAAAAGTGGAAAAAGTGGCAAAAATGTCACAAGAAATTGACAAAAAATGGATGAAAAAATGTGATAAAAATTTGACAAAAAATGGACGAAAAATGTGATAAAAATTTGACAAAAAATGGACGAAAAATGACAACAGTGTGACAAAAGAAATGACAAAAAAATTACAAAAATGTGCTAAAAATTTGAGAAATGACAAAAATATGACAAATGACAAACAAAGTGCTAAAAATGTGACAAAAAATGGCAAAAAATTGACGAAAAAATGATAAAAATTGACAAAAAAATGACAAAAAAGTTCCAAAAATGAGTTGAATACGCAACAAAAAAATGATGGAAAAAAAATATGACGTGAGGAAAAAGATCCTCTCGGTTCCGGCGGGAGTTAAGAGGTTAATATGAGTCTGTGCTGCTCAGGTTAACCCCTTAACTCCCACCTGAACCGAGCACATTTTCTCCAGTTTGGCTTTACCCCAATCCAAAAGCTTCAGGAAAAAGGTGTGAAAATAGCGACACAACTGAGACGAAAACAAGGATGGAAATGTGACAAAAAAGTGGGAAAAGTGGCAAAAATGTCACAAAAATGTCACAAGAAATTGACAAAAAATGGATGAAAAAATGACAAAAAATGTGATAAAAATTTGAGAAATAAATGACAAAAAATGACAATGTGACAAAAAAATGACAAAACTGTGATAAAAAAAATACAAAAAATTGATAAAAATTGGACAAAAAATGGACGAAAAAATAACAGTGTGACAAAAAAATGACAAAAAAATTACAAGAATGTGCTAAAAATTTGAGAAATGACAAAAAATTACAAAAAAAATGATAAAAATGTGACAAAAAAATTACAAAAATTGATAAAAAATTGACAAAAAATGACAAAAAAATGACAAATCTGACAAAATGTGACAAAAAATGTGACAAAAAAATGACAAAAATGTCACAAGAAATTGACAAAAAATGGACGAAAAAATGACAACAATGTGACAAAAAAATGACAAAAATGACAAAAATGTGATAAAAATATGAGAAAAAAATGATAAAAAATGACGAAAAAATGACAAAAAAGTTACAAAAATGAGTTGAATACCCAACAAAAAAATGATGGAAAAAAAAATCTGATGTGAGGAAAAAGATCCTCTCGGTTCAGGCGGGAGTTAAGAGGTTAATGTGAGTCTGTGCTGCTCAGGTTGATGTGAGTCTGTGCTGCTCAGGTTGATGTGAGGGTCCTCCGGGTCCACACTGAGCTGTATATGGAGGTCATGGATCTGTGGTTTCAGACGTTTCCTCTCCTTCAGTTTTGTAGAAAAGAGTTACTGATGAACACATTTAGCAACAGAAATGTGTTCAAACCCGTGCATTAAATTCCCAAAGCAGGAGGACGAATTAGAGGAGCTGAACTGTTGCAAAACAATAGGTGCTTGAGTGAGGAGTGGGTGATTTGCCATCGCTGTTTTCCTGAAGAGAGAAAGAGGGCGGGGCCACTGTGGCAGGTGGGCGGGACTTGTGACTATTGTTCTCTGTGAAATGCTTTTGGATTTGCATTATTTCCCGGTCTCCCCTGGATCTCCTGTCGCCTCCCGGTCACTGACTCCCATTGACCAGGGCTTTGGGGGTGTCCTGACCCGTTTAGGGGGGGTCATAATCCAGGACTGTAGACGTGTAGCTCTATGTCCTCCTGGTCAAACAGTGTCTCAACTTCCTCTCTGTCCTTCATGTGTTTATCCAAATCCACGCTCTCAGCTCCGATGTGAGGTCCATCACGTGTAGGGCTGGGTTCGTTGCCGAAGAGCTCCAGTAGGGGGCGGTATCAAAAACGTTTTGGTTTTCAGTGCTAATTTTCTGTACGTTTTCTCTCCAGACGTCGATAAATTATCCTCAGAGTCTAAAAAACTAAACTCATGAGCAGCTTCAGCACAAATGCAGATGTTTTCTTAAAGTGAAGCAAAAGCTAAAACTTACTAACACTTTAGTCGTTATTAAAGATGACAGAGTTTGAGCCAGGACTAAACCAGGACTAAACCAGGACTAAACCAGGACTAAACCAGGACTAAACCAGGACTAAACCAGGACCAAACCAGGACCAAACCAGGACCAAACCAGGACCAAACCAGGACGAAACCAGGACGAAACCAGGACTAAACCAGGACTAAACCTGGACTGAATAAAGTAGACTCTTGGACAAAGAGAAACACATGGGCTTTACCTTTACGTTTTGGCCACATCGCCCTAATTTACATATTACATATTTAATTAAGTTTAAGTCACTCAGGGCGATATGGACCAAAAGTCATATCTCCACACATGTTGGTTAAATATCGATATACGATATACTGTATATCCCGATATCTCACAAATTGAGAGCCAAAAGTCAAATACGAGTAGTTTTATTGAAAAGTCACTATAAAATGGAAACTTAAACACTGTTTAGCAAAGCTCCTTAAGGCGCACATTTAAATAAAAATAAAAATAAAATAGGGTAGCATTTATATATAAAGAGATAACAAAATAAAGTGCTCAGTTTAAGAATGAGATACACTTTTTTTTTTTTTTAAATCAGCCTGAGATTACTGGTTTATTTTGTGTAGCTGAAAGAGACTATACAGAGTTTAAAAATGTTAAAATTAAGTATTTTCCTCCCCCTACATGTTCCAGCCATGTCCTAATGTGTAGAATGAGCTCAGACCTGTTCACCACAACTGCCTCTAAAATCCTGCACTGTCACTCAAAAAGGTGTCACTTCGGCCCGAATTGCCGTCATGCACGAGCTCAATATAGAAGCTGCAGTTACACATAAGACCTGAGGTGGCAGTAGTGAGTATAAAATGGCGAACTTGCATCCAGCCCCTTTAATAGCTTATCTGATTTTAGCCTGGCTAACACCAGACTAAAATGACAAGTGATATTTAGTCTGGGGACACCAATTCCTTTTCTCGTAGGAGAGGTGTGGTTTACGAATGTCTGTCATGCGTCTGCACAAGGCCACAGCCAATCGTATCATCGTATAAGATGCCGTATGACGTCATAGCGTCGCGTCTGCTGCTGTCATGTTTGATCCGTAAATAAACTTTTTTTTTTTCAAATCCGTAAATAAACTACAAGCTTCCGTATATCGTCATCATCTTGCCGTCCCTCCTCGTTATGTGATTGGTTCCCAAATCCATGCAAAAATTTCGGCCGTGGTCCCCAGGCTGCTGTGCAGTTGGAAATGATTCAGCGCACACAGCAGTCTGGCGTTAGCCAGGCTAATCTGAATTTGTAATATCCATATATTCACGATATGGTCTAACTCCGTATCTCATTTAAAAATATATCGGTATATATCTTAAATATTGATTTATCGCCCAGCCCTGAAATCACTGTAAAATATTTGGATGAAGTTTGAGTGTGACTGTTTTGGCTTCCATTATTAATGAGTTACACTTTGATATTACACATAATATATTTATGAGCTGTGCACAGGACACTCAGACTTTGACCGTAATCACAGCCTTTGCCTGGATGGCGACGCCTCGGCGGGACCTGCAGGAGCTCCTTAGTGGGACCTGCAGGAGCTCCGCCTCGGCGGGACCTGCAGGTGCTCCTCAGAGGGACCTGCAGGAGCTCCGCCTCGGCGGGACCTGCAGGTGCTCCTCAGAGGGACCTGCAGGAGCTCCTCAGAGGGACCTGCAGGAGCTCCGCCTCAGTCCCTCAGAGGGACCTGCAGGAGCTCCTCAGAGGGACCTGCAGGAGCTCCGCCTCAGTAGGACCTGCAGGAGCTCCTTAGCAGGACCTGCAGGAGCTCCGCCTCAGCCTGCTCTCGGGGGAGCAGGTGTTTGAGGTGTTTGGATCAGAGGAAGCAGAGCTTTAGCTTCTGCAGACGACCTCACATTATGAAGGCTCTGCAGCCCTGACGTCGATAATTATAACCACTCGAGCTGTAATTTTCCATAAATAATGATGACGGGAGTGAAGCGGCCGTATTATTAGCCCCCCCTCGGCCGTATCATTAACCCCCCCTCGGCCGTATCATTAACCCCCCCTCGGTGTGCAGGTTATCAGGGCTGGGCCGTTACGCCAAACCAGTCTGGAATCACAATGAAACTTTAGGTTCTACAGTATTAAAGTATTGAGAGCAGGAACTTCTTTAGAGCCAGGTGTTTACGCTGTTGGTCCAGGGACAGGATTAAAGTAATGACAATGAAAATCTGAAATACAGTAGATAATATTCATAAGAGCGCAGGTGTCGAGGTCAGCAAGAGGAATTTTTAAACACATTAGTTTCTTCCAAAGTTCTAAACATTTCAGTTTTTATTTTCAGACACTTTTGGTGAAATTGATCCATTAAAACAATAGGACCGATTTATCACAAAATGTGTTACAATTTTCAGCTTCTTTGTTCTTTAACAACAACAAAAAATCATTCTCAAAATTCACATCCAAGAAGGGAAATTGTCCAGGATTTCAAATATGTCAGATTTGAATTGTGGGCTAAGACAATGCAGCTCATTTGCATATTTTAACAAATAATTACTGCGAGACACTGCAGGTGAAACATTGATATCGATGTGAAACTTTTGCCTTATTATTTAAAAAAATCTGAACAAAAACTGCATTCCTGTATTTGTGCAGTTTTTTTTGCAGATGAAATCTAAATAATGCACCAATCCATGTCATAACCAATAAGGTTTGAGCTTTGTTGGTTCATTAGTTAAGAAGAGTGAGTAAGTGAGTCATGGTGATCAAAATCAATTTCAAATTCATTTGTAAATTAGTGAAAATTGGGCAAAAAATATCCTACGACTTTTGTGTTGTTTTGGTAAATGAATCCTGTGAATACGATAGTTTTAAGAGCTCATTTGTAGTTCAAAAACTCCGCATTGTGGCTTTATGTAAATGAGTTTAGAGCGACACGAGAGAAACTCACTTTTTTCTAATTTTCCCAAATTTTCTCCGCATTTTTGCTTATTTTTTAATGACTAATCTTTTCCCTATTTACCCCCATTTAAAAATATATATATATATTTTCCTGAATGTTTGCCCCATTTTTGCCCATTTTTTAGAACTAATATTTTCTCTATTTTCCCCCCATTTTTTTTCCCAATTTCTTTTTCCTTTTTTCTCTTTCTTATTTTTGCCACATTTTCCCCCAAATCATTCCCATTTTCCCACATCTCTTGATTTTGGAGCTGAACCGACATTGTAAACACATTGTAGTTATTTTAAGTATGGTTAAAGTGTGTTTGTCGGTTTGTTTGTTTCCTTTCGTGCTGCTTTGTTCCTGCTACGTCTGAGTTTATGACGTGACCAGTGTGTAGATGTTGGACCAGGAGCTCGGGAGCATCAGTGACCCCGAGAGCAGGAGCCACTGAGGTCTGATCCTCCTGAAGCTCCTCCAGGGAAACCAGCTGGTGCTCCTGACGGGGTTTACACAGAGCAGTAACGGCAGCACTTAGACTAAAATTAGAACTACAGTTATTCTTTTAAGGCGAGAAGCTGCAGGTGAAAGTCTGGATTTTTTTAATAGTTTCCTCTTTTAACTTCTTAGTTTTCATGTCAAAGTAAAAAATAAGACAAAACCTGTACAATTTAGAGAAAATGTAAACTATTGTTGAAAAAAATACTTTTGATGTCTCGTTTTTGTCGCTGTTTTAAGGTTTTTTTCTTTTACATTTGGGTAAAGTGGACCTGGAGAAAAAGTTCTCAGTTAAAGGTGGGGGTTAAGAGGTTAAATAAGACTTGATTAGTTCTTTCGTCCCAGCCTGAGAAGCCGATACTGCGACTGTGATGTGGAGTCTGCATCAGCGTCGGGAATCGATTTCCCAAATCAGATCTAATGGATTCATTTTGATTGATTTTTGATTCAGATGAAGATTTCACAGTCAGTGTCCTTGACCCGGGAGAGACGGCTGTGCAGAACGTAATATAAGCGTCTGTAGATGTACAGATGTACTTTAACAAACGCTGAGTTATGAATATACTTTTCTACCAAATAAAGATACAAAGACATGGAGACGAGCAAAGTGGTTCAACAGCCCATAGAGACATAAATAACATGATGCCTCATGTTAGCAACGTGCTAATGCTAATGTTAGCTCATGCTAGCTATGACTGCTGTTTTTTTGCTTCTATAATAAACATCCACATGGACCTGATTTAGACTTGACTTTATTTGTAAGTGATAAATAGCTTCAGCGAGGCCACGCCCCCTTCTATGACGCAATGACGTCTGGATCTATAGAGTTGTGTTGCCGTCCACCTCAACCTGAACACAACCTGTTGAGATCCTGTTAAAGAGCCGTTGAAAAGAGCCGCTCGGGGAGTCACAAACGCCCTCAGAATCCCCGACGGGACGAGGTTTGTGGGACGTGTTTCAGTAGTTTCTCCGTGAGAGGAGCGGGGCGTGTCTGTGAGCTCGGACACTGACGTGCCTCCTCCAGGTTCAGGTTCTTTTGTCTCTCTGGAGGCGTGCCGGTTTTGGCTTTTTGGAGAAAATGTGAGCCCAAAGTTGAGACGGTAACTGTGCACCGTGAGCTCCCGACCTTCCCATCGATGAGTCTCTGCAGCAGAAGATCAGGGAAGTGATTTCTAATCAGAGCTGGCCGATATTTCGAGACAACGTCCAATGTGGAAAACAGAGACAGGATCTCTGTGTTCTCTCTGCTCTCTGTGCTCCATCACAGAGACCCGGCATCACAGAGACCCAGCATCACAGAGACCCTGTATCACAGAGACCCTGTATCACAGAGACCCGGTATCCCTTTGGCCTTTGTAGCTCAGGCAGCCGCGCAAGGCGGAGAAAAGCAACTTTGCTCGCCGACCCAAGGCGCTCCAGCCGCCTCGGTCTCACGAGAATACGGCACCGTCGCACAGGTGGCGTCAGAGCGATTCTGACCGGCCTGCACCGCTCGCCTGCAGCCGCCTGCAGCGCCTCGCTCATCTGTCTCCGTGTTTGCAGCTGCATGTGTTTGTTGTTTCTGCATCAGAGGCTCCGTTTACGGCAGAATCAAAACATGATCCGTCTCTGCAGTTTTCTCGTAAACAGCGTAATCCGACCGACTTCATCCACATCCATGTCTTTTCTGGTTTCTGTCTGATCTTTCACACTTTGTTTCATTATGTGTTCAGCTTTACCCAAATCTAAAAGAATGGAGACAAAAACACAACAAACGCACACAACTAAAAAGCAGAAGTGGAAAGTAACAAAGTACAAGTTCTAAGTCTTTGTAGAAGGTTCACACTGTCTTCTTAGCTTAAGACTGTTACAGTTTTGTTTCTTCTAGTAAGACAGGTTTAGTGATCTTCCTCAGAAGCGACACAGGAAGTGATCGAAACTAGTCAAGCAGGTAAACTAAACCTTCTGTCTTACTATAAGAAACAAAACTGTAATAGTACAAGTTATAAGTACTTTTACTTCAGTTTATGATGAACACTTTTTCTTTCTACTCCACTACATTAATAAATAAAAGTATTTCTTTTCAAGGTGACCTCATGATGAACTGGTTAAGACCTGGTTTAGACCTGGTTTACTCCTTTAGACCTGGTTTAGACCTGGTTTACTCCTTTAGACCTGGTTTAGACCTGGTTTAGACCTGGTTTAGACTTGGTTTAGACCTGGTTTACTCCTTTAGACCTGGTTTACTCCTTTAGACCTGGTTTAGACCTGGTTTACTCCTTTAGACCTGGTTTAGACCTGGTTTAGACCTGGTTTAGACCTGGTTTAGACCTGGTTTACTCCTTTAGACCTGGTTTAGACCTGGTTTAGACCTGGTTTAGACCTGGTTTAGACCTGGTTTACTCCTTTAGACCTGGTTTACTCCTTTAGACCTGGTTTAGACCTGGTTTACTCCTTTAGACCTGGTTTAGACCTGGTTTAGACCTGGTTTAGACCTGGTTTAGACCTGGTTTAGACCTGGTTTACTCCTTTAGACCTGGTTTAGACCTGGTTTAGACCTGGTTTAGACCTGGTTTACTCCTTTAGACCCAGTTAAGACCCGGTTTAGACCTGGTTATTTCCTGTTTTTGAGTTTCAACCTGGTTTGATTCAAATGATTAAATCAAATTAAATACTCTTGCTTTTTGCTTATAAAGTATAAATATACTTTTATACTTTTGCAGAAGTACATTTTTGATGCTGTATCTGCAGTTTTACTTCAGTAAGAATACTGAGTACTTCCACTGCTGTCGCCAGAATATCACAGGTTATATTTAGTTTTGCTGCTTTTTTTTCTTCCTTAAACACTTTTTCTTATCTTGTAGAGTTGGGCGATGTCCCCTCGATGTTTACAGTGAACCATCGTGAAGGAATAATATATATTTCTAAACTTGTTTTTGTTTGGAAGGTCTGACTCTCCTCTTGTCATAAAAGGATACAGCCATTTTCTTTCTCCTGTCAGACTAGCTAAAAATGACCTCATGTGTCAGGGCGTTACTTTGAAGCCTCAAGGTTCAGAAAATATGCAGAAGTTTGAAATAACATTTTTAATCTGTTTCATAGAAGCGTTTTGATAAATTGTGATTATAATGTAAGTCTGTGGAGTCAAAGGGCCCACGATGGAAATGTGACTTTGCGACAGAAAGTTGGCAATGAAAAGGTTCAAATATTTTAAAAGTTTGATTTTTTTTATATATATGACAAGAGGAGGGGTCAACTTCCAAATTAATTCATTTTTTATATCTCTCTAAAGTGAAAAGCCTATTTTTGTGTGGAAGCTCCCACAATGCAACATGTTATACTAAAATTGCCGCTACATAAACAAATTTCAACTTGGTCAGACCTTCACAATAAAAAAAAGTGAAAAGAAATATTGTTCCTTCATGTTGTTATAGCTCTCTAAGGTTTCAAGCACATGTTTGTGTCGAAGCTCCGTTAACGCGAGTTAACGAGTGTTTACATTGAGGTAAAAATCCAAATGACATCAAATTATTTTAGATCACCAACAAACACTCAACTCAGGGCTGGCAACTCTCACGCTTTCACCGTGAGACACACGCATTTGAGCGCCTTCACACGCTCTCACGCCACGCACATATCACACGCTCAACTAAAAATCATCCCTGACTTTTTGCGGTGAGGCTGCAGACGCTTGTATTTGGTCTGTGTGTGTGTGTGTGTGTGTCTGTCTGTCCACGGCTCCTCTGGCATGTGTGTCATTTTTTGTACAGTATTATTCTAAAACACGACGCGCGGGACGTGAGCGCGGCTCCGGGGAAACAGAGAGAGCGCCCGAACACTCCCAGCGCCAGCTCTGCCGGGCCATGGGAGAGAAAAAGGCGCGTGGGTTCTGTGAGTGACGAGGCGGCTACAGGAGCCCCGACATCACATCGTCCACCTGTTCACTCAGCTCACTCCACTCCTGCCGCCTCCGAAGCGTCATCACCGCACACTGCCTCCATTTGCCCCAGGGCCTCTGGGCATTTGCACCAGATTGCAGGAAATCATATCTGAATTATAATAAAATTCTTGGGGGGGGGGGACCCCCAAACCCCCCTTTCAGAGTGCCCACCGACACTTTCAGTAGGTTCTGATGGTCATGGGGGTGGAGCCAAAGCCCCTCTGATCCATATGCAGCTCCTGATGTGCTCAGTCATGTAAAACGTAGACTTGTTTATGGGTTAGAACTTAATACAATTACGAGACAGTATCGCCATGAAAAAGCCCCCCCCCCCCCCCCAGCTCGGGACCGACCAAAGTAAAGCAGCCCTGCTCAACTGGCTTAAAAAATGTGGAGTTATGCAAAAAATAAAAGTCCAAAAGCACAACAATGTGCTTGTGTGTAATTCAGGGTTGATATAAGTGTTGGATGTTCCTCGTTCTCGGTTTCTCCTGAATGTTCCTCGTTCCCAGGTTCTCCTGAATGTTCCTCGTTCCCGGTTTCTCCTGAATGTTCCTCGTTCTCGGTTTCTCCTGAATGTTCCTTGTTCTCGGTTTCTCCTGAATGTTCCTCGTTCCTTGTTTCTCCTGAATGTTCCTTGTTCCCGGTTCTCCTGAATGTTCCTCGTTCCTGGTTTCTCCTGAATGTTCCTCGTTCCTTGTTTCTCCTGAATGTTCCTCGTTCCTGGTTTCTCCTGAATGTTCCTCGTTCCCGGTTTCTCCTGAATGTTCCTCGTTCCCGGTTTCTCCTGAATGTTCCTCGTTCCCGGTTTCTCCTGAATGTTCCTCGTTCCTTGTTTCTCCTGAACGTTCCTCGTTCCCGGTTTCTCCTGAATGTTCCTCGTTCCCGGTTTCTCCTGAATGTTCCTCGTTCTCGGTTTCTCCTGAATGTTCCTCGTTCCTTGTTTCTCCTGAATGTTCCTCGTTCTCGGTTTCTCCTGAATGTTCCTCGTTCCTGGGTTCTCCTGAATGTTCCTCGTTCCCGGGTTCTCCTGAATGTTCCTCGTTCTCGGGTTCTCCTGAAGGAGCTCCAGTTCTTTTCTCTTTTCTTCTTATTCCTTTTCTCTGAGCCACAATGCACAGAGGAGGCAGGAGGGAAAACAAACGGAGGTATTTGAGCGCGCGGGGCTCGCAGGCGGCGGCGGCGGGGGGGGGGATTGTGAGGGGGGGAGTGTGAGGAGGGGGGGGCAGTGTGAGGGGGGGGAGTGTGAGGAGGGGGGGGCAGTGTGAGGGGGGGGAGTGTGAGGGGGGAGGGGCACCGGCGGCTGGAGCTGCTCATAATCACCAGGTACAGCCGAGCCGCGGTAATGACAGGAGCGCCAGGAGAGGGGGGGGGGGGGGGGTCAGCAGAGCAGCCCGTCTGGGGGGGTTCAGGAGAGAGAGATACACCGATGGCCGATATACAGCTGGCCGATATATCGGGCTGATGTTTGGGTATTTTTCAGCCGATATCTCTGGAAGTGAAAGAGTTTGTGCTTCAGAAAGAGCTCAGTCTCTGAGGTCGTTTTGCTTTGGAAATGAATTAAAGAAATTTCATTAAAATGAAAAAAATATTTGAACCTCCTTTAAACTTTCTGCTCGCGGCTAAAGCTCGCGGCTAAAGCTAGAGGCTAAAGCTCGCGGCTAAAGCTCGCGGCTAAAGCTCGCGGCTAAAGCTCGCAGCTAAAGCTAGAGGCTAAAGCTCGCGGCTAAAGCTCGCGGCTAAAGCTCGCGGCTAAAGCTCGCGGCTAAAGCTCGCGGCTAGAGCTCGCGGCTAGAGCTCGTGAGCGGCTAAAGCTCGCGGCTAAAGCTCGCGGCTAAAGCTCGTGGCTATAGCTCGTGAGCGGCTATAGCTCGTGAGCGGCTAAAGCTCGCAGCAGCTAATTAAAGCTGTGACAGATTCATTGTAGTTGGTGAAATCACTGATGTGACATGTTTGTGACGATCGTGTGAGTCGTTTATAATCATGTGACCTAAAGGGTCGTTCTGCCAAAATGGTGGCTTTATAAACATCACAAAGACAACTATTACATAACATTATTTGGATATTTTTTTGTAATATTTACTAGTTTTCAAGCAATTTCAACAATATTATTTAAAAAAAGAGAGAATCAAAAATCTAATACGTCACAATAACATTCTTGTTACCCATGTTTAATGTGTAAATCCAATATGTTTCTGTTCTAACTTATTTAATCAACATCTACAGTAAATGTAGTTTCAGTGGGTACGGCCTGTGCTGCTGCGCTAGTTAGCATTTGCATTAGCATTAGCCTGCTATTGGCAAATTGGTTAAATTTGGTCATTCCAAGAAAAATAGGAAAAATCCGTTCAAAAAATGAAAAAGAGGGACTGAGATGCCCCCAGACATTTATGTTCACCTAAACATATTTAAAAATTATCAAGAAAAAACATTTTTCTTTAAACTGTTTGGGGCGGTTTTAAGGCTGAAAAGGCACAGATCTGGTCAAAGCCTGTCCTCGAGGATATTTAGTAGAAAAGTCCAGTGATCCTTGTTTTTCCTAATGTTTTTACATTAGTTTATTAGTTTTATAGTTCATTGTACCCGTGGAGGCGGAAACATTGTTTTTGAAAACTCACCGTAAACTCACCGTAAACTCACCGTAAACTCACCGTAAACTCATCGTAAACTCACCGTAAACTCATCGTAAACTCACCGTAAACTCATCGTAAACTCACCGTAAACTCATCGTAAACTCACCGTAAACTCACCGCGTCTGTGACCTCTGGTCTGAGACTTTATACTTATTATTATTGCAGGAAACTGAGTTTTTGTGGAGGTGGATTTTCTTTCTTTGTAAATATCTGATCAGTGAAGTCAGGCCTTTAAACCCTTCTGTGATTTGTCTTTGTGAAAATGAAATGAGGATTTTATTTTCACGACAGTGAAGCTCTTTTTCTTTGGCTTTTGTGATAAAATGAAAACATCCAATAACAGAGTCCAAAAACAAGACGAAATCAAACTTCATGATTGTTTTGTTCCGGCTGTAACTCCGTCAGATGAAACCTCAGTGAAAATGAAGCTTTATTTTCTGTTCTGAAGCAGAACGTCTGGAAGTTTGCTCAGCAGTTTAATATGGATCAGTTCGTGAAGACGCTCGTGAAGACGCTCGTGAAGGCGCTCGTGTCCGTGATGTTTATGGCGTCGGTTCAAAGTCTGTGTCAAACTGAACTAAACACGTGAGATCTGAGCTGTGAAACGCCACATCAGCCTCACCGCAGGCGCCTCCAGAGCTGGAGCTGCAGTAATGAGCAGGTAGAGGAGCAGCCCCTCCCCCACACGCGCACACAGGCACATGCACATGCACATGCACACACACACACACACACACACACGCACAGGCACATGCACACATGCACATGCACACATACACACTCTCACACTCTCACACACACACACACACACACACACATGCACACACACACACATGCACACATACACACTCTCACACACGCACACGCACGCACACACATGCACACACACACACACACACACACACACACACAGAGGCCCACACGCGCACACAGGCAAGCACACACACACACACACACACACACACACACACACACACACACACACACACACACACACACACACACACTCAGTCTGGCCACAGCGTTATCCTCCTCCCCTGAGACGCTGTAGTGCTTTTCTCTGCAGCTGCGCAGACTCAGGGCTGATTTTACAAAATTATTTTTCAGACACATATGTTAGACGTGTGTGTGTGTGTCCTTGTAATCACAACATTGTGAGGACCAGTGTGAGTTTTTAACCAACAGAACTTCTTTGATGGACTGTTTGACGGTCAAGATGTGGCTTTAGGGTTCAAGGTCTGGGTCATACTTTGTCTATGAGTGTCCTCACTAAGATAGAGGTACAAGATTGTGTGTGTGTGTGTGTGTGTGTGTGTGTGTGTGTGTGTGTGTGTGTGTGTGTGTGTGTGTGTGTGTGTGTGTGTGTGTGTGTGTGTGTGTGTGTGTGTGTGTGTGTGTGTTCTTGTAAAGCATCACATGTGGGGACGTCCACCTGTATACACACCAGCCATGTGGGGACCTAAAACCTTATGAGGACCTCATTCGAGGTCCCCAGAGGCACAATGCTTTTAAACGGCTAGAAATGGCCTCAAGATGGGCCCCATGTACTTTTCCTGAGAAGTCCCCAGAATGTCCAAAACCTGAATTAGTGTGAGTGTATGCGACCCTAGTGGACACACTGAGGTACTGCAGTCCTCATATGACACCATGTTCTGGTTCTGTGTATCACAGGTCCCCACAAAACAGCGCCCCCACAAGGTGGCTGTTGGTACTGCATCAGTCCTCATATGACACCATGTTCTGGTAGTGTGTATCACCAAGTCCCCACAAAACACCACCACCATGTGTTTGCTGTTGCACTGCACTTATTACAACTTCAACCTTTGTAACCTTTTACATTATAAATACATGAAAATATGAGTTGTTTTCTTAATGTAACATACAATTAAAAAAAAGCAAATAAGCAGGATATGAGAAATACAGTAACTGGTTTTCTTAAGTTACTAGCTACCATTGCTAAAACTAAAATGGATATATTTTATTGGTAAATGGTCTCAACTTATATTGCGCTTTTCCACCTACATAGGCAGTCAAAGCACTTTACAATAAAGGAACCATTCACTCTCTCATTCATACAACAGTGTACGCAGACACTTGAGGCATGGAGGGTGAAGTGTCTGGCCCAAGGACACAAGGTCAGTACGCAAATTTGAACCCCCGACCTTCTGATCATGAGACGACCCGCTCTACCAACTGTGCCACAGTCACCACCATTATCGTTTAATGATTATTATTTCAACTTAATTCAATATAAGCGTAATGTTAACATGATTTGTTAACACAGACAACCCAAAAGAAAATCATAAAAACTAAAATAAATGTTCTCTTCAGCCTTCAGCCCTATCTGCAGAGGGACTTTTATCTGCCCTGAGTCTATCTATAGCCTGTCCTAGGAGCGATCACTGTTATTGTTTGCCTCCACGATTTTTACCAGATGAAGGTAGAAAAGTGCCATAAATGTGATTTAATGTAGGCTTCACATGAACAGTATTTCACCAGTCTAGAGCTGTGGGCTGTGTGGAACATGCTGTAGGTGTCTCCAGAGCAGTAGCCTACCTAAGTGTTGGAAGTGAATATCCAACATCCAACGTGAAACCAACTTCAATGTGCACCACATCATTTGCCTTCCATGAACTTTCATAGCGGCCTCTATCTTTTTATCTTCACTACAAGGGCGTTTATTAACAGCGCTGGCTGCTTTGAATCAAGTCTAAATCAGTCATTAAATCTATGTCATTAACCATTGCGTGAATATTTGTAAAGCACTTTGAGTTATTTTGTATGAATGGTTCTCTTCAAATACAGTTGATGGATTGACAAATAGAATTATAAATTGGCTTGTCTGAGTGTTGGGGAGGGACTTGTGTCCTGCTTCTGCTCCTCCCTCTCACCTCTTTGTATGCAGGTGCTCCACCCTCCCCCATGGCTACTGGGTGTGGCTTCTCAGCTGTCCCCTAAGATTGGCTGCATCTGGCCTGGTGGCTCAGCTCAGTCCCAGCCTGGTCTCCAGCCACCTTTGCCATTTTTGGAGTTAAACTTTGTAATAAAATTGGTATTTAACCGCCCTTCTGGTTGCTTTCCTCATTGAGCCGGTCGGGACAATTTGTGAAAAAGGAGCTATATTAAAGCTGTTAATATTGTTGTTTTGTTTACAATAGTGACGTTTAAAGAACAATTAAGACTGAGAGGTCCATTAAAACGAACTAGAAAACAAACATTTAGGGATGCACCGATAGTATCAGGTATCCAGGACCTAGGAAACAAATGACAAATTAAGCCTTGGAAAAAATGATTAATAATAATGAAAATTATATTCAATAAAAAAAAAAGAATAAAATAGCATATGTAAGATTCTCATATAACTAAATCTACGTTTCTCAGGTAAATGGGTAACTACTAACTAGTCTGCTATGATATAGTCTATAAACCATCTATACACAAGAATGTTTGAGAAAAATGCATGGTACTCGTTTTGGTATTCGGTGTTGGCAAGTAGGCTACTCAAGTCAAAGTACTCATAACAGTTTTAGAAAAAAGTAGTATCGGTGCATCCCTATCAACAATAACAACAGACTGGTGGTGATGCTCCATCATGACACAAACTGGGATTAACAGGTCCTCATAATGTTCATCTCTAAACTGTCTCATTATACAAAATGGTGGCTTGACTACATCGTGATACACAAACCAGGATTACCAGGTCCTCATAATGTTCATCTCTAAACTGTCCCATTATACAAAATGGTGGCTTGACTACATCGTGATACACAAACCAGGATTACCAGGTCCTCATAATGTTCATCTCTAAACTGTCTCATTATACAAAATGGTGGCTTGACTACATCGTGATACACAAACCAGGATTACCAGGTCCTCATAATGTTCATCTCTAAACTGTCTCATTATACAAAATGGTGGCTTGACTACATCGTGATACACAAACCAGGATTACCAGGTCCTCATAATGTTCATCTCTAAACTGTCTCATTATACAAAATGGTGGCTTGACTACATCGTGATACACAAACCAGGATTACCAGGTCCTCATAATGTTCATCTCTAAACTGTCTCATTATACAAAATGGTGGCTTGACTACATCGTGATACACAAACCAGGATAAACAGGTACTCATAATGTTCATCTCTAAACTGTCTCATTATACAAAATGGTGGCTTGACTACATCGTGATACACAAACCAGGATAAACAGGTCCTCATAATGTCCATCTCTAAACTGTCTCATTATACAAAATGGTGGCTTGACTACATCGTGATACACAAACCAGGATTAACAGGTCCTCATAATGTTCATCTCTAAACTGTCTCATTATACAAAATGGTGGCTTGACTACATCGTGATACACAAACCAGGATTAACAGGTCCTCATAATGTTCATCTCTAAACTGTCTCATTATACAAAATGGTGGCTTGACTACATTGTGATACACAAACCAGGATAAACAGGTACTCATAATGTCCATCTCTAAACTGTCTCATTATACAAAATGGTGGCTTGACTACATCGTGACACACAGGTATCAGCTATGTGCTAACTACCGACCATTGCACAATATTTTACAAGAAAGAAAACATTCAATACTACATTGAAAAACTTTTCAGTTTATAAAGTTTTAGACAAATCTTCAATTTAATTTTTTTTATTCTGTGTCCAAAAGTTGGAGCATAGCTGATTAGCAGACATCATGCTTTAAAACTCTTAATATTGAATTCTTCTTTTGAAATCAATGCTAAAAATAAATTGGATATTAAGGCTTTAAGTAGCCTGTGGACACAGGCACAATTTTCACTGTAGGCATATGTGAAAATGCCATTCCTCCTTCGCCTAATTTATTTAACCCTTTGTCTTTTGATATTCTTTAAAAAATTAGCATTGGTTTGTTTTGGTTTGCAAAATCCCTGGCCGCCATTTTGTATTGCGGGGGAGGAGCTAGTGGTGCCACTACCCGTGCTCTGCATCTCTCTGCATCTGCGTCCACGACAGATGTCACGTAGCCTACAGTCAACAAACTGGTAAGTCTTTTTTTGAGAGTTAACTAAGTTAGAGATGACAAATTAGTTTGCAATGTTCATGTTCTAAGATATGTGCTCAAAAACGTTTCAAAAACAGTGCTAAGTACTGTGGCAATGTGCTAGCTTTTCTGTTCATTTCTACCACAATACATAAAGAGACAGACTTATTTTTTGCTCAACTGTCTACTTGAAGGAAGGTATATGAGGCTCTTTTTTTTTTTTTAGATTAGATTGTTGAAAAGTTTAGTGGATATTAGCTTGATTAGCTAGCTGCATGGTGGTTAGCTATCATGCTAGTTGTACATTAGCAAAACCAGACTCACGTGGCCTCACTTTTCTTTAACAAGGAATACATTATACAGTTAAAACGTTGGTGTAAAGTAATTAGACATTTATTTTGAGCTCCACAATACTGGTGGGCATTTTTTTGCATTGGGTCGTCCATAACTTTTCTGTCTGACCCAGTCTTAGCTTTGAGAATAACCATAACATTGAACATGTTTAGCATAGTGGTAAGAAGCTGCTGTAGCACCATGTGCTGTGGGAAGTGGAGCTGAGACTGCCACAGAGGCATTAAACATAAATAACTCATCTAACAATGGGACAATAGACTATGTTTGAGATCTCAGGACGTTAAGCAAAGATTGTTCACAGCTACCATAGTTAACTCAACTTTATTTTTTCAGCAACAATGAATGAGTCGAAGGATAAAGAGGGACATGGGAAATCTGAGGTGAGATGTTTTTTCTTCTTCTTGTGAACCACTGTACTGTATAGAAAAGGCTTTATTTATTCATTCATTTTTTAATACATGTATAAAAGGAATACCACTACATGGCCATAATGTTTTATCCAACGTTTTAACCTTAAGGGCCAGATCTTGTGGTTCATAGCGCAGGCTGTAGAGAAGACGAATACGCAGACGGGTGGCGCTCCTTGCAATCTTCAGTGTCATACCTGGCGCAAAAAGTGGGCAGGACAGGAGGAGGGGACAGACTCGCATTGCGATGTTGTGGTGCTGCCCCCTCCCCATGCTTTCCCCAGACCTGCGGAAGGCGGTGGGTAGCGGGGGGGTTCTCTTGTAAACGCGCAACATGCGTGATGCAACGCGCAATGTTTAGTAAAGATTAAAGAAATAAAACTGTCCCTCCGCTGCTGCAGCCATTCGCTGCAGATCCAAGATGAGCGGGCGGGACAGAGAGGAGCAGCCTCGCGCTGGACACCGTTCGAATGCGCAAAGTTACGAAATGTACAGGATTTAACTGATCAGAAACTGTCATATCGGCTGCGGAGGAGTTGCAGAGTTATGTAGCAGTTGCAAGAAAACTGTAGCGTATTGGAACATTTACGCTACAGCTGCAGGGTTATTGGAGCGGCTGAATTGGAAAAGAAAAAAAAGTGCGCCCTGAGCTGTGGCTACACAAGGAGCATCATCAGGAGGTAAAGATTGACACACGATGGAAATGTCTCTTTAAAACTCAGATCAGACGTGGTGTTGTGGCACTTGAAGGCATGTGTGGTTTATTTATGGAAAACTGTTGTTTTGTGTTGTTGATCTACTGTAGAAAGTAAGCCGTGCGTATCCTACGCTCGAACAGACTTTTCAAGGCAATTTCGCTTTTGTTTTCAATTTGACATCGATTCTAAGGAAGAAGACAAGGCAGTGGGATGTAAAGAGGAACATAATGTGAAGGTTGCCATAGAAGAGTAGTGCTGCTTGTAATGAACCACGCCTCAGTCGGCCTCTTTTTCTTAAATAACGCCCTCTCCCTAGCAGCGCAGCCTTTAGCGCAAAACCTGCGCCACATGCAAGATCGCGCGTGTACCACGTTGCGTTTAGAGTTGCGCACGGACTGCGCCAGTCACAAGATCTGGCCCTAAGTCTCATGCTGTTTATAGGGCAGATACATGTAAACACAGCGAGTGATTTTTTTGTTTTGTTTTGTAGTCACAAGTAAGATATTTTCGTTGGCTGCAGACATTGAGAAATCACCACGATGCCTGTGTGACCCGACATGAAGAGTGGCTCACAAAGGAAACACACAAAAACTTTGAAATTACATCACTACCTCAAATTGTAAGTCTGTGCATACAATATTGTTTAAGGCAAGACACTGCAGGGTAATGGGCTATATGCACAGTGACCCCACGTGATTTACGCCTGGACAGTCAGCCAGACGCTGTCCTTCCTGTCCGAATTAGCAGGTCCCACAGAAATGAAGCAATAGCTTAAGATTTGGTAAAGGACAGCGAGTAAAAGTTCAGATGTGACTGGAGCAGGTTAGAAAATATTACATGAGACGTAACGACTTCACTGGAGGAAACTCCGTGTTCATAACGTGGATGTTTTTGTCTTGAGGCTAACGCGGCTAACGCAAAATAAAAAATAAAACTAGCGAGGCGTTTGGAACGAGCCTGCGCAAAAAAGAATCGTCCTGTTAGTTTAAATTATATTTACTTGTTTACATGTTATATTATCATTTTTCAACACTAGCCTTTAGCTCTAAGATAAAGCTCCGTCCCTTACGACAGCTGGCGTTTCCTTTGGGGCTGGATTCACAGTGAACATGATATTTGTAACACGTTGCTGTGACTCCATCAGTAACTCGTTGTCCTTAACCAGATCCTGAGCTTCTCTACATTTGTGTGGGAACCTGCTAATTGTGAACGTAAACGACCAGCGACAAGAAGTCCAGCGTCTGGCTGACTGTCCAGGAAGACGTCACGTGGGGAAACTGTGCATAAGCCTATAAGGAAAAAAATAACGCCCCATAGTTAACCGGATATTTTAATAAAGAGTTTTCTACAGCAATATAAACAAATATCTCTGTCCACATGACAGATTATGCGCAAAACAGATTACTCTATCCCACGAAAGTTATATATTTTCCCAACACTTTTTTTTAATATAGCAAATAAGTTTGACTTTGCATTTTTTTTTATTTTGCTGAGGTTTAGCTCAGCCACTCAACTCATGGAGAAACTTTAGCAAGGTCAACCCGTCAAAAAAAGGTCTCTCTGTCTAATGAATAAGTTCTGAGAAAAAAGAAATAAAGAAATCTGCAGCCGCAGTGCATGTGACGTCGCGCAGCTCGGAGAAAGTAGTGGCTTCTGTCCAAATCGCCAACAGAATGAGTGGACTATACACTACTATATAATGCAGGCCTATATAGTGAATGAGGGGTTAGGGACTAGGGTGGACATTCGGACACAAGCCAGGTCTGGTCTCCTGTCCAGACCTGTTCACGTCCAGGTCTAGTTGCGTCCAGGTTGTGTCCTGTTAAATGACTGCATGCCCAAATCCATAATTGAGTCTTGTCTTTTTCAGTCAAACCCCAGAAAGGATGACATGTCCACATCTGAAGGCAGCCAAGATGAGTATGTCCCAGATCACACAAAGAGCAGCACAGACAGTGAAGACGACGATTCATCTGCCCACCAGAAGCAACCACATAGAAAGAATCTGGATCAAATAAATATAGATCCACAAGGTAAGATAAGTTTCACAATGCCATGTACTGTTACTTCCTGTTATCTATTAAGTGTCCTGGTAACCATTTCATTTTTGTTTTTAGAGGGGGTCATGGAAGACACAGAGGCATCAGATGATGAAACTGATCCAATCTCAGCCCCAGATTGGTCATCTTCAAAATCTCCAGGTATTTGAACAAGTAACACTTGACACATGTGGGGGAGAGGGAGAGGAGGCGAAGGACACAAAGGGAGGAGACCAAGGACAAGAAAACAAGACAATTATTTCCTGTATTTTGCTTAGATTAATCTCATTATGTCCACAGGAACCAGGAAGAGGGGAGAGCCTGCACTCCAAAACCTTCAACCAGGAAGTGAAGATCATATCCCTGGGTTTTCTTCGAAGTCTCCAGGTATTTTAAACAATCAATGAAGGAGAGAGTTTGGCTGTTTGATTCGGGAAGAAGAGATTCAGGAAAGAAGAGAGAGTGTGACCGGGGAGAGGAGATGGGTGAGAGAGATACAGGACAGACATAGGGGAGAGAGGAGGAGACTGATGAGAGAAATACAGGACAGACGGAGGGGAGAGAGGAGGAGACTGAGGAGAGAGATGCAGGACAGACGGTGGGGAGAGAGGAGGAGACTAAGGAGAGAGATGCAGGACAGGCGGAGGGGAGAGAGGAGGAGACTGATGAGAGAAATACAGGACAGACATAGGGGAGAGAGGAGGAGACTGATGAGAGAAATACAGGACAGACGGTGGGGAGAGAGGAGGAGACTAAGGAGAGAGATGCAGGACAGGCGGAGGGGAGAGAGGAGGAGACTGATGAGAGAAATACAGGACAGACGGAGGGGAGAGAGGCAAACGGATGAGAGGGAGGAGGGGAGTGAGAGGAGTAGAAATGGGAGAGGAAGGGGGAGAGAAGACGAAGGAGAAACGGATGCAAACAGGGATGGAGGAGTAAAGAGAGGGAGACTGCAGCGAGCAACACAAGAGCAACAGAAGTGGAAGGATTGGTACTGGTCAGAAATGTCTGATAGTGTTGCAGAATGAAGTGATGATACATTTTATGGGAGAAACATCCAGGAACTTGTGCTAAGTCCCCGCTCAGCATTGCGTCTCTATTATTCTGTGGGTCTTCAAACACGTGTTGACGTTGGCATTAGTTACTGTGTGAACCATGTATATATTGCTCTCACAATTCATACATTTAATATAAAAGGGACAGAAATAAAGCTGAAGCTGTAATTACAAAAAAATAAATAATAATAACATAAAAAAAAAACAATTTCATGTTGGTGAGTGAAATCAATGATTTCTTTATGCCCATAGAACCAAGGAAAAGAGAATTTTTAGCTATATACTATAACTTGTCTTGAACACTCAGGACAGACGGGAGGAAAGGGACTGCAGACACGGACGCCAACAGAAGAAATGTCTACTTCCACTGGTAAAGCTCATTCCAACTACTTGCAATACAATTGGTTATTGTCTGTAAAGTCATAGTAAGTCATGTCTATGTCTTTGTTGTCGTCTTGTTATATTTTACTTTTTTTTTTTTTCTGCATGCCCTTATGGCCTTGTAGATTTAAAGTTTGTATAGCTTATTTTTACCTGAATTCTATGTTTGTTGCACGATTGTACTGAGAAACATTGCTAGTTTGTGAACCTGTTCTCAAACAATGGCAATAAAAAGTGTTCTGATTCTAGTTTTTGCATATCTTCCAGGATCTAAAGGAAAAAAGAGACCGTGGACAGTGCAGGAAGTGAATGCAGTAGAAGAAACCCTCATGGACAACATTCAGTCTGGAAAGGTCCCTGGTAAGGCGCAGTGCATCCAATGTATTGAAGAGTCTGCTGGGGCACTTCAAACAAGGACATGGGAGGGTGTCAAATTTTACGTCAAAAACCGGATTGAGGCTGGGAGACGACAAAGTTGTAAAAGAAAGTAATAAGTAAGTAAGTGCTTATGACACATTAGGTACGATGACAGAAACCGTTTTTGTAAGAGTTGGCTAAAGAAAACGTTGTCCTGTTGTATATATTTTTTTTGGCTTTTATTGATCCTTAAAGGAACAGGCCACCGTGTTTCCATACTGAGATATGTTCTTATCTTAGCTTTGACGAGTTCTTTAGGACCTGTCTGATCTTCCCCCGTGGCTTCAGTCACGTAAACACAGCGCAGACGGCGTTAGCATTTAGCCTCTCCCTCTCTCCTCTATAGCTCCAAAACAGGTCAAGATAGAAGCTACCAAGCTCTTCCACGTTTTCCCTATTTAAATATGGTTACGTGAAGTGTTACACTACAAAGTATAATTACACACAATTAAACAATGTGGATTTTCTAAGCGGATAAAAGGGGGAACTATATTGTAAGGCGTAATAATACCAGGAGTAATTTGGCATCCGCGCAGTAAAGTGAAGATTACTGTGCATTAAAGTGAAGATATTACTGCGCGGATTTCGAACTACTCCTGGTATTATTACGCCTTACAATATAGTTCCCCTTTTTATCCGCTTAGAAAATCCACATTGTTTAATGTTGTGTAATTATACTTTGTAGTGGAACACTTCACGTAACCATATTTAAATAGGGAAAACGTGGAAGAGCTTGGTAGCTTCTATCTTGACCTGTTTTGGAGCTATAGAGGAGAGAGGGAGAGGCTAAATGCTAACGCCGGCTGCGCTGTGTTTTTTCGTGACTGAAGATCAGACAGGTCCTAAAGAACTCGTCACAGCTCAGGTAAGAAACATATCTCAGTATGTACAAACAGTTGCCTATTCCTTTAAAGGAACAGGCAACTGTTTTTTCAGTCTGAGATATGTTCTTGCCTGAGCCTGATTGTGATTTGATGTGTGAAACCATAGACATTAGCATTTAGCCTCTCCTCCTCTCCTCTATGTGGCCAAATGGGGGTGAAGTTAGAAGCGACCAAGCTCCTCCACGTTCCCCCTATATGGTTATGTGAGATCCAAGTATAGTTACACAAAATTAAACATGTCAATTTTCTAAGTGGATGAAAAGGGGAACTATATTGTAAGGCGTAATAACACTTAAGAAGCACTTTGGCGTCTTACTGCGCAGATGTCGAGGTGCAACTACTCATGTAACTGTATTTAAATATGGGAAACGTGGAAGAGCTTGGTGGCTTCTAACTTAACCCCATTTAGCCCCATAGAGGAGTGGAGATGAGGCTAAATGCTAACAACATCTTTGGTCTTTTTGACTGAGTGCACGCACAAAGACCAGACAGGTGCACATTAACTCGTCTAAGCTCAGGTAAGAACATATGTCAGTATGGAAAACCGGTGGCCTGTTCCTTTAAATACAGGAAGTAACAGCTAGAGGTAAGAGGTAGAGTTTTCATACTGTTGTGCAATCGTAAAGTTGTGCAAGAGTCTAAAGTAGAGACCTGTACAGGAATGGATTTTGTGGATTATGTTTTGGTCTGACCGCCCGTTCCCGCCTAAGGCTTTATGAATCCTGACCGATCCTACAAAGTTAGTGTCGAGTCCTGCAAGTCTCGTGAGAATTCCCGCCCGTTGCAGGTCTCTAGTCAAGAATTCTATTAAACTTTCCCTCCAACTTACTCGTGTTGAAGAACATGCATGATAACTGGCAAACCGTTGGGCGACAGACCCATGTTCACTTTTTTGTAAATAAATATTTCATTGTTAATGAACATTTGTTGGGCATTGATTTTTTTGTTTTAAACCTCCTCCTTTTTCCTGTTAACCTATCTACCAACATTCAAAAATAACAAAAAATACAAGAAATACCATTTTCCCCACTATTGCCATCTGGTGGTTGTTTCAGGTACTACATAATAGACAGGTCCCCAAAAGTCACCAATTACCGGACAAAAAATAAAAAATAAAACTTAGGAGATTTTGGTTCAAAATTTGCATCTGGAGCCCAAGGCTCAAGAAAAAATTTTGAGAGTGGTTTTGGTGGCTCTATTCCCTTAAAAAAAATGGGGTCCCCATATGGAGCAGTTTGCCTTGAGGTCCCCATTTGTACTGATTTACAAGTATGTGTGTGTGTGTGTGTGTGTGTGTGTGTGTGTGTGTGTGTGTGTGTGTGTGTGTGTGTGTGTGTGTGTGTGTGTGTGTGTGCTTGCCTGTGTGTGCGTGTGTGATCTTTACGTTCTGTTCTGAAACTGTCCGAGCTCAGAGGAACCAAGGCTGACCCAACATCAGAAGTTAGTTATTGTGTTTGTCAGTTAAAGTATCTCCAGGAAGAATCATAAAGTGAAGGACGGTCATGCTGGATTTACACTGTGCCATTTAGTCTGTCCGTCCATGGGAGTGGATCTTTCTGTGGTTTTCCCCGAGGTTTCTCTTTTTTCTCGCACTGGGTTTAGGACTTTTTCCTCAGGCTTGTTTGGACTTAATGTTTGCCTGAATACTTTGCTATTAAAGGTTTTGTTTGATTGTTTTGATCTTTGTGCAGTCCTGTGAGGAACTCCTGTGTGATACTGGGTTATGCACAACCATTGAGTGATTGAAACTACAGATTTCATGATTTCAAACTCCCTGGTCCTTCCGAGCCGCCTTGTCCCCGGAGGGTCAGCGGTTCGATTCCCAGCAGGTGCACACTGATGTTGTGTCCTTGGGCGAGACACTTCTCCCTCCCCTGGTGTGAGTGAGAGTGACTGGTTCCTTGATGTAAAGCGCTTTGGGCCGGATGAAGGTTGAAAAGCGTTGTATAAATGTGACAGTTTGTTCTGAATTGTTTTAAAGAACAGATATAATAAAATATAATAAAAGTAGCCGTTGCAAAGATCAAACGTGTATCTGAAAGAACTGGGATGGAGAAACAGCCTTACAGCATTAATATAAATGTTTTTTTTACCCCCAATTTGTCCTATTTTTTATAGAAAGGCCCTGGATTGATTGATTGATTGATTGATTGATTGATTGATTGATTGATTGATTTGAGCGCCCCCATGTGTCTCTGTCACGCAGTTAGTTTATTTATCGTGAGGTCCTGCAGATCTGGAGAGATTATTAACACAATAGGAGAAGAGAGGAGGAGAGGGGAGGAGGGGGAGGAGGAGGAGAGGGTAGAGAGGAAGAGAGAGGGGAGCAGGAAAGAGGAGGAGAGAGAGGGAGGGAGGGAGAGAGAGAGAGAGAGAGAGAGAGAGAGAGAGAGGAGGAGATAGAGGAGAGAAGGGAGAGAGGAGGAGAGGGGAGGAAAGAGGAGAGAGCAGGAAAGAGGAGGAGAGAGAGAGCGAGAGAGAGAGAGAGAGGAGAGAAGGGAGAGAGGAGAAGAGAGGAGGAAAGAGGAGGAGACAGAGGGAGGGAGGGAGAGAGAGAGAGAGAGAGAGAGAGAGGAGGAGATAGAGGAGAGATGGGAGAGAAGAAGAGAGAGGAGGAGAGAGGAGGAAGAGAGAGGGGAGGAGAAAGGGGGAGAGGGGAAGGAGGAGAGAGGAAGGGGGAGGGAGGATGAGGGAGGGGAGGAGAGAAGAGTTAATCAGAAAGGAGAGTGTTAAAACCCCCGTTATCTCCGTTTCAAGAAAAAATAAAATAGTCATTTTGATCCAAACTAGCCTCTGTTTAGCTTCGATTTCTCAGGAACCGACACACGTAGAATTAACCTGTTTTCACGTATGGAGAGCTCAGAGTCTCCCCTTTCACACGAGCCACAGCCTCTGTCCACAACTATAACACAGAACACGCTGTGGTGCCACAAACATCATGCAAAATGTGTGGATTGTGGCACTCACTGTGTTAATGACCATCTCTATCGGTCAAGTCTCTGTTTCCTGTGAAAGTTCCACATTCTTCGGTTTCGGCCTCGAGTCTTGTTGGTTTAATGTTAGTGTTGGAAAAGTTAACCTCATATCTAATTTTGATGTCTTTGACCTCAGATCCTCGTCCTCACGGGTCTGTGTTTGATTAAAGGATAACTGTGATCGTGACCAGCTGAGCGTCTGCCCGGCGGAGGGCGTGGTCGCGGCTCCGGTTCCACCGCATTACTCCGCTCTGACGTCATGAAAGTGACAACATGGACGTCCCCTCCGGCCGCGGGAACGCTTTAATAATGCCGTCATTTCACCGCCGTAAATATGGAGCGGAGAGGTTTACGGGCGGAGCGACCCGGGCGCGGCGCTGAGGGAGGTCATGTGACGGCGCTGAGGGAGGTCATGTGACGGTGCTGATACGGGCGAGGCTCTGGTTCGGGACGATCATCCAGAAAAGACTGAAACATGAGCAGCAGAAACACACGCCTTACAGAACATGCAACACGTGTGCAAGATCAGGACACGCACGCCTCGTTTTAAACTCGCCTCAGAGTGACACAAACCTCGATTTAGTGAAGCCTGTTTGTAAAATGTGAGAGACAGAACTACCACTTTCTCTGAAACCGATACGAGTACTTTGATTCAAGCACTTACCGATACCGATTCGAGTACAAGGCATTATCTTCAGCAGACTTTCTGTGAATAGACGGTTTATAGACGGACTTTTTCACACAGATTAGTTTGTAATGAGTTAATTTACTCATTTACATTTCCTTGAGTAAAGTCGGCGACACTTTTAAGAGACGTTATATCAGAATTGAACAGATTATTTGTATGTCTCTGTCCATCACAGACAGAACAGCTCATGTCCTAAAGCTCCTCAGTGCTTGTGCTTTATTCATTTATGTATTTGTATTTAACAATAGTTTTGAGATGTTACTTATTACTGCAGATAAATGCTCTCTTTTCTCCTTTACTTCAGCTCCGTCTGGATTTTCTCCTGTGTTTAGAGTAACTTATCCAGAAGCTTCTGCATTTTCATTGTTTTGCTGCAGCTCATTTTGGCTCAATATAAACATGCTGTGTCTCTTTATTCAGGATTTTCTGAGGACTTTTTATTCGCTGGGTTAGTTTTTCAGATGAATATACTCCTGGGCAGAAAACGGAGTAAGAAACAGAACTGTTAGCCGCGAGTTAGCAGCTAGTTAGCAACATTAGCATCATTAGCCTGTATGTTGTAAACACGGCAGACGCTGCAGCACTAACAACATTTAGCTCTGGTTAAATCCAGCTCAGACTCTGGTTTAGGGAGTGTCGTCTGTAATAAACTGGTGCTAACTAACAACACGGTGAAGAAAACCACGATACAAACACAGTTAAGGCAAATAATGTCCTTCTCACCTGGTTTCTTCAGATCTCATGTAAGTCTCAGGACAAACTCGTCTTTGAAAACTATGAAAACTACATTTAATTTGTGGCGTGTTGCTGCACGTGTCCCAAACACGCTAATCCTCACAGGTTCATCACAGTGTTCTGATATAAAACACATGTAAACAGAGGCAGGAGAACTTACTGAGCGTCTCCAGATGAAGTTGCAAATATTGTAGCAATATCATTTAATCTTATCTCCCTGTTCTTCCAGATGAAAACAGAGATTTAGATGAACAAATAGAATGAAATAGCTTTAAATGAGTTTGCTTTGTTGTCTGAAGGCTTTGATTTTGAAGTATTTTGTCATCAGCAAATACATCGTTATTGTGATATTTCTTTTTCATACCGTGATATAAATGTTTGTTCATATCTGCCCTAATATTTAAATCAATAATGTCTCATATCTTGATGTTCTATAGAGTAATACGTGAGCCTGTGGTCTGATGTAAACACTGCAGACCCATTCAAACGAAGACTTTTAGCTCTGGTTAAATCCAGACTCTGGTCTAAGGAGAGTCTGATGAGCTCAGGTCTGTGGGGGGGTTGTTGCTTCTTCCTCAGTGGAGGGGCCGGCCCAGAGCTGCACAACAGAACAATATTGTGTCACAGTTTGAGGTGATGGAATATCTGCATCACGATATATCAGAGCATCACTAAAGTCTCATCTGAGATCGACATGTTTGTTTTACAAACTCAGCCAAAAACAAAACACGCATCGAACTTATAAATGTGTAAAGTGAAACATTTACTAAGTTCAGTTTAGTCTTGTTGTGGTGCCGTGTCTTCCTGTGACGCAGTTTGTTGAAAACCGTTAATTATGATTTGTGTTAGATTAGAACGGCATGTTGGCTTCATCAGATCAGGACCGTCAGCTGCTCCGGGGCGGTTTGGATCAGGGATGAGGATCAGCTCCTCCAGATCCGAGGCCATGGTTCTCCTTCCCCTCTACAGGTCGAGGGGGAGTCCTCGCCTCAGGGGGAGGAGTTCAAGTATCTCGGGGTCTTGTTATCAGTGAGGGACGTGAGATGGAGAGATGGATCAGTGCGGCGTCAGCAGTGATGCGGTCGCTGTATCGGACTGTTGTGATGAAGAGGAGCTGAGTCCATCTACGACCCCGCCCTCACCTGTGGTCATGAGATCTGAGTAATGACCGAAAGGACGAGATCGCGGATACAAGCCGTGAAAATGAGCTTCCTTCACAGGGGGTGAGGAGTTCAGTTACCCGGGAGGAGCTCGGAGTAGAGTCGCTGCTTCTTCACGTCGAAAGGAGCAGCTGAGGTGGCTCGGGCCTCTGTTCCGGATGCCTCCTGGTCGCCTCCCGCAGGAGGTGTTCCAGGCATGTCCTAGTGCAGGGGTGGCCAACCCGCGGCTCTCGAGCCGCATGCGGCTCTTGGCCAATCAGAGTGCGGCTCTTTGCATGATTGGAGATGTTTAATACAATGCGGCTCTTTGCAAAATAATTGGTAAATATTTCCCATAAACTGTAACAGTCTTTGACCAAAAATCCAACCATATCGTCCTACAGACCATGTTTCCATCTCTACATGAATGAGAGTCCGTATCTCTCTCCTTTTCGAGACGGCGTGTAAAATGTGCCCGTGCAGCCTCACTCACAGCGGGATGTAGGTTAAACAACAGGCAGGCAGATCGTGGCACTGGGATCAGCTTCTGTGCTTTTCAGATTTCTGATCAGCTACTCTTTATTTGATGTAATTTGGCCACATATTCACAGAAAAAGATCAAAATTAGGAAATGGAAAAAAGCGGAGCTCTTTTGAAGCGTATGATGCGAAGCGCGACATCGTAACGCTGAAATACGCAAAGTCATGACTTTTCATTCACATGTGACAGGAGCTGTAACAGATGCAACTTAAAACAGACTCTCAGATCCTCCAGAGGCTCCTGGTTAAAGTTCATGAACTTTATGCAGCCTAGAGTGCGTTCTCTGCACAGTCCAGTCAGGACGAAGCTGGAGGCACTGAGCGCTCAGGCCAGGGGCGAATCAGAGAAGGGGGCTCAGTGGGCAGGGCCCCACATACAAACACACCCCAGCATTAAAAATAAATAAATAATTACAATAATCTAATTCTGTCTCAGTCAGAACAGGAAACACAAAATGTCATTTAATATACATGTATTTCAATCTTGTTGAGGAGTAAAACCATTCAATCTAACACGATTATTAAAAAAAAAAAAAAAAAGGCATAAAGTTATAGTTTATTGTGATTAAATAAAACGGTCACATTCTATTTAATCACAATAAACTAAAGCCCCGGGATCTCGCTAATGGTCAGTGCCTTTGTGGCTCTTCACAGGATCAAGGTTGAAAATTTCGGCACTTGGTCTCTGACTGGTTGGCCACCCCTGTCCTAGTGGGACAAGGCCTCGTAAAAGACCCAGGACACGCTGGTGGGACTATGTCTCCGAGCTGGCCTGGTGTGGCCTCAGGGTCAGAACAGCTGGAGGAGGTGTGGCCTCAGGGTCAGAACAGCTGGAGGAGGTGTGGCCTCAGGGTCAGAACAGCTGGAGGAGGTCTGGGCATCTGCTTCCGCGACCCGGCCCCGGATAAAGAGAAAGAAAATGGATGGATGGATGGATAGAACGACATGTTGCACTGAAATGGTTTAGTGAAATAACAAAATAGTATCGTTATCGTGATATTACACAGCCGTATCACACGTTGCTTTAATGTCGTTCATCCTAGAGGCCGATATCGATGTTTTTGCCAGATCTGTGCTGGGTCTCGTTTCTAAAAGCCACAGTTGAAGCCGTTTGGTTTTATTGCTGCTCTTTGGAGATAAACTGGAGATAATGTGGAGGTTTTGCATTGATACGACGTCCGGGACCAAACCAGGCTCCGGCCAGGCGTGGTCATGGTGATGGTGTGGGTTTGGCGTTGACCACAGAGCGCCTCCCCCCCCCCCCCTCCTCTTTGTGCTGTACGGCCTGCACGCGTAGTTATGGTGATGGTGTGGGTTTGGCGTTGACCACAGAGCGCCTCCCCCCCCCCCCCCCTCCTCTTTGTGCTGTACGGCCTGCACGCGAGGCCGAGGACGGATTCAGGACGTCAGATGATATTTGCCCAGTTGAGTAAACATTTTATGCACAAATATTTGAAATCCTGCCGCGGCAAACAGACGCTGAGTCGCTGTGATGAGGCCGACGGGAAGATCCACTCCGAGTTCGGGGAGAAATGCAGCTTTTTCAGACCAAAGGCTTTTATTACGCTCTGGCTCTGCATTAGAGTCGCTCAGGGTGAAGTTTGTACCTGTGGTTGGGCTGAAGGTGGCGCTGTTTCCCAGTCACTTTAGACCCTTAATAGACCTTAGTCCTGTCTTGATCTAGGCCTGGTGGTTCTTGGAAGGTCAGATATTTGACGAGGTGCTACTTGGTGTGGACAGATGGAGAAGTTCTGGTGCAGATGATTCCACCAGCTCGGTTTTAAAGTCCTGCTAACGTGAGAGACTCCAGGTCCAGTCGTCTAAGTACTAAGTAACTCTTACCCCTAGAGGCCATAAGCGCAACTGCAGGTGTCGTAGCAAGTTACGATTTTTTAACTTATTAATTGTCTTGGAGAGTAAATACTACACTGACAGGAAAGGTGAAGGGGGAGAGGGTTACTGTGCATCCAATTATACAACGGAAATATTTTTTTTCACTCAAACTTGGCTGTAAATACTGTTTAAAGTGGTGTTAGCCCACAGTTAGCTTTGCCCGTTAGCATGTTAGCTTCTTCTTCGTGATTCCATTAGTGTGTATTGGTGGCTCCGGGCCGGTGGCAGTCAAGTTGCAAACATGGTTTTCTGTCCAGAGACACCAGGGGGCGATGAAAGACCCTCCAATCATCCCATAAACACTTGTATCACCCCCACAGGGACTACGGGAAGGATTTATTACGCTTTGCGGGCGTCAAAAACGTGCCTAAAGCCCCTAGTTGGACGCCTGGGCTGACTGAAGTCAGACGCTCTGGTCGCATCAGCTCAGAGTGTGTTTGTAGCATCTTCTCTTGCCTGAAAACTACCTGCTGTTTGGGACAAAGTGGTCTCCCTCTTTGCTCCTGCCGTGTCCTCTGGATCTTTATCTATATCCCCATGGTCTATGCAAAATCTCCCCAGTATTGAAGCCTTTATCCAGCGTATACCATTGACATACTTTGTGCCGGTAGCAAGTGGCTATAGGCCCGGTTAGCCCCGTTAGCTTGTTACAATCGCCAACAGCTCAGTGTTGATTAAAAGTCTGTAATAAACCACAGATGTGTGAAGCTCAGTGTGTGATCGTCATAAAGCTGCTCTGTAGTTACAGCTTCATTCACGTTATTAGTGCATAATACTTGTTTTCATGTGAGAAAAACGGAGCTGGATGTGAGCTAACTAGGGATGCACCGATACCACTTTTTGTAAAACCGATACGAGTACGAGTACTTGGATTTAAGTACTCGCCGATACCGAATACCGATACGAGTACAAGGCATTTTCTTCAATATTCTTACTTGTTCACAGCAGATTGGTTTGTAATTAGTTCATTTACTCATGTACTTTTCCTTAAGTAAAATAGGCGACGCATTTAAGAGCAGTTATATTAGAATTGTGCTGATGCCATTTATTATTTATTTTTCATTCAATATAATTTTTAATTTTTATTGCACTGTCCATCATAGACAGAAAAGCCCGTGTCCAAAAGCTCCCCAATTCCTGTGCTTTATTCATATATTTTTATTTATATATATAAAGTATCATCTATCTATCTATCGTAACAATAGTATTGAGATGTTGCTTAAATGGTCTCTTTTCGTCTTTACTTCAGCTCCTGTAGATTTTCTCGTGTGTTTTGTAGCAACTTAGCGAGTAGCTACAGCGTTTTCATTGTTCTGCTGCAGCTCATTTTCGCTCAATATGGACATGCTGTATGTCTTTTATTTGGATTTTCTGAGGACTTTTTAGTCGCTGGGTTAGTTTTTCCGATGAATAAACCCCTGGGCTTAAAACGGCGTCAGAATGGCCAAAAGTGCGCTAGCCGCAAGTTAGCAACGTTAGCTTATATGTTGTAAACACTGCAGATGCTGCAGCGACATTTAGCTCTGGTTAAATCCAGCTCAGACTCTGGTTTAGAGAGCGCAGTCTGTAATAAAGTCAGCTCTATGTGGATTATTGTATTTACACTAAACTATTCTCCAGCTTGTTGCTATTTTCTCTCCTCAGCTGAGAGCTGCGCCTCGTAGGTGCGCCTCGTAGCTGCGCCTCGTAGGTGCGCCTCGTAGCTGCGCCTCGTAGGTGCGCTGGCCGCACGTCAGGTGGTATCGGTTTCTGGTATCGGGACCTCATGAATGAGTACGAGTATGAGTACAAGCCTGTGGTATCGGCCCGATACCCGATACTGGTATCGGTATCGGTGCATCCCTAGAGCTAACTAAGCTAGCAAGCTATGGTTTTCTCCCAGAGCTAATTCTAGATGATGTGAGCAATAAACTACAACATCAGCCCGGCTCAGTGTGTGATCATTGTTAAAGGTTCTTTATGTAGATGGAGGTTTTTTTTACTTTATTTGTGCATATTTCTCGTTTTCACGTGAGGCCTGGAGTGTTAGCTCGTAGCATTAGCTTTCTCTGGTGGTAATGCTACAACAGGCGTCCTCGAGGCCCAAACACATTCCCAGTGTTTTTCCTGATCAGATTTATGAAAATAATCACAACAGATCCTTCAGTTTTCATCCTCTTTGGAAGTGACCACAGCAGATGGGCCTGTCCTCTGTGTACTCTGAATACTCTGTGTACCTGAATACTCTGTGTACCTGAATACTCTGTGTACTCTGAATACTCTGTGTACTCTGAATACTCTGTGTACTCTGAATACTCTGTGTAACCTGAATACTCTGTGTACCTGAATACTCTGTTTACTCTGAATACTCTGTGTAACCTGAATACTCTGTGTACTCTGGCTCCACGTGCGCCCCATGTGCACAGCTCTGAAGGCTCAGCGCTCACAGGACTGGACCAGCACAAAACATGTGCAATAGGGTCGTCCTCCATGGGCTGAAGGTCTGGAGATGGTCCCAGGTTCACTGTGGTTCCTCATACGCTGATTTGTGACAAAAATGTGAGAAAAAAGTGACAGATGAAAAAAGTCAAAGTGAGGGTGATGAGTTTTATAGTTTTCAAACAGGCTGTATAAACTCCAGTCCAGAGTCTTTTAGATTTGGGTAAAGCTGGAGTTAAGGCGGTGGTGAAGCTTTAACTTGACCCGCTCCTCTGTCACCGTGACAACACCTGAAATGAGGTCTCAGTGTTGGTGAAGAAGTCGTCGTGCTGCCTCAGAAGTGACCTGTGTCTTACGCACATCCCCTTTAAGCGTAGGAAGAGCTGTGCTTAAAGGGGATGTTTATCAGGAGCTCAGAAAGGCGTGTGAGAAATGTTCACGCTGAAGCTCAGTGGCCTTGACTCTTATCCACACCTGCTCTCACTGTTTTCAGGAAACAGTCTCTGAACTTTACAAAAACAGATTAAACTGTGTCCCTTTAAAGTGCAGCTTTAATGCTTTTGTAAATATGACTTATTTAGATGAATAACACCTGTTGTAAGTAGGGCTGAAGGATATATCCTTATCAAGATATGAACATTCAAGATTTTAATATGGAAAAGCAAGATATAAACGATGTAGATTTTCATCAATTAAACTGCACTCTTTTGTATTGTGACGTTTTTATTTTTCTGAAAATGCTTGGTTTTCACGGCGCCCATAATTGTATCGTATCGAGATATCTGACTTTGTCCATATCGTTCAGCCCTCGTTGTAAGTCATAGTTATAACGATGAAGAACTGCTGGGCAGAAAAGTTTAAGCTGCTGACAGGAAGTGACATAGATAAAGGTAAAGCTCCTGCTGCTCATTTCCCATTGATATAACATGGTCGCCACGGCAACGACACTTCCTGTCAGGTATGCTCCGGAGGGACAGTCTGCTGTGAAAACGTGAGATATCATGACACAAATTAAGGTTAGGGCCAGGGAAATGGTTCACCTCTTAACTCCCGCCTGAACCGAGAGGATCTTTATCCTCACGTCATCACTTTTTTTTCTCCAACATTTTTTTGTTGGGTGTTCAACTCATTTTTGTAAATTTTTTGTCATTTTTAATCACATTTTTGTCATTTTTTCGTCACTTGTTTCGGCCATTTTTAATCAATTTTTTGTCACATTTTTTGTCACTTTTTTGTATTTTTTGGTCATTTTTATCACATTTTTGTCATTTTTTCGGCCATTTTTCTTCAATTTTTTGTCACATTTTTTGTCACATTTGTGTCATTTTTTTGTCAATTTATTGTGACATTTTTGTGACATTTTTGCCACTTTTTCATAAATTTTTCGTCACTTTTTTGTCACATTTCCATCATTGTTTTGTTGCTATTTTCACAGCTTTTTGTCCAGAAGCTTTTGGATTGGGGTAAAGCCAAACTGGAGAATATGTGCTCAGTTCAGGTGGGAGTTAAGGGGTTAACCTTAAGGATTAGGATTATTTGTATTTTTAGACAAACCAACTCATAGATCTATACAAACTCACAGCAGACCGTCCCTCCGGAGCAGACGATCTAGCACTAACCCTTCCTGTCAGTGTCCAATTCACCTTATTCCGCCCCGCCCACTTCTGCCACTTTTTGCGTTGTCTCAGCACTTCCGTTGTCCAGACACTTCCGGTCGAGCGCGAAGCCCGTTCATTTTAACGGAGAACGAGGGAAAATATTCTCCGCTCAAATCTGATGTTTGGTCGATTGATTTGTGTAAAACGTCCGATGTTCATTTGCACCGACATGTCGACACTGCAGCGTTTCTCTGTGCGGCCTGAAAACGGCTTTGTTTTCCTGTAGTGACTGATTTTATGTGGACTTCTCCAGCCCCATGTTAACACATAGGAGAAAAGGGGCGGGCACAATTCATGGCAGCGCCCACGCGAGCCTCCGGAATAAGGTGAATAAAGAAGTGAAGCTATACTGTAAACATGACCAAACTAAAGAAAACTGGGTGCAGTCCTTTTTTCCTTAAAGAGGGAGTATTGTGCTTTCTTCAGCCCCACAGCACCAGTCTATATCACACTACAATGATGACAAACCTTCTGTTGGTCTGTAAATGCAGTAAATTAGAATAACTGCCTTGTATAAAATGTCTCTCTCAAAATGGCTGTAGTGAATGTCTGGAAATCGGCCTCTGTCTCTTTAAGAACCTCTGAGCCTTTGTCTTTTCTGTCAGTGTAGGATTTACTCTCAGACAATAAAAAACACAACATGTGCGACACCTGCAGTGGCGCTTATGGCCTCTAGGGGCACGAGTTACTTAGTGTAATCTTTCCGTTTAGTGAAAAAGAGCATTAAGGAGAACACTGAGGGGTCAGACCGGAGCCTCTCCCAGAGTGGACATGAGGCCAGTCCCGGTATCAGACCCACCAGCAAGCAGTGAGAGCACAGACCCAGGCACTCCAAACAAGAACCAACAGCACCTTGATTTTTCATCACTTTTTTGTGGCTTTTTAGTTTATTAGTTTATTTCAAAAGGGCAAAAAAACATGAATTAAAGACGCCTTGGACCAGCTTTAGCTCGAGCTCGTTTCCTTCTCCATTTTGTCGTGTTTTTCATCAGATTTGTGTCACTTTTTTGCTCCGTATTCATCCTCGATATTTTGATGCTTTTCTTTTAAGTTCTTAGATTTGGGTAAGGCTCGTTTCAGGCGGGGGGGGGGGGGGGGGAGAGGTTCATAGTCACGGTGACGTGTTAAAAAACATGTAAATCTGTTTCATCTGGTGGTGATTCCAGCTCGTGGAGGTTAAACACTGAAGTGAAACTGTTTCCTCTTCACTTCCACTTCCTCTAAATACAGGATATTTTGGGTTCTTTACCATAAACAGAAGCTCTGCGGGCCTCCTCCTCCTCCCCCTCCTCCTCCTCCCCCTCCTCCCCCTCCTCCTCCTCCTCCTCCTCCTCCACGTGATCCTCCAGGTCACGTGATCCTCCAGGTCATGTGATCCTCCAGGTCATGTGATCCTCCAGGTCACGTGATCCTCCAGGTCACGTGATCCTCCAGGTCACGTGATCCTCCAGGTCACGTGATCCTCCAGGTCATGTGATCCTCCTCCAGGTCATGTGATCCTCCAGGTCATGTGATCCTCCAGGTCATGTGATCCTCCAGGTCTGATGCTCTGATCTGTTTTCGCTCCTGACCCCCCCCCTGCAGCAGGACCACCCACCGCTTGTTTTCCCTCCGTGGCCCGTCCTGAGCGTCTGGGGCAGCGGATCATGTGACTGTTTACACGTCACCAGGACGGACAGAGTTTTAGAGTAAAGCTGCTGACCTGATACAGCACAGGCCACTGGAGGCCGGTCTCTGTATTAAGCACTTCAGTGTCTTCAGGGCTGGACTGGCAGAAAAAATCAGCCCGGGACTTTTGGGTCAAGACCGGCCCTCTAAAAACAAAACTGTCATATTCAGTGCCGAGGTGATGAGCAAAACAATAAGTCCTGGGCTTGAACAAAAACAGTATAAGCTTTGAATCGAGGACAATAGTTGCTTCATGTTGTTTCTGCCGAATTCAAGCTCACGCCTCAGAGACTCAACACTTTCATCTTTTCATTTATAACTTGAAGGAACTTTTGTAAAATCTTAAAATGTGCGTTCCGTTAATGAAGTTCCTCTCGCAACTGCAACACAATAAACTTTTCAAAACCAACCAATTGATTCTTCTGTAGATGAAGATGAAACGGTAAAACTCACCACGGAGTTACAGAGGTGTGGAGTGACAATAGAAGTCCCAAAAAGGCCAAACATTGTAAATCCTTTCAATGGAAACAAGATTTCCAAACTGCACTGACGACGAGGGGCAAGACGGAGTCACCTGATAACTCCCAGCATGCACTTCTTTGCAAACATTTGTCTAAAATGTCTAAAAAATAGCGGTCTGAGGTTCTGTGGGTCCTGGAGGGAGTTACAATAAACTATTTCCTCTTATATTCACAATGTGAGGGGCATGAGTGTGATGTCCCAGAGGCCCATCACTCATTATACCAGATTATCTGGGAACCATGACTCAAGAAAGCGCCACCAGAGGGGGATAAAAGGCGTCACATCCCTCTACTGGAGGAGTTGTGTAAATGCATTTACATAAAGATAGATACTCCAATGGCTTTTTCCGCTAATTGTGGGCCAGAGTTAAGGTATAATGGGCCTTATCTCGATCTTACTGGCCCAACCGGCCCAAAAGTACGTCGGCCCACCGGGAAAACTCCTGAATCTCCCGATGGCCAGTCCAGCCCTGAGTGTCTTGGCTTTTATGTCATTTATTATTTTATGTCAAGGTGCATTATGCAACTTTTTATGTGGAAAAAAAAGTTGATATTTGTGCGTATTGAACTTGCAGTGACCCAGCGGCTGTGAGTGGTCACACGGCTCCTTCACTCTCCATCACAATGGTCTCTGCGACGCTCCAGGATCAGTGGTTTTCACTAAAGGAGCCGCGCTAACCACTCACAGCCTTAATACACACAAATATCGACTTTTTATTCACATAAAAAGTTGCATAATGCGCCTTTAAGGTTAAGGTTTACTTGAGGAATTGCGTCCTCTGTTTTTGACCAATGGGTGAGGAAAGCCCTTCTCTTTGGTCCTCATGGGGCTGTAATACCACCCCCTGGTGGCCAGACTCCAAAACACGCTTGGTAAACAGGGTTCTAATGGTGACTTCGAGCCTCCCGAGCACTGACTTTAATCCTGACTTTAAGAGTTTTCTTCTTATTTATGAGTCTCTGTGACCCATGTGACGACGCCGGGCTGGTCATATTTTAACCACGCTGTTTTTTGATGTGTTGAATTCAAATATTTAAGTCTAAGGCTTTGATTGACAGGAGCTCTGAGGATACCGAGGATACACGCCCACTTTAGGAGCATTAGGTTTAAGATGAGCCACACGCTGCAGGCGAGCGCTGCCGGTCAGATTTGTGTCCGAGATGTTCTACAAAGGCCAAAGGGATCATGGGAAATGAAGTGCTGTAAACACGTGCGCTCACAGCAGACTGACAGATGATAACAGATGATGAGCTGCGTTTAGATCAGAAACGTGTCGCCCTGACGCTCCACAGATCCTCATCACACAGATCTACTCTGATCTACTCTGATCTACTGTGATCTACTGTGATCTACTCTGATCTACTCTGATCTACTGTGATCTACTGTGATCTACTGTGATCTACTCTGATCTACTGTGATCTACTGTGATCTACTCTGATCTACTCTGATCTACTGTGATCTACTGTGATCTACTGTGATCGACTCTGATCTACTCTGATCTACTGTGATCTACTGTGATCTACTCTGATCTACTCTGATCTACTGTGATCTACTGTGATCTACTGTGATCTACTCTGATCTACTGTGATCTACTGTGATCTACTCTGATCTACTCTGATCTACTGTGATCTACTGTGATCTACTGTGATCGACTCTGATCTACTGTGATCTACTGTGATCTACTCTGATCTACTCTGATCTACTGTGATCTACTGTGATCTACTGTGATCGACTCTGATCTACTCTGATCTACTGTGATCTACTGTGATCTACTCTGATCTACTCTGATCTACTGTGATCTACTGTGATCTACTGTGATCTACTCTGATCTACTGTGATCTACTGTGATCTACTCTGATCTACTCTGATCTACTGTGATCTACTGTGATCTACTGTGATCGACTCTGATCTACTCTGATCTACTCTGATCTACTCTGATCTACTGTGATCGACTCTGATCTACTCTGATCTACTCTGATCTACTGTGATCTACTGTGATCTACTGTGATCGACTCTGATCTACTCTGATCTACTCTGATCTACTCTGATCTACTGTGATCTACTGTGATCTACTCTGATCTACTGTGATCTACTGTGATCTACTCTGATCTACTGTGATCTACTGTGATCTACTGTGATCGACTCTGATCTACTCTGATCTACTCTGATCTACTCTGATCTACTGTGATCGACTCTGATCTACTCTGATCTACTCTGATCTACTGTGATCTACTCTGATCTACTCTGATCTACTGTGATCTACTGTGATCTACTCTGATCTACTGTGATCTACTGTGATCTACTCTGATCTACTCTGATCTACTGTGATCTACTGTGATCTACTGTGATCGACTCTGATCTACTCTGATCTACTCTGATCTACTCTGATCTACTGTGATCGACTCTGATCTACTCTGATCTACTCTGATCTACTGTGATCTACTGTGATCTACTGTGATCGACTCTGATCTACTCTGATCTACTCTGATCTACTCTGATCTACTGTGATCTACAGTGTGTTCCACATATGCCTTACATTTAAATAAGTTTATTATTCTTATCCTTATTTCTGCATGTGACCCTTCACTGGGCGACCGCAGAGGCTCAGACCTCTGGATGTTTGAGTCCGATACCGATATGAAGGAATTGGCCGATAGCCGATATATAAGGCATTTAATACTTTGATGATTTGTTTTTTTAAGTCTTTCAAGCAGCCTCTAGTTAAATGTTTATTATTATAGTAAAGATTTGAATCATAGAAATGTATAGAAATAAATAAGGCGAGGAGGGTTTTTTTGGCCAAATTTTTCTAAACGTTCTGTTCTCTGTTGACCTGTGACAGCAGGGGGCGCTGTATGAGACGCACAGGGCTTATGGAATAGATGAACAAACTTGTGACCAGTTTTCACTGCGATGTTTCTCTCCTGAGGTCGAGGACGTTGTGGGGCTCATTTTAAAGTTCTTTCCAAGTCGTTATTACTTTCGGTTCCAGAGATATCGGCCGATGAAAGGCGGATACTGTAAAACATATGGTTTCTCACGTGCCCTTCCTCACCTGATGCTTCCTCTCTGCAGCAGATGGTGATGAGCCTGCGGGTGTCGGAGCTGCAGGTGCTGCTGGGATACGCCGGGAGGAACAAGCACGGGCGGAAACACGAGCTGCTGACCAAAGCGCTGCACCTGCTGAAGTCCGGCTGCAGCCCGGCCGTGCACATAAAGATCAAGGAGCTCTACCGGCGCCGCTTCCCCGCCAAGATGATGTCCCACACGGAGCTGAGCCTGGGGCCGCACCACCCCGGGGCCGCGGGGGGCGCCGCTCTGCCCGGCCTCACGCAGCTGACGTACGAGAGCCACGCGGGGCACGGGGGGGGAGCGCCCTCGCCCGCCGCCCTCCTGCCCCTGTCTCTGCTGGGCCCGGGCAAACACGAGCTGAGCGCCCTGAGCCACCACCTGCCCTCCGCCGCCACGCTCCACCCGCTCCACCCCGACGTCAAGCTCCAGAGGCTGCCCTTCTACGACCTGCTGGACGAGCTCATCAAGCCCACCAGCCTCGGTAAGAGACGCCGTTACGGCTCCGGCCCAGGGTTTGTCTGGATGTATCTGACGAGCCTTTAAACGCTCCTCATTTTAACCGAGAGCATTTACCCAAATCTAAAAACTCACAGCCTCACAGAGTAACGCCTCACCTGAAAGACTGACAACAATGATTCCTAACTTTTTAAAGCATTTTTGCCACTTTTTTTGCTTTTGGATTTATGTAAAACTGGAGAAAATGTGCTCGGTTCATGTGGGGGTTAAGAGGTTAATCAATCAAACTTTATTTATAAAGTGCTTTTCATACCGAAAGGTCTCACAAAGTGCTTTACAGATTACAACATTTAAAACAATACGCCTGCACAACCTCCCATATATATATGTTATATATTAGGGTTAAATAAATAGATTAGTCAGTTAAAGGCTAATTATAAATAGATTAGTCAGTTAAAAGCTAAGCTAAAAAGGTGGGTCTTGAGCCTGTTCTTAAAAACATGTTCTCTACAGCCTTGAGCTCCTTTAACCTGAGGTTGAAGGTCCTTTAACCTGAGGTTGAAGGTCCTTTAACCTGAGGTTGCAGGTCCTTTAACCTGAGGTTGCAGGTCCTTTAACCTGAGGTTGCAGGTCCTTTAACCTCAGGTTAAAGGACCTTCATGAGTGCTCCAGTTTCCCCACAGCTCAGGACTGACACCTGAACATGTTTCGTTGTTCGCTTAAAGCCCTCACTCACTTCAGCTTATCTCCAGGACATGTGACTGAAGAGTTTCAGATTTAAACAGGCTGGGTTCTCTTGTTTTGTACTGATGGCAACAGTATCGTCCAAAATGTTCCACAGTGTGCCTTTAACAGACTGTACGTCATTATGTTATTACGTATTTGACCAACTTTGAGATTAGAACATTATATAATATATATGTTTCCTGTATACATTTATTGTCATTCAATTCATCCATACATTTTCTTCCATTTGTCCGTTGAAATCACACAGCCCCTCTAGCGCCCCCTGCAGGTGGTGGGTACACAGATGGTTCTGACCGGACCTGTTGGTCTCTCATAAGGAGCTTCTGACCCGTCACCTATAGGACCTGTTTGTCCTGGGAGACCCTACAGGGGCACGAAGCCCCCCAGAGCTCCAACCCTCCACCACGTTAAGGTGGCGGATCCAGGAGGAGCGTTCAGTTCACAAAAACTCCAAAACGCACGGGTGTGGCCCTGAATCTGCAGCGGCTCCGGTCTCCAGGTTTACAGCAGCTCTGTGGTGAACCTACAGACTGGAGTCGCTGCAGATTCAGGGCCATCTTTTGGGGGCTCGATCCAGTCGTTAAATCCGATCCTGTACATATGAAAATACCCGGATCGGCTTCGATACAGAATCCTGGAGCTGCTCTCCGGTTTACCTCAGAGTCCCTCAGTCACATGTTTGTTAAATGCTCTGGAGCTGCTTGTTTGTGAGCTTCATCCTCTGCTGGTGCTGTTTTCTGCAGATCCTTGATTCGTTTTGATCCGGTCTCTCTGCAGATCCTTGATTCGTTTTGCTCCGGTCTCTCTGCAGTGAAACAAAACTCTGGTATTTTCCACAGTCCGGTCTCTCTCCTGCTCTCGTGTTTGTGCTGCGCTGATGGAGGACCTCCCTCAGACTGGGTTTATGTGGCCGTTAATATCCCGTGTTTGTAGAGCTCTGACCGGTCCGTCTGTAGCTCCGTGGTGATGGATCAGACTCATATTCCTGCTGATAAAAGCGAGCGAAGCGTCACAGTTAGATAAACATTATGTCCTGCTCTTTCCAAACAGCTCATGATGAAAACGATCCCGAAGCAGCAGCGGCTTTTTATTCAGTTCAAACGAAACACTAAGATCAGGACAGAGTGTTCTTTCAAAGCACCAAATCATGTTTAAAATGTCCCTTTAAAAAGCTCCACACGTCTCCATGAGTCCAGGACAAACAGGAACACGTGACAGCTTTGACTTCAGCTCAGTTTGTTTTTAGGAATTTATGAGGAAAAACGGCTTAATATTCGATGCTAACTGACACAGGTAAAGGAATGGAGGCGGCTAGGCTAAGCTACGGCATAGGAATAAATGGGTTGCTAAGCTAACGTTAGCCACACTCGCTAAATCCACAGTTTTTATCCAAACGCTGCTCTTTTAAAGTGAACATGTCCTGCATATGCAGCCTAAAAACACACTTAAGAACATGTTTTTTGGTGTTGGCCGATATATTTGAATAATGACGCTTGTGTAATCAGGAAGTTCAGAACGAGGCGCTGGCGCCGTAGAACAGAGCTGGGCAAAATACGGCCCGTGGGCCACATCCGGCTACAGTAGTACTACAGTAGTACTACAGTAGTATCTTACTACCACGGAGTGTGGAGTGAGTGAATACTGACTCCAGTGTAGCAGAGACTTGTGACACTGGTAAAGTGCAATAAGACGTTTTTATGAGGCCACAGTCCTGTCAAGCTCATTATTATTTATTTGTTGAAAAAAACGTTTCCTCAATTGTGTTTTCCCAATCCAATCGCTGTAGAGCATTGCTTCATTTCCCACAAACTCCATTTGAAGGAAGCACAGAGGTGCTTTCAGTGGTTTCATGTTCTTCCTTTACCTTAGACGAGTTCATGTGTACCTGTTTGGTCTTCACGCGTGTCCTCAGTCACGTTAGCACAGACGGCGTTAGCATTTAGCCTCTGCTCCTCTATAGCTCCAAACCAGGTCAAGATAGAAGCTACCAAGCTCCTCCACATTTCCCATATTTAAATATGGTTATTACACGGCTCTTCACAAAATAAGTAGAAGCTCCGTTGATTTGAATGGGATTTCCCAACGTTGTACCGGTCATTATTTTCTGATAAAGGACCTCTGAGAAAAATAATGACCGCTGCCCATGGCAACGGAGTTGGTGCTTTCATATCACTCCGCGCGTACGTAGTAGCGACACTATCTCTGTCCCCGTCACTGAGAGAGAAGTCGGGGAATCGCTCGTGAAGTTAGCGTGAGTCAGACTTTCAATTTACCCAAAGATTCACCACCATTCCTCCAACTGCGCCTTCAACGAAGTAGCTAGGCTAGCTGCTAGCCTTGCTGCTTCTAGCCTAGCCAAACGCTGCAGCGCAACGCGCAAACTTTAGGGAACTATTTGTCGCGGATGTCATTAAATAAACCTTTCGACCGATAAAAGTGTACAAAGTTTATGTTGTGTGTGTTCAGTTGGCAAATGGCCGTATAATAAGCGGAATAATGTATAGAACGCTGGTCATTATCGGGAAAATAAGCACCGACAGGGCGAACCGAATCCGGTTCGCCCTGTCGGTGCTTATTATCCCTTACTTACGTGAAGTGTTGCACGATAAAGTATAAATACACACAATTAAACAATGTGGATTTTCTAAGTGGATAAAAAGGAACTATATTGTGAGGCGTAATAATACCAGGAGTAATTCGACATTTGCGCAATAATATCTTCACTTTACTGTGCGGACGCCGGTTTGGAGCTACAGGAGGAGAGGCTAAATGCTAACGCCGTCTGTGTTTACATGACTGAGGACACGCGTGAAAACCAGACACATGAACTTGTCTAAGCTGAGAACATATCTCAGTATGGAAACACACTGGCCTGTTTCTTTAATGTCGATAAAAAGTTGAATAACCTAAATCATTCATACTCAAAACCACTGTAGTGTTTATTCTGCAAAAATAAAAAGTCTTGACCGGTCCTGGAGCTCTGTGCCTCCGCCTTGTTGTCTGTAGTATTGATTTTGTATCAGAGAATCTGCTTTTTCACAACCCTAAAAACTAGAGTATGTAGTTTTGCGGGAGCTGATCATCCTCCTGCACCCAAAGTCCCGCAGGTTTGGTTGCCAGATCCCAAGGGCAAAACCAGCTTTCAGTAAATCTAATGTAATCATTCCGTCTCCTCCAGTCAAGTCCGGGTCGTACGCAGCAATATTTCACCAGCACTGACCACACTTTGCCTTTTAGCAGCTCGTTTCCTCTTTATTGGCTTGGCACATTTATAAAATAGAATATCATGTATTTCAAACTATTATAGAAGAAGCCTGAAAAGACTTGATCGTCCGTCTCTTCTCTTCCTTTTGCCTCTCTGGCTTTGGCCCGACTTTCCCCTGAAACTGTTCCAGCTCGACTTGTTTCCTGCTCGGCTTTTTAGCATAACACGGTGTAAATTATTGCAGAGATATTATGGGAACGTCTAGATTTCCCCACATTAGCATTTTAATAGCCGCGGCCCCCGTCTCATGATTAATTTGCCGTCAGGTTTTGTGAACAAACACGCTCTGGGCCTGAGCCGCACGTCTCGGTCTCTGAGCGAGGAGGGACTGTGAGGATCTCAGAGCGTTTCGGTGTTTTACCTTCACATTTCCAAACTCTGCAGACCTGCTGGAGATGTTTGTGATGAGAGGAAACACTCATTATTACTGTTTAACCATGGATGTTCCCTCTGACTCTTCTCTCTCAGACTCTTCTCTCTCAGACTCTTTCCTCTCAGACTTTTCTCTCTCAGACTCTTTCCTCTCAGACTCTTCTCTCTCAGACTCTTCTCTCTCAGACTCTTTCCTCTCAGACTTTTCTCTCTCAGACTCTTCCCTCTCAGACTCTTCCCTCTCAGACTCTTCTCAGACTTTTCTCTCTAAGACTTTTCTCTCTCAGACTTTTCTCTCTCAGTCTCTTCTCTCTCAGACTCTTTCCTCTCAGACTTTTCTCTCTCAGACTTTTCTCTCTCAGACTCTTTCCTCTCAGACTCTTCCCTCTCAGACTCTTCCCTCTCAGACTCTTTCCTCTCAGACTCTTCTCTCTCAGACTCTTCCCTCTCAGACTCTTCTCTCTCAGTCTCTTCTCTCTCAGACTCTTCCCTCTCAGACTCTTCTCTCTCAGTCTCTTCCCTCTCAGACTCTTTCCTCTCAGACTTTTCTCTCTCAGACTCTTCCCTCTCAGACTCTTCCCTCTCAGACTCTTTCCTCTCAGACTCTTCCCTCTCAGACTCTTTCCTCTCAGACTCTTTCCTCTCAGACTCTTTCCTCTCAGTCTCTTCCCTCTCAGACTCTTTCCTCTCAGACTCTTTCCTCTCAGACTCTTTCCTCTCAGACTCTTTCCTCTCAGACTCTTTCCTCTCAGACTCTTTCCTCTCAGACTCTTTCCTCTCAGTCTCTTCTCTCTCAGTCTTTTCTCTCTCAGACTCTTCTCTCTCAGACTCTTCTCTCTCAGACTCTTCTCTCTCAGACTCTTCCCTCTCAGACTCTTCTCTCTCTGACTCTTCTCTCTCAGACTCTTCTCTCTCAGACTCTTTCCTCTCAGACTCTTTCCTCTCAGACTCTTTCCTCTCAGACTCTTTCCTCTCAGACTCTTCTCTCTCAGACTTTTCTCTCTCAGACTCTTTCCTCTCAGACTCTTTCCTCTCAGACTCTTCTCTCTCAGTCTCTTCTCTCTCAGACTCTTCTCTCTCAGTCTCTTCTCTCTCAGACTCTTCTCTCTCTGACTCTTTCCTCTCAGACTCTTCTCTCTCAGACTTTTCTCTCTCAGACTCTTCCCTCTCCGACTCTTCTCTCTCAGACTCTTTCCTCTCAGACTCTTCCCTCTCAGACTCTTCTCTCTCAGTCTCTTCTCTCTCAGTCTCTTCTCTCTCAGTCTCTTCTCTCTCAGACTCTTCTCTCTCAGACTCTTCTCTCTCAGTCTCTTCTCTCTCAGACTCTTTCCTCTCAGTCTCTTCTCTCTCAGACTCTTTCCTCTCAGTCTCTTCTCTCTCAGACTCTTTCCTCTCAGTCTCTTCTCTCTCTGACTCTTTCCTCTCAGACTCTTCTCTCTCAGACTTTTCTCTCTCAGACTCTTCCCTCTCCGACTCTTCTCTCTCAGACTCTTCTCTCTCAGACTCTTCTCTCTCAGACTCTTCTCTCTCAGTCTCTTCTCTCTCAGACTCTTTCCTCTCAGTCTCTTCCCTCTCAGACTCTTTCCTCTCAGACTCTTTCCTCTCAGACACTTTCCTCTCAGACTCTTTCCTCTCAGACTCTTTCCTCTCAGACTCTTTCCTCTCAGACTCTTTCCTCTCAGACTCTTTCCTCTCAGACTCTTTCCTCTCAGTCTCTTCTCTCTCAGTCTCTTCTCTCTCAGACTCTTCTCTCTCAGTCTCTTCTCTCTCAGACTCTTCCCTCTCAGACTCTTCTCTCTCTGACTCTTCTCTCTCAGTCTCTTCTCTCTCAGACTCTTCTCTCTCAGTCTCTTCTCTCTCAGACTCTTCTCTCTCTGACTCTTTCCTCTCAGACTCTTCTCTCTCAGACTTTTCTCTCTCAGACTCTTCCCTCTCCGACTCTTCTCTCTCAGACTCTTTCCTCTCAGACTCTTCTCTCTCTGACTCTTTCCTCTCAGACTCTTCTCTCTCAGACTTTTCTCTCTCAGACTCTTCCCTCTCCGACTCTTCTCTCTCAGACTCTTTCCTCTCAGACTCTTCTCTCTCTGACTCTTTCCTCTCAGTCTCTTCTCTCTCAGACTCTTTCCTCTCAGTCTCTTCTCTCTCAGACTCTTTCCTCTCAGTCTCTTCTCTCTCTGACTCTTTCCTCTCAGACTCTTCTCTCTCAGACTTTTCTCTCTCAGACTCTTCCCTCTCCGACTCTTCTCTCTCAGACTCTTCTCTCTCAGACTCTTCTCTCTCAGACTCTTCTCTCTCAGTCTCTTCTCTCTCAGACTCTTTCCTCTCAGTCTCTTCTCTCTCTGACTCTTTCCTCTCAGACTCTTCTCTCTCAGACTTTTCTCTCTCAGACTCTTCCCTCTCCGACTCTTCTCTCTCAGACTCTTCTCTCTCAGACTCTTCTCTCTCAGACTCTTCTCTCTCAGTCTCTTCTCTCTCAGACTCTTTCCTCTCAGACTCTTCTCTCTCAGACTCTTCTCTCTCAGACTCTTTCCTCTCAGACTCTTTCCTCTCAGACTCTTTCCTCTCAGACTCTTTCCTCTCAGACTCTTTCCTCTCAGACTCTTTCCTCTCAGACTCTTTCCTCTCAGTCTCTTCTCTCTCAGTCTCTTCTCTCTCAGTCTCTTCTCTCTCAGTCTCTTCTCTCTCAGTCTCTTCTCTCTCAGTCTCTTCTCTCTCAGACTCTTCCCTCTCAGACTCTTCTCTCTCAGTCTCTTCCCTCTCAGACTCTTTCCTCTCAGACTTTTCTCTCTCAGACTCTTCCCTCTCAGACTCTTCCCTCTCAGACTCTTTCCTCTCAGACTCTTCCCTCTCAGACTCTTTCCTCTCAGACTCTTTCCTCTCAGTCTCTTCCCTCTCAGACTCTTTCCTCTCAGACTCTTTCCTCTCAGACACTTTCCTCTCAGACTCTTTCCTCTCAGACTCTTTCCTCTCAGACTCTTTCCTCTCAGACTCTTTCCTCTCAGACTCTTTCCTCTCAGACTCTTTCCTCTCAGACTCTTTCCTCTCAGTCTCTTCTCTCTCAGTCTTTTCTCTCTCAGACTCTTCTCTCTCAGACTCTTCTCTCTCAGACTCTTCTCTCTCAGACTCTTCCCTCTCAGACTCTTCTCTCTCTGACTCTTCTCTCTCAGACTCTTCTCTCTCAGACTCTTTCCTCTCAGACTCTTTCCTCTCAGACTCTTTCCTCTCAGACTCTTTCCTCTCAGACTCTTCTCTCTCAGACTTTTCTCTCTCAGACTCTTTCCTCTCAGACTCTTTCCTCTCAGACTCTTCTCTCTCAGTCTCTTCTCTCTCAGACTCTTCTCTCTCAGTCTCTTCTCTCTCAGACTCTTCTCTCTCTGACTCTTTCCTCTCAGACTCTTCTCTCTCAGACTTTTCTCTCTCAGACTCTTCCCTCTCCGACTCTTCTCTCTCAGACTCTTTCCTCTCAGACTCTTCCCTCTCAGACTCTTCTCTCTCAGTCTCTTCTCTCTCAGTCTCTTCTCTCTCAGTCTCTTCTCTCTCAGACTCTTCTCTCTCAGACTCTTCTCTCTCAGTCTCTTCTCTCTCAGACTCTTTCCTCTCAGTCTCTTCTCTCTCAGACTCTTTCCTCTCAGTCTCTTCTCTCTCAGACTCTTTCCTCTCAGTCTCTTCTCTCTCTGACTCTTTCCTCTCAGACTCTTCTCTCTCAGACTTTTCTCTCTCAGACTCTTCCCTCTCCGACTCTTCTCTCTCAGACTCTTCTCTCTCAGACTCTTCTCTCTCAGACTCTTCTCTCTCAGTCTCTTCTCTCTCAGACTCTTTCCTCTCAGTCTCTTCCCTCTCAGACTCTTTCCTCTCAGACTCTTTCCTCTCAGACACTTTCCTCTCAGACTCTTTCCTCTCAGACTCTTTCCTCTCAGACTCTTTCCTCTCAGACTCTTTCCTCTCAGACTCTTTCCTCTCAGACTCTTTCCTCTCAGTCTCTTCTCTCTCAGTCTCTTCTCTCTCAGACTCTTCTCTCTCAGTCTCTTCTCTCTCAGACTCTTCCCTCTCAGACTCTTCTCTCTCTGACTCTTCTCTCTCAGACTCTTCTCTCTCAGACTCTTTCCTCTCAGACTCTTTCCTCTCAGACTCTTTCCTCTCAGACTCTTTCCTCTCAGACTCTTCTCTCTCAGACTTTTCTCTCTCAGACTCTTTCCTCTCAGACTCTTCTCTCTCAGTCTCTTCTCTCTCAGACTCTTCTCTCTCAGTCTCTTCTCTCTCAGACTCTTCTCTCTCTGACTCTTTCCTCTCAGACTCTTCTCTCTCAGACTTTTCTCTCTCAGACTCTTCCCTCTCCGACTCTTCTCTCTCAGACTCTTTCCTCTCAGACTCTTCTCTCTCTGACTCTTTCCTCTCAGACTCTTCTCTCTCAGACTTTTCTCTCTCAGACTCTTCCCTCTCCGACTCTTCTCTCTCAGACTCTTTCCTCTCAGACTCTTCTCTCTCTGACTCTTTCCTCTCAGTCTCTTCTCTCTCAGACTCTTTCCTCTCAGTCTCTTCTCTCTCAGACTCTTTCCTCTCCGACTCTTCTCTCTCAGACTCTTTCCTCTCAGACTCTTCTCTCTCTGACTCTTTCCTCTCAGACTCTTCTCTCTCAGACTTTTCTCTCTCAGACTCTTCCCTCTCCGACTCTTCTCTCTCAGACTCTTTCCTCTCAGACTCTTCTCTCTCTGACTCTTTCCTCTCAGACTCTTCTCTCTCAGACTTTTCTCTCTCAGACTCTTCCCTCTCCGACTCTTCTCTCTCAGACTCTTTCCCCTCAGACTCTTCTCTCTCTGACTCTTTCCTCTCAGTCTCTTCTCTCTCAGACTCTTTCCTCTCAGTCTCTTCTCTCTCAGACTCTTTCCTCTCAGTCTCTTCTCTCTCTGACTCTTTCCTCTCAGACTCTTCTCTCTCAGACTTTTCTCTCTCAGACTCTTCTCTCTCAGACTCTTCTCTCTCAGACTCTTCTCTCTCAGTCTCTTCTCTCTCAGACTCTTTCCTCTCAGACTCTTCCCTCTCCGACTCTTCTCTCTCAGACTCTTCTCTCTCAGACTCTTCTCTCTCAGACTCTTCTCTCTCAGTCTCTTCTCTCTCAGACTCTTTCCTCTCAGTCTCTTCCCTCTCAGACTCTTCCCTCTCAGACTCTTTCCTCTCAGACTCTTTCCTCTCAGACTCTTTCCTCTCAGACTCTTTCCTCTCAGACTCTTTCCTCTCAGACTCTTTCCTCTCAGACTCTTTCCTCTCAGACTCTTTCCTCTCAGTCTCTTCTCTCTCAGTCTCTTCTCTCTCAGTCTCTTCTCTCTCAGTCTCTTCTCTCTCAGTCTCTTCTCTCTCAGACTCTTCTCTCTCAGTCTCTTCTCTCTCAGACTCTTCCCTCTCAGACTCTTTCCTCTCAGACTCTTCTCTCTCAGACTTTTCTCTCTCAGACTTTTCTCTCTCAGACTTTTCTCTCTCAGACTCTTTCCTCTCAGACTCTTCCCTCTCAGACTTTTCTCTCTCAGACTTTTCTCTCTCAGACTTTTCTCTCTCAGACTTTTCTCTCTCAGACTTTTCTCTCTCAGACTTTTCTCTCTCAGACTTTTCTCTCTCAGACTCTTCTCTCTCAGACTCTTTCCTCTCAGACTCTTCCCTCTCAGACTTTTCTCTCCAGACTCTTTCCTCTCAGACTCTTTCCTCTCAGACTCTTCCCTCTCAGACTTTTCTCTCCAGACTCTTTCCTCTCAGACTCTTTCCTCTCAGACTCTTTCCTCTCAGACTCTTCTCTCTCAGACTCTTCTCTCTCAGTGGTTCAATAATGCATGGAGCTAATATTTTCTAAGGCGAGCGTGGGGGGAAAACAAGAGTCTCCATAATTCACTCAATTCTCCGGCTCATAAATGAAACGGCGAGGCGCTCGGAGGCGCTCGGAGGCGCTCGGAGGCGCTCGGAGGCGATAATGAAGCCGTCTCATTATGATCGGTCCATATAACCATTTTTTTCCCTCAGACGTGGATTTGGCGGCGTTGGCCTCGATGGCGCTCCGTTACAGAGTGGACACGGCGAGCGCCCAATCACTTTAAAGGGACTGTACGGAGTTTAAACATTTTAAAACGAAGTATTTTCCTCCATGTCCTAATGTAGAATGAGCTCAGACCTTTTCACCACAACTGCCTCTAAAATCCTGCACTGTCACTCAGAAAGGTGTTTAATATAGAAGGTGCAGTTACACGTATGGCCTGAGGTGGCAGTAGTGAGTATAAACTGGCTAACTTGCATCTAGTCTCTTTAACCTCTTAACTCCCGCCTGAACCGAGAGGATCTTTTCTCTCACGTCATCAGATTTTTTTTCAATCATTTTTTTGTTGGGTATTCAACTCATTTTTGTAGCTTTATTTGTCATTTTTTGTCACATTTTGGTCATTTTTTCGTCAATTTTTTATTACATTTTTGTAATTTGTCAAATTTTGTCAATTTTTTGTCATTTTTTTCATCATTTTTTTCGTCAATTTTTTTATCACATTTTTGTCATTTTTTGTCACATTTTTTTCACATTTTTTGTCACATTTGTGTCATTTTTTCGTAATTTTTTTGGTCAAATTTTTGTCATTTTTTTGGTCATTTCTTGTTACATTTTTGTCAATTTTTTATCAAATTTTTATCAAATTTTTGTCATATTTTTGCAATTTTTTTGTCATATTTTGTAACAGTTTTTGTCATTTTTTTTGCCAATTTCTTGTGACATTTTTGCCTCTTTGTCATCTATTTTTCGTCACTTTTTTGCCAATGTTTTCTCACTTTTTTGTCACATTTCCATCATTGTTTTCGTCTCAGTTTTGTTGCTATTTTCACAGCTTTTTTCCAGAAGCTTTTGGATTGGGGTAAAGCCAAACTGGAGAAAAAGGTGCTCGGTTCAGATGGGAGTTAAAGGGGTTAAAGAAGATAAACATGCAGAGTCAGGCTTCCAAAGGTTTTACAGTGATCATGATCCGCACTTTATATGTCCCAGTGTGGAGAGAAGGAATAAGTGAAGCGTATTTGAGAGTCACAAACGAGTTTTCAAAGGACTTCATTCAGTGCTTCTGAAAGTATTTAGTTTTTCATGCAGGGGTGAGATTTCAGCTTCTGCAAATGAACTCTTCTTACAGATGCATTTGTATTAATAGATCCTCGTTTATGTCATGCTTTTATTTTGTAAGGCCAACAGGAAGTGCTCAGGTCTTGTTATGCTAACAGGGAAAGTTAATAAAGATTTAACATTTCCAAAGCTTAGATAAACATTTGTGAACGTGTTCCACAAGTGAAAGCAGAGATTGAAGATCGGGATGAAACCGACACGAGTACTTTGATTTAAGTACTTGCCGATACTGAATACTGATACGAGTACAAGGCATTTTCTTCAACAGACTTTTTGACGGTTTATAGACTGTCAGTCAGTTTACGTTTCCTTAAAGTTGGCGACACTTTTAAGAGAAGTTATATCAAGAATTGAACAGATGCCATTTTATTTTATTTATTTTCCTTCAGTATTATTTTATTTTTCCTGCTCAGTCCATCATAATATCAGTCCATTGTCTGATATTAAAGGCTGTCACTGTCAGAGCTGCTCTTCCAAATCATCTCTTCACGAAACACAGCACAATTGATCCTGATTTATTTAATTGCAAAGCTCTGAAAAGGATCGAATTATTTATTTAATCCATGAACTGTTATTATGTAGAAGCTGCTCGCGCTAACCTCTACAAAGAACTCTCCTCTTCTTGTCTCTCACACTGCAAAAAGTACCCTCCTAAAGACAAGGAAAAAAATCTTAAAATAAGACATTTTGTCTTGTTTTAAGGAAAAAAATCTGCCAGTGAGGTCAGCACTTTTTTCTTGCTAAGAACATTAAGAGTTGTTGATCTTAGTTTTTCTAAAAATAAGAAAAATATTCTTTTTCTAAAGCTGAAGAAGATTCAAAAAGTTTTTCTTTCTGCATGTGCATGTTTTTTAGCAAATATATCTGAACAAGAAATGGCTAGATTTGATTTCCTAAAATAAGATTGTTTTTCTCAAGTAAACTTTGCTCCACAAAACATTATTACTTTTTAGGGAAAAAATAAGAACTTATTTCTTAAAGTAAGACATTTTTTACTTGCTTAGAATCCACTTTTTGCAGTGCACATGTTTATGTTCCTGCAGATCTTTCGTAAAAGGATTCAGTTCTGTTTTTTTTTAAACATTGTTGGATTGTGTTGATTGTGTGGATTGTGTGGATTGTGTGTCTGTGTGGGAGAGTTGTCGTTGTCGTCGTGGCGACAAAGGAACCTCGGCTGTGGTCGGTGAAAGCGTCAGAACAAACACCAGTCTCCAAACACAGAGCACAGTCGCACTTATAGAAGCCTCTGAGGAGCAAGTCCGGGACTCGAACCTGTGACTCTTCTCCAAGTCATTACAGAGACTCGACTCTTCAGGTTCAGGCAAAAGGACTTTCAGAACTCGGACAAGTTCTGGACTTTTGAACGGAAGACTTGAACTTGAAATCGTCCGGAGTGACTCACGCCTGGACCATGAGAACTTGAGGGAGACTTGGACTTAGAGACTGGAGAGAAAGATGATGAAATCCAGTCTTTTCCTCGTGTCCAGCTCCGTGTTTTCCTCGTGTCCAGCTCCGTGTTTTCCTCGTGTCCAGCTCCGTGTTTTCCTCGTGTCCAGCTCCGTGATGGTCTTCGGAGCCAGACTGAGAGCGTCGTGGTTAAGAATAACATTTGGCTGTTTTCTGTGTCGCAGTAATTACACTCCCATCATCACATACTGTCCCGGTGACTTCTGCCCGGTGACTTGTGCCCGGTGACTTCTGCCCGGTGACTTCTTCCCGGTGACTTCTGCCCGGTGACTTGTGCCCGGTGACTTGTGCCCGGTGACTTCTTCCCGGTGACTTCTTCCCGGTGACTTCTGCCCGGTGACTTGTGCCCGGTGACTTCTGCCCGGTGACTTCTTCCCGGTGACTTCTGCCCGGTGACTTGTGCCCGGTGACTTCTGCCCGGTGACTTCTGCCCGGTGACTTCTTCCCGGTGACTTCTGCCCGGTGACTTCTGCCCGGTGACTTCTGCCCGGTGACTTCTGCCCGGTGACTTGTGCCCGGTGACTTCTGCCCGGTGACTTCTGCCCGGTGACTTCTGCCCGGTGACTTGTGCCCGGTGACTTCTGCCCGGTGACTTGTGCCCGGTGACTTCTGCCCGGTGACTTCTTCCCGGTGACTTCTGCCCGGTGACTTCTGCCCGGTGACTTCTTCCCGGTGACTTCTGCCCGGTGACTTGTGCCCGGTGACTTCTGCCCGGTGACTTCTTCCCGGTGACTTCTGCCCGGTGACTTGTGCCCGGTGACTTCTGCCCGGTGACTTCTTCCCGGTGACTTCTGCCCGGTGACTTCTGCCCGGTGACTTCTTCCCGGTGACTTGTGCCCGGTGACTTGTGCCCGGTGACTTGTGCCCGGTGACTTCTGCCCGGTGACTTGTGCCCGGTGGCTTCTGCCCGGTGGCTTCTGCCCGGTGACTTGTGCCCGGTGACTTGTGCCCGGTGACTTCTTCCCGGTGACTTCTGCCCGGTGACTTGTGCCCGGTGGCTTCTGCCCGGTGACTTGTGCCCGGTGACTTCTGCCCGGTGACTTCTTCCCGGTGACTTCTGCCCGGTGCCTTCTGCCCGGTGCCTTCTGCCCGGTGACTTCTGCCCGGTGACTTCTGCCCGGTGACTTCTTCCCGGTGACTTCTGCCCGGTGACTTGTGCCCGGTGACTTCTTCCCGGTGACTTCTGCCCGGTGACTTGTGCCCGGTGACTTGTGCCCGGTGACTTGTGCCCGGTGACTTGTGCCCGGTGACTTGTGCCCGGTGACTTGTGCCCGGTGACTTGTGCCCGGTGACTTGTGCCCGGTGACTTGTGCCCGGTGACTTGTGCCCGGTGACTTGTGCCCGGTGACTTCTGCCCGGTGACTTGTGCCCGGTGACTTCTTCCCGGTGACTTCTGCCCGGTGACTTGTGCCCGGTGACTTCTGCCCGGTGACTTCTGCCCGGTGACTTGTGCCCGGTGACTTCTGCTCGGTGACTTGTGCCCGGTGACTTGTGCCCGGTGACTTCTGCCCGGTGACTTGTGCCCGGTGACTTCTGCCCGGTGACTTGTGCCCGGTGACTTCTGCCCGGTGACTTCTGCCCGGTGACTTGTGCCCGGTGACTTCTGCTCGGTGACTTGTGC
>NC_136855.1:1175105-1212605 GCF_951799975.1 Gobius niger
TGTGGAAGTGCACCTGTGGAAGTGCCCCTGTGGAAGGATCTTAGTTTTCATGTCAGAGGATAAATAAGACCTTCACGTATTCATTCATAATCTCCCCGAGACGACGCTATAATCCAAATATGGTCATTTCCTTTCTGGGTTTATCCATTATTTACATTTCGTTAATATTTTTAGGCATAAAATTTATGGAAACAAAAAATAACAGAAAACATGACATGTTTTATTTATATGAGTAATGTTCAGCTGACGTTTGCATTCAATCCTTTCGCGTGTTCGCCTGCACGTCTCGCCTGCACATACATGTATGTAGCGTGTAGCGTGTAGCTATGGAAGATAAATGAGTAGATGGAGTTTAGTGTCTGCAGTGAAACTTTGAGTCTAAAGTGCTGAGCCTGAATCATGTCCTTAATGAAGATCTGACTGAGAGACATGTTCTAATGTGTCTGTTTCCACTTCAGCGTTTGTCAGGGTTTTATTATGAACTCGTCACAAATTAAAACATTAATGAATCTCAACACTGTGATCGTGATCAAAGGTACAGGTTTTAAAGGGAGGCTCCGTGACCTGCAGCTTTTCTTCTCCAACAGTGAAGGCGCTGAAGCCGTCTCCTCCGCAGAGAGTGAGACGGAGTGAGACGGAGTGAGAGAGAAGGCACTTGGCTATTTATAGTTGGCCTGTTCGGAGCGAGAAGGGGAAGGAGCGGGAGAGAGAGAGGGGGGGAGAGAGAGAGAGGAGGGGGGGAGAGAGAGAGAGGAGGGAGAGAGAGGGGAGGGGAAGGAGCGGGAGAGAGAGAGAGAGGGGGAGAGAGAGAGAGAGGGAAGGAGCAGGGGAGAGAGAGAAGGGAGAGAGAGGAGGGGGGGAGAGAGGAGGGGGAGAGAGAGAGAGGGGGGGGGGGAGAGAGGGAAGGGAGAGAGAGAGGAGGGGGAGAGAGAGAGAAGGGGAAGGAGCGAGAGAGAGAGAGAGAGGGGGAGAGAGAGAGAGAGGGAAGGAGCAGGGGAGAGAGAGAAGGGAGAGAGAGAGAGGGGGGGAGAGAGAGAGAGGAGGGGGAGAGAGAGAGAAGGGGAAGGAGCGAGAGAGAGAGAGAGAGGGGGAGAGAGAGGAGGGGAAGGAGCAGGGGAGAGAGAGAGAAGGGGAAGGAGCGGGAGAGAGAGAGAGAGGGGGAGAGAGAGAGGAGGGGAGAGAGAGAGGGGGGGGGGAGAGAGAGGAGGGGAAGGAGCGGGAGAGAGAGGAGGGGGAGAGAGAGAGAGGGGGGAGAGAGAGAGAGGAGGGGAGAGAGAGAGGGGGGGGGGAGAGAGAGGAGGGGAAGGAGCGGAGAGAGAGGAGGGGGAGAGAGAGAGAGGGGGAGAGAGAGAGAGGAGGGGAGAGAGAGAGGGGGGGAGAGAGAGGAGGGGAAGGAGCGGGAGAGAGAGAGAGGGGGGGGAGAGAGAGAGAAGGGGGAGAGAGAGAGAAGGGGAAGGGAGAGAGAGGGGGAAGGAGCGGGAGAGAGAGAGAGGGGGGAGAGAGAGAGAGAAGGGGAAGGAGCGGGAGAGAGAGAGAGAGAGAAGGGGAAGGAGCGGGAGAGAGAGAGAGAGGGGAGAGAGAGAGAGAAGGGGAAGGGGGAGAGAGAGAGAAGGGGAAGGAGCGGGAGAGAGAGAGAGAGGGGAGAGAGAGAGAGAAGGGGAAGGGAGAGAGAGGGGGAAGGAGCGGGAGAGAGAGAGAGGGGGGAGAGAGAGAGAGAAGGGGAAGGAGCGGGAGAGAGAGAGAGAAGGGGAAGGAGCGGGAGAGAGAGAAGGGGAAGGAGCGGGAGAGAGAGAAGGGGAAGGAGCGGGAGAGAGAGAGAGAGGGGAGAGAGAGAGAGAAGGGGAAGGGAGAGAGAGGGGGAAGGAGCGGGAGAGAGAGAGAGGGGGGAGAGAGAGAGAGAAGGGGAAGGAGCGGGAGAGAGAGAGAGAGAGAGAGAGAAGGGGAAGGAGCGGGAGAGAGAGAGAGAAGGGGAAGGAGCGGGAGAGAGAGAGAGGGGGGAGAGAGAGAGAAGGGGAAGGGAGAGAGAGGGGGAAGGAGCGGGAGAGAGAGAGGGGGGGGAGAGGGAGAGAGAAGGGGGAGAGAGAGAGAGAGGGGGAGAGAGAGAGAGAAGGGGGAGAGAGAGAGAGAAGGGGGAGGAGCAGGAGAGAGAGAGAAGGGGAAGGGAGAGAGGAGGGGGAGAGAGAGAGAGAAGGGGGAGGAGCGGGGGAGAGAGAGAGGAGGTGTGAGAGAGAGATAAGGAGAGGAGAGAGAGAGAAGGGTAAGAAGTGGGGGGCGAACACGGGGAGGAGCGAGAGAGAGGAGGGGAAAGAGATAAAATAGGGAGTGAGGGAGAGAGGAGGGGGAGTGGGAGGCTGCGGGGGAGGAGGGGGGGGAGGAGGAGGGGGAGGATGGGGAGGCTGCGGTGCGAGGACGGGCTAAATCATCCAAAGGAGAGATCAGTGTGTTTTGTAGTTGAACTAATGAATGAGACGACCTCCATGCGGCGCTTTGGTTCTTCTCTGGATCAGAGCCGTTCATCACCGTGGGGGTCGTGGGGCCCGTGGGGCCCGACAGAGCCGATGGGGCTAACCATGTTTAATGTGTCATTTGTTCTTTAAAGGAATAGGCCACCGTTTTTACATACTAAGATATGTTCTTACCTCACTTTAGACGTGTTAATATATCCCTGTCTGGTCTTTGTCCGTGCGCTCTGCCAGGCAAACGGAGCACATACGCAGCCTCATGTCACATAGCTCCGAAAACTCCTAAAGACTTCCCCCGCTCACTTCCGTCAATAACCTTTAGGAGTTACTGCGCGGACGTTTTACTCCTCGTATCATTACGCCTCACAATATAGTTCCCCTTTTTATCTGCTTATAAAATCGACATGTTACATTTCTGTGTAAATATACTTCGCATGAAAACACTTCACGTAACTTTATTTAAATAGGGAACACGTGGAAGAGCTTGGTAGCTTCTATCGTGAGCTTTTTCGGAGCTATGTGACATGTGGGAGAGGCTGCGTATGTGTGAGCGCACGGACAAAGACCAGACGGGGATATATTAACTCGACTAAAGTGAGCTAAGAACATATTTTAGTATGTAAAAACGGTGGCCTATTCCTTTAACAGAGGCAGCTCATTATTGTTACTGTAAATCAAGGTTTTGTTGCAAAATGAAGCGAAAAACTCCAAATACACTTCTGACTATCACTTAGCGTGGTGTTTTCAGTAGGGCTGGGTGTCATTAAACTGAAGGTACTGCCCGAAATGCTCCTGTAGGGGGCGGTATCGAACAGCAAGTATCATTAAAGTAGTGGTATTGGAAAAAACCCAGTCCGAGTTATTACCAAATGGGTGGACAGTAGAATAGATGGACAGTAGGACAGTAGGACAGTTGGACAGATGGACAGGTGGACAGATGGACAGATGGACAGATGGACAGATGGACAGATGGACAGATGGACAAAGCCTCTGACCTGCTCGCTTCTTCTTCTGTGTTTCAGCCTCCGACAACAGCCAGCGCTTTCAGGAGACGTGCTTCGCCTTCGCCCTCACCCCACAGCAGGTCCAGCAGATCAGCAGCTCAATGTGAGTCCAGACTGAACCAGGTCTGAACCAGGACTGTACCAGGACCAGGCTAAACCGAGCTGAACCAGGTCTAGACCAGGACTAAAACTAACTCTGTTCACCAGGACTTGTCTTCACATTGATCTCCACTTAAAGCAGCTCACACAGACACTTCCCAGTAGTGATGCACGTCTGACCCGACATGTCCCGATACAGAAGTTCTGCCCAAAATGTATAAACTCTCCCAACACACATACAAGTGTATAAATATAAATCAAATAATGAGTTTTACTTTGAGTCTCTGGGTTTTTGCAGTTCCATCATCTGAGCAGGTCTGACTCTGCTCATCTGTGTCACATCTTATTTTAAAACTTTTTGTTGACATCGTATTAATGAATTCTTATTTACAGTACTGGAATATAGACAGTATTACAGTATTTCACTGAGTCTAGAGGCGTCTCTGACATGAGAGAGAAGTGATGCCAAATCTGTGACAGATTCTGACTAATAATACGATACGACAGCACAAAAACAAGACTCTCCTGCATTGGGCTCATTTATGCATTTGTGCCTCGTGTGGTAAAAAACTGGAGCAGAACTTCTCTCGTTCATAGCGCTTCAGTCACGGGGCTGTCGTGTTTATTTGATCAGAAATACAAAGATAATACATGGGTTTAGGCCTCGCTCTGCTCCAGTAACTCACGTGAGCGGGTCAGAGGTTCGCATTTCCTCGTCTTTTTCTCATGTTGTTGCGATGCTAATGTTGAAGTGACTTCGATGTAAAAAGTGTAAAAACTCTTCCTTCTCGGAGAGCGCCTGCACAGCTGTTTCTCTGGAATCCTCGTCGTGTTTTTCAGCTAAAGCCGTGCAGAAGTCGGCCGTGGAGAGCGTGTATCTGCTGCTGTAAACCTGCTGTCCTGAGTCTGCAGCAGCTCCGGGCTGCAGGACGAGCGGGGCCGAGAGAGAAAGGCAGCGAGGTGGAGCCGCAGATTCAACGCAATTAGAGCTTATAATTATCAGGCCTAATTATCTGACAATTTTTTTTAGCGGCTCATCTGGGATAGCGTCAAAAATGGCGATAATTATTGGCTGATATTATCGTGCATCCCCCCCGTTTTTCCCAGAGGGTTGTGTTTTGTTTTTGGTGAAATTTGGCACAGATACAGTCAGCGCTATAGCAGAGGTGGAGACTCGACCCAGTGACCGCCGGACTGACGGCTGTGCAGAATCTACTGTGAGCAGGGGCGGATCTGAGTATACAGGGGCTGGGGCCTTACAGGGGAACCACTGACAGAAACACTCACAAACAAAGATAAAAAATATTATTTTTATTCATGTTAAACCTCTTAACTCCCGCCTGAACCGAGAGCATTTTCTCCAGTTCAGCTTTACCCAAATCCTGTAGGCCAGTGTAACACCTCATTTGAAAGCTAAGACCTACAAAACTCATCTAAATGGATCTTTTTCCTCACGTCATCACATTTTTTTCTATCTTTTTTGGGGGGTATTCAACTCATTTTGTATCTTTTTAGTAGTTTTTTTTTAATCAATTTTTTGTCACATTTTTTGTCTCTTTTTTATATCAATTTTTTGTCTTTTTTGTCACATTTTTTGTCTTTTTTTATCCATTTTTTGTCAAAGTTTTCTCACTTTTTTAATCATTTTTTGTCACATTTTTGTCACCTTTTTTGTCACATTTTTTTGTCTCTTTTTGTCTTTTTCGTCACTTTTGTCATTTTTTTTATCAATTTTTTGTCATTTTTTTAAATCATTTTTTGTCACATTTTTGTTACATTTTTTGTCTTTTTTTTATCCATTTTTTGTCAAAGTTTTCTCACTTTTTTAATCATTTTTTCGTCACTTTTTTCGTCACTTTTTTGTCACATTTCCATCATTGTTTTCGTCTCAGTTTTGTCGCTATTTTCACACCTTTTTTCCAGAAGCTTTTGGATCGGGGTAAAGCCAAACTGGAGAAAATGTGCTCAGTTCAGGTGGGAGTTAAGGGGTTAAAAGACTGTTTCCATTTTCCTGTGGCTAAAGTGAGACTTGACCCTGTGACCCACTGACTCGGACTTGACTGGAGAGCTGATCAATGATGTGTAGTTTTCTCTTTACACCCTCCTGTATCACCAACTAAAAGAACACACAAGATGACGACCTCCTCCCCCGCCCGTGTGCTGTCTAACTCCTGTCCTGTGCTGCGTGTCTCTCTCAGGGACGTCTCTGGGGCCAAGTGCGACTTCTCGGTCCAGGTCCAGCTGCGCTTCTGTCTGTCGGAGACCAGCTGTCCACAGGAGGACCACTTCCCCCCAAACCTGAGCGTCAAAGTCAACGGCAAGCCCTGCACCCTGCCCGTGAGTCCAGACCCACAGGGACACGCTGACCGCCTCACAATCAACGGACTCCGCCTGGCCCCGGACCTGGATCTGGGGTCAGGCGGATCCTTCCAGTTCCCCATGGCCGTGATTGACAAGCGTATTCCCCCCTTTTTAACCTCTTAAAGGGACAGGCCAGCGTTTTTACATACTGAGATCTGTTCCTACCTTAGACGAGTTCATGTGTACCTGTCTGGTCTTCACGCGTGTCCTCAGTCACGTTAGCACAGACGGCGTTAGCATTTAGCCTCTCCTCCTCTGTAGCTCCAAACCAGGTGAAGATAGAAGCTACCAAGCTCTATAATAATTACACAGAATTAAACAATGTGGATTTTCTGAGCGGATAAAAAGGGGAACTATATTGTGAGGCGTAATAATACCAGGAGTAGTTCGGCGTCTGCGCAGTAATATCTTCACTTTACTGCACTAGGGAATAGGGAAAACGTGGAAGAGCTCGGTAACTTCTATCTTCACCTGGTTTGGAGCTATAGAGGAGCAGAGGCTAAATGCTAACGCCGTCTGTGCTAACGTGACTGAGGGCACGCGTGAAGACCAGACAGGTACACATGAACTCGTCTAAGGTAAGAACAGATCTCAGTATGGAAAACACCGGCCTGTTCCTTTAAACCCCATCTGAACAGAGCACGTTTTCCGATTAGTTTTGTAGCTTTGTCGTCCTTCTGATGACGCGTTCATGTAGCTGTGAGGCTCGTTTTAATGAGATGTGACGTCCTTGTCCTCAGTCGGTTTGTGTTCCTGTGGTTTTTGTGGGAAAGTGTGAATTTTGGCGTCATCGAATAAATAAAAACAGTCTTTTATCATTGATTAGCGCTTAGCCTAGCTTAGCTAATCATTTAAATGTGCTAGCGTCTCAAAAGCTGTTGTTTAAAGAGGGGGTGTTCTGCTTTTGTCAGTCCCATAGCACCAGTCTATATCACACTACAATGATGACAAACCTTCTGTTGGTCTGTAAATGCAGTAAATTAGAATAACTGCCTTGTATAAAATGTCTCTCTCAAAATGGCTGTAGTGAATGTCTTGAAATAGGCCTCTGTCTCTTTAAGAACCTCTGAGCCTTTAGACACGCCCCCTCCACACGCTGTCTGTGGCATCAGTGGGGAGGGGGTTCTGCTGAGGAGCAGTGGTTGGTTACTCGGCTGGTGACGAAAGCTCGGAGGCGTCTCCAGGAGGTGGGGGCGTTCCTAGGAGGACTCAGGCAAACCTATCCCTAAAATGGCCGCCATCAGAGTTTTTACAGATTACTCAGAAATACGTGAATGTGCCAAGGCAACACTTCAGGCATGTTTTTAATGAGGGAATGACATAATAACATGATGGAAAGCTTGAAAAAGTCCATTTTGCATAACACTCCCCCTTTAACAATCACGCCACTTTACTTTTTGCTAACGTTGATGTGACGAGTGCGGCGCCGAGGGGGCTGGGTTTGTCCCCCCAGCCCCCCCCCCCCCCCAGCGTTAATTAAACACTGAACATTCTCTCACCGCGGCCGAGTCGCTGACGTCTCCACGGTAACGCCTAGTCCTAATGACCCGCGCTCCTGATGCTTTGCGGATGTAAAACACAAACCTGCACTTCCTGGTCAGACCATGAGGGGGCGCTACAGTCCAGCTTTCTGCTGAATAGTTCTTTCCACAAAGACGAGTAACTGAGTCCAGGTCTTTTCTCTCTGTCCAGGGCTACCTCCCTCCCACCAAGAACGGCGTGGAGCCGAAGCGTCCGAGCCGGGCCATCAACATCACGTCCCTGGTCCGACTGTCCACCACCGTCCCCAACACCATCGTGGTGTCCTGGACGGGCGAGATCGGCAGAGTGAGGCCCCTGCACTTATCACTCTATACAGCCCAGGACAGCCCAGAACAGAACAGTCCAGAACAGAACAGCCCAGAACAGAACAGTCCAGAACAGCCCAGAACAGAACAGCCCAGAACAGTCCAGAACAGTCCAGAACAGCCCAGAACAGAACAGCCCAGAACAGAACAGCCCAGAACAGCCCAGAACAGAACAGCCCAGAACAGAACCGTCCAGAACAGCCCAGAACAGTCCAGAACAGCCCAGAACAGCCCAGAACAGAACAGTCCAGAACAGAACAGCCCAGAACAGTCCAGAACAGAACAGTCCAGAACAGTCCAGAACAGAACAGTCCAGAACAGAACAGCCCAGAACAGCCCAGAACAGAACAGTCCAGAACAGAACAGCCCAGAACAGTCCAGAACAGAACAGCCCAGAACAGCCCAGAACAGAACAGTCCAGAACAGAACAGCCCAGAACAGTCCAGAACAGAACAGTCCAGAACAGAACAGTCCAGAACAGAACAGCCCAGAACAGTCCAGAACAGAACAGTCCAGAACAGAACAGCCCAGAACAGAACAGTCCAGAACAGAACAGCCCAGAACAGTCCAGAACAGAACAGTCCAGAACAGAACAGTCCAGAACAGAACAGTCCAGAACAGAACAGTCCAGAACAGAACAGTCCAGTCCAGAACAGTCCAGAACAGCCCAGAACAGAACAGCCCAGAACAGAACAGCCCAGAACAGCCCAGAACAGAACAGCCCAGAACAGAACCGTCCAGAACAGCCCAGAACAGTCCAGAACAGCCCAGAACAGCCCAGAACAGAACAGTCCAGAACAGCCCAGAACAGAACAGTCCAGAACAGAACAGCCCAGAACAGTCCAGAACAGAACAGCCCAGAACAGTCCAGAACAGAACAGTCCAGAACAGAACAGCCCAGAACAGTCCAGAACAGAACAGCCCAGAACAGAACAGTCCAGAACAGCCCAGAACAGCCCAGAACAGCCCAGAACAGAACAGAACAGCCCAGAACAGAACAGTCCAGAACAGAACAGCCCAGAACAGCCCAGAACAGCCCAGAACAGCCCAGAACAGAACAGTCCAGAACAGAACAGCCCAGAACAGAACAGAACAGCCCAGAACAGAACAGTCCAGAACAGAACAGCCCAGAACAGTCCAGAACAGAACAGTCCAGAACAGAACAGAACAGCCCAGAACAGAACAGAACAGCCCAGAACAGCCCAGAACAGCCCAGAACAGAACAGAACAGCCCAGAACAGAACAGTCCAGAACAGAACAGCCCAGAACAGTCCAGAACAGAACAGCCCAGAACAGTCCAGAACAGAACAGCCCAGAACAGTCCAGAACAGAACAGTCCAGAACAGAACAGTCCAGAACAGTCCAGAACAGAACAGTCCAGAACAGCCCAGAACAGAACAGTCCAGAACAGCCCAGAACAGAACAGTCCAGAACAGAACAGCCCAGAACAGTCCAGAACAGAACAGCCCAGAACAGTCCAGAACAGAACAGTCCAGAACAGAACAGCCCAGAACAGTCCAGAACAGAACAGTCCAGAACAGAACAGCCCAGAACAGTCCAGAACAGAACAGCCCAGAACAGAACAGTCCAGAACAGCCCAGAACAGCCCAGAACAGCCCAGAACAGAACAGAACAGAACAGAACAGAACAGGACAGAACAGCCCAGGATAGCCCAGAACAGAACAGAACAGAACAGCCTAGAACAGAACAGAACAGAACAGAACAGCCTAGAACAGATATCCCACATACATTTTTTCCTAATTTTTTCCAAAACATTTCCCCATTTTTTTTTTCCAATTCTTTCCCTTTTTCCCTTTTTGGGAAACACAATATTTTTCTCTCTTTTTATCCATTTTCTGGTGAAATATGAACTTATTTGTCACATACAAATAAAGTCAAGTGTAAATCAGGCCCATGTGGATGTTTATTAACAGTAGAAGTGTAAAAACAGCAGTCGTAGTTAGCACTAGCTAGCGTTTGCATTAGCACAATTCTAACATGTAGCATCATGTTAGCATTCTCCATTATTCATGTATTTATGGGCTGTTGAACCTCTTTGCTCCTCCCCATGTCTTTGTTTCTTTCTTTAGTATAAACTATATTCAGCATTTGTTAAAGTAGTTTTTGAATAATTAGAGAAAGTTTAGATTTTTCTCAATTGTTTTCCCCCTGAACTGTTTTCCAACATGACCATAGATGGGCGTCTGTATTGACTTAACATGGTCGGCACGGCAACAGTTTAAAATTGTTGTCCTCATTCACTTCCTGTCAGTGTCCACTAAGGAAGTGAAACTATAAACATCACACAAATCTAAATCTATAATATTATTGTGTGTGTTTTGTGATGGATTGTGTGTAATGTGTGGTATTTGTGACGTGTGTGTAACGTGTGGTATTTGTGATGATGATTGTGTGTAATGTGTGGTATTATATATATATATTTGTGTTGCAGAGTTACTCCCTGGCCGTGTACCTGGTGAAGCAGCAGACGTCCACAGTTCTGCTACAGAGACTACGAGCCAAAGGCATCAGGAACCCTGACCACTCCCGAGCGCTCAGTACGTCTGCCCCGTCACTGCATCCTCATCCTCATCCTCATCCTCATCCTCATCCTCATCAATAAAAAAGCTAAAACAGAAACAGTAAATACATGCTTTCGAATGAAAACCCGCTAATATGTCACAAAGCAGTTTTTCTCTCTGTAAAACATGTCCAAACCAAGTGTTCTCTGTGGTGTCCAGTCAAAGAGAAGCTGACCGCTGACCCCGACAGTGAGATCGCCACCACCAGCCTGCGCGTGTCCCTGCTGTGTCCGGTGAGTCAAGCACGTCACTGCTGAGTTTCACTTGTGTCTCACGTGCAACAGCTGACTGTGTTCACCTGCACAAAGGCATTTCATCAGTTCATCAGACTGTCCTTATGAGATCTTTTTAAAGGAGTTTTATGTAACCATGTCACTATGAGGCCAGATGTTTCACTCAAAAACAAGGAGAACATCGTTGGTTTGCTGTTTCCATGATGTTCTTGTGAAGTGCGAGAGGAGGCGTCTGGTCCTTCAGAGCCGGCGGGGGAGGGGCCGCACGGGGAGACCGAGGTGGATCATACGAGACAGTCATATTTATATTGTTCAGCAACAATAAAATAAGTGATGGATTAGTAACGATATTAAGGCGAGACACTTTAGGTGAAAGTATTGATGTTTCACGCAGTGGTCGAAGTGGAGACTTTTATCTATTTTCCTCCCTTTACATCTTAGTTTTCATGTCAGAGATAAAAATGACAAAACTCACCACGACAACAGACTCCAAACTTTCCAGTCTTGGACATAACAATATTTTGAAGGTTTTTTCAGAAGGATTTTTTCATATCTAATTCCTTTTATTCAGCTTTGAAACCAAAAAAAACAGGCGGAATTTGAGTTTTTACAGATTTTTTCACTGATGATTAGTTTATTGAAAAACTAAACAAAATATCCAAAATCCCCTCTGAAAAAATCTTAATTACTAATATGTCAATAAAATAAAAACATACATTTTCATCTGGTTCAATTCGTTATTTTGATTTCGTTGCCCAAAATATAGGCAATTTTGGCCATTTTAATGCTCAAAATGCCTTATTTTTATGTGAAAACATAAAATGACAGTTAAAATGCAATACATTTTTTCCTCATATTTATATCTGTGATGTTCAGCAAAAGTTTCAAATTGATATTTCTGCATTTATTTTTTCCCCCTATTCACCTGCAGTGTCTCGCCTTAAATAAGGCTGGGACGAAATATCGGCTCGGACCTGCAAATTGTGTTTCAGTTTCATAAAGGTAAAAAAAAAATGGATGGTGTTGTGTCTCAGGGCTCAGTTGTCAGGTGAGCCCAGTTAAAGGGACTATACGGAGTTTAAAGCATGTTCCTCCATGTCCTGATGTGTGGACTGAGCTCAGACCTGGAAACTGCCTCGAAAATCCTGTCACTCAGAAAGGTGTTACTTCGGGTCTGAAGTGCCGTCACACACGAGCTTAACCTCTTACCATCCGCCTAAACTGAACTCATTCTCTCCTCTTTGCCTAAAGGCCAGAGTAACGCCTCATTTGAAAGCTAAGACCCATAAAACTGATGCTTTTCCTGCCGTGTTTTTTTCCTCTCATCTTTGCCATCTTTTTTGTTGCTTTTTGTCACTTTTTTGCTACTTTTTTGTTGCACTTCTGTCAATTTCTTGCTGCTCTTTTGACACTTTTTTGTTGGGTTTTTCTGTTACTTTTTATCGCTTTTTTGTTTCAATTCATTGTCACATTTTTGTCACTTTCTTGCTGCTCTTTTGTGCATTTTTTGTCACATTTTGTCAAATTTTTGTTGAGTTTTTGTCACTTTTTATCGCTTTTTTTTTGTTGCGTTTACATCCTCATTTTCTTCTCATTTTGACACTTTTTTTCCCAATAAGCTTTTGGATTTGGGTAAAGCCAAACTGGAGAGAATGTGATCGGTTCAGGTGGGAGTTAAGAGGTTAATATAGAAGCTGCAGTTACACGTATGACCTGAGGTGGCAGTAGTGAGTATAAAAAACTTGCATCTAGTCCCTTTAAGGTAAACACATTTCTTATCATAATTACTCACTGTATTATGACGTGGTCGTCCCAGCCATAATATTTGACAAGTCTTGAAGAATTATTTTCTTGTTATTAAAAAAGTATCTTAGTAAAATAATAACCATAAGTCATATATATATTGAGAGAGATGTACTCGTGACCCACCTGTTGAGAACCGCTGCTCTTGCTCTGTGCCGGGACCTCTGCCGGGACCTCTGCCGGGGCCTGTGCCGGGGCCTGTGCCGGGGCCTGTGCCGGGACCTCTGCCGGGGCCTGTCCTCCCACTGTTTTCATTCCTGGTTGAGTCCGGACTTGCCCCTGGTTCTTGTTTGCATTCCTGACCCGCCTGTCCTCAGATCTTTCCCCCGGCTTGACCACCTTATGAACAAGTCACAGGACCTTCACACTTCCTCTCGTGAAGGTCCCGGGTTTGACTCTGACTCTGAGGCGTTTGAAGCAGATCTTGGGCACCTTTAGCAGCAGTGAGAACGTTGTGAGAACGTTGTGAGAACCTGGGCTCACCCGTGTGTTCTGTGTGTCCCGGAGCAGCTGGGGAAGATGCGGCTGACGGTGCCGTGCCGCGCCCTCACCTGCTCGCACCTGCAGTGCTTCGACGCCACGCTCTACCTCCAGATGAACGAGAAGAAGCCCACCTGGGTCTGCCCCGTGTGCGACAAGAAGGCCCCCTACGAGCACCTCATCATCGACGGGTGAGGCCGCCCACGTAAAACATGCTCAATAGGCTCAATATGTCTCCCTTCATGTCGTAGCTTTAATGTCAGAGGATAAAAAAGACTAAACTTACCCTTTACAGTGTTTCTTTTATGACTTTATGAGTATGTGGACCTCATGTTCCTCACGTGGACCTCACGTTCCTCACGTTCCTCACGTTCCTCACGTTTGTTCTCGCTCCTCAGGCTGTTCGTGGAGATCCTCAACAACTGCGCCGACTGTGACGAGATCCAGTTCAAAGAGGACGGCAGCTGGGCCCCCATGAGGACGAGGAAGGAAGTGCAGGAGGTGTCGGCCGGATCCTACAACGGGCTGGAGGGTGAGACGGGGAAGAGAGGGAGGGGGGGGAGAGGAGGACGAGAGGGGGGAAGAGGGGGGGGAGTGAGGGAGAGAGGGAAGGGAAGGGGGGAGAGTGATGGCGAGGGGGGAGAGAGGGAAGAGAAGAGGAAGAGAGGGGGAAGAGAAGAGGAGAGAGAGGGGGAAGAGGAGAGAGAGGGGGAAGAGAAGAGGAAGAGAGGGGGAAGAGAAGAGGAAGAGAGGGGGAAGAGAAGAGGAAGAGAGGAGGAAGAGAGGGGGAAGAGAAGAGGAAGAGAGGGGGAAGAGAAGAGGAAGAGAGGGGGAAGAGAAGAGGAAGAGAGGGGGAAGAGAGGAGGAAGAGAGGGGGAAGAGAAGAGGAAGAGAGGGGGAAGAGAAGAGGAAGAGAGGGGGAAGAGAAGAGGAAGAGAGGGGGAAGAGAAGAGGAGAGAGAGGGGGAAGAGGAGAGAGAGGGGGAAGAGAAGAGGAAGAGAGGGGGAAGAGAAGAGGAAGAGAGGGGGAAGAGAAGAGGAAGAGAGGAGGAAGAGAGGGGGAAGAGAAGAGGAAGAGAGGGGGAAGAGAAGAGGAAGAGAGGGGGAAGAGAAGAGGAAGAGAGGGGGAAGAGAGGAGGAAGAGAGGGGGAAGAGAAGAGGAAGAGAGGGGGAAGAGAAGAGGAAGAGAGGGGGAAGAGAAGAGGAAGAGAGGGGGAAGAGAGGGGGAAGAGAAGAGGAAGAGAGGGGGAAGAGAAGAGGAAGAGAGGGGGAAGAGAAGAGGAAGAGAGGGGGAAGAGAAGAGGAGAGAGAGGGGGAAGAGGAGAGAGAGGGGGAAGAGAAGAGGAAGAGAGGGGGAAGAGAAGAGGAAGAGAGGGGGAAGAGAAGAGGAAGAGAGGAGGAAGAGAGGGGGAAGAGAAGAGGAAGAGAGGGGGAAGAGAAGAGGAAGAGAGGGGGAAGAGAAGAGGAAGAGAGGAGGAAGAGAGGGGGAAGAGAAGAGGAAGAGAGGGGGAAGAGAAGAGGAAGAGAGGGGGAAGAGAAGAGGAAGAGAGGGGGAAGAGAAGAGGAAGAGAGGGGGAAGAGAAGAGGAAGAGAGGAGGAAGAGAAGAGGAAGAGAGGGGGAAGAGAAGAGGAAGAGAGGGGGAAGAGAGGAGGAAGAGAGGGGGAAGAGAAGAGGAAGAGAGGGGGAAGAGAAGAGGAAGAGAGGGGGAAGAGAGGAGGAAGAGAGGGGGAAGAGAAGAGGAAGAGAGGGGGAAGAGAAGAGGAAGAGAGGGGGAAGAGAGGGGGAAGAGAAGAGGAAGAGAGGGGGAAGAGAAGAGGAAGAGAGGGGAAGAGAAGAGGAAGAGAGGGGGAAGAGAAGAGGAAGAGAGGGGGAAGAGAAGAGGAAGAGAGGGGGAAGAGAAGGGGAAGAGAAGAGGAAGAGAGGGGGAAGAGAAGAGGAAGAGAGGAGGAAGAGAAGAGGAAGAGAGGGGGAAGAGAAGAGGAAGAGAGGGGGAAGAGAAGAGGAAGAGAGGAGGAAGAGAAGAGGAAGAGAAGAGGAAGAGAGGAGGAAGAGAAGAGGAAGAGAGGGGGAAGAGGGGGGAAGAGGGGGGGAAGAGAAGAGGAAGAGAGGAGGAAGAGAAGAGGAAGAGAGGGGGAAGAGGGGGGAAGAGGGGGGAGAGAGGGAGAGAGAGGGAGGGGGGAGAGAGGAGAGAGAGGAGGACGAGAGGGGGGAGAGAGGAGAGAGAGGAGAGAGAGAGGAGAGAGAGACGGGGGAGAGAGGAGAGAGAGACGGGGAGAGAGGGAAGAGAGGAGAGAGGAGGAAGAGAGGGGGGAGAGTGAGGGAGAGAGGAGGAGAGAGGGAGAGAGGAGAGAGAGGGAGAGAGGAGAGAGAGGAGGACGAGAGGGAGAGTGAGGGAGAGAGGGAGGGAGGGGGGAGAGAAAAGGAGAGGGAGGGAGAGCGACAGGGAGAGAGAAAGGGAGAAGGGGGGAGGGAGAGGGAGAGAGACGGAGAGAGAGGGAGAAGCAGCCGAATGCTCTTCCACGGCTCCTGTTTGGGTCCTTTGATTCTGGTCAATTATCCCCGCGCGGTAAACGGTCTGTCTCCATAGCAACGTCATACAGAACCATCACTATGGGGATGTTAGTTTACACCGCCGTGCCCCCCACCTCCACCTCCACCCCCACCTTTACAGTCACGATTATTGTGGCAGAATATCGACCGAATGAAAAGAAACAACTGAGATATTTACTTTTTTGTATTTAAAACGCTTAATTTACTTGAATAATTAGTTACATTCAGTGCAGTTTGTTTTTCTGTTGGACAGAGGAAGCTGTGAAAGGCCAGCAGACCATCATGTCCTCCTGTCTAAGTCTAAGTGTGTGAGGATGCACAACTGGGGTCCCACAAGGATCAGTTCTGGGACCCCAGTTGTTCAGCATCTCCATCAGTGTGTTAAACGGTCTCTCCTCTCGCAGGCTCGTGTCGGAGCTCCGCCTCAGATCAGCGCGGCTCCTCCACCGCAGCCAACCACAGCAGCAGCAAGAAGGTGGAGGTGATCGACCTGACCCTGGACAGCTCCTCTGACGAAGAGGGCCCAGACTCTCCTGACCCACCACAGCAACAGCAGCAACAAGTCCCTCAACAGCCCCAACACCAAGCTCCTCAACAACAGCAGCAGCATCACCAAGCTCCATCACAGCCCCAACACCAGGTCCCACAGCAGCAGCATCACCAAGCTCCTCAACAGCCCCAACACCAGGCCCCACCTCAGCAGCACCATCAAGCTCAGCCGGCTCCTCTGCCTCCCCCCATCAAGAGGGCCTGTCCGTCTCTGTCCCCAACGTCGCCCCCTGTCATCAACAAAGGGTCAGTGCACATGTCCGTGTGTGAAGCGCCGAGCTCACCGGCCCGGAGACTAGTTGGAGACTCAAGTTGCCACTGGTCAGACATGTCTCCAAGATGTCCCTGTAGATAAGCGAGTCTCGGGTCGTCTCGGTGAAAACGAACATCGGAAACAGTCTCCATGTGAGCGCGGTCTCAATAAAGGACACGCCCACCTCTCGCAGACCATGTAGAGACTCCGCTGAAGTTGAACCTGTTCGTTTTCTCCGGAGACATCTCTGTGACCGACTGCAACTCAAGCCTCCAACCAGTCTCCAACCAGTCTCCAACCAGTCTCCAACCAGTCTCCAACCAGTCTCCAGGCCGATGAGATAGGCTCTCTGTATCTGCATCAGTCAATCAATTTTCCTCCCCCTCCATCAGGGGTAGGCAACGTCAGGCCCAGGGGCCAAATCTGGATCTCTTGCACAGAACCTCTGGCCCTCAAGATGATTTTTAGAAATATTATTACACAAATCAGGGAGTGTTTTAACACTATTAGAGTTAAATGGGAGGAAAAAGGTAGAAATACTGTCAATACACCCAGTTAGGTCATATATGATGTACAACACTGGCATTTGAAAGAAGTGCACTGGAAAAAGAACAGTTGTTTTATTGAATTAACAGATTAAATCTAAGGTTTGAGTAGATTTGGTCTGGTCTTAGATGAAATAAAACCTTAGGTAGTAGTTATTCTCTTTTGTCATTTCACGTGAAAATCAATGAGTGGGTTTTATTCTTGTTCCGTTGGCGCTACAACATTTGTATCTTGGGATTAGTTCAAACCGACTCAAATTCAACATAGAAGAACTTTAATTCAAGCAATTTTAAGTCATTTATCTCATTTAAGATGGTCATGTTTCCAGTGTTGTGCTTTACTTTGGGCTAATAATCAGCGGCTTCGGCCCTCGGTTTGTTCACTATAACAAAAATCGTCCCTCCGCCAAGAAAACTCGCCTCCCCCTGCCCTACATGTTCCTCCATGTCCTAAGGTGTAGAATGAGCGCAGACCTGTTCACCACAACTGCCTCTGGGGTCTCATTTATAAAACTGTCTGTGAGAATCTGCCTATAAGTAATCTGTGACACTCAAAGTAGAAGAACAAAATATGTAAATGCTTTACTCAACGCCTATCGTTTAATGCTTATATTTTATTACCAATCATTTATGGTGAATAAGGTGATGATTAAATGAAGAAGAAAGCTCAGCAGTTTAACATGTTCCTCAAATTCCCCTCCCCTCGCTCCCTCGCATCTCCTCGCGTTTGTGCCGCACTTCTGTAACGTGTGGACTGCGTACGACCGGTTCAAACCGAGTGCGTAAAGTTTCATGTTTGATTTCTATAAATACCACCTTTGGCGCAGAACAGTTCGTACGGAAGGTTTCGGCCTCCTTTTGTCCGTACGTGAGCTTTATAAATGGGACCCCAGCACTCTCAAAAAGTGCCGTCATGCACGAGCTTAATATAGAAGCTGCAGTTACACGTATGACCTGAGGTGGCAGTAGTGAGTATAAAATGGCCAACTTGCATCTAGCCCCTTTAAGCCAAAGCGACGCCATATGACGATAGAGAAACCTTAAAGTAACGTTTGTAGGATGCTCTGAGTGGTTTAAAAAGACACAACTGAACTTGAGCTGCACAAATCAGCAGATAAGACACAACAGTTTCACAATATGTAAACACACCATTGCTTGTTTGAAAGCTCAGAACCTCAATTCTGTTGGCCCGCCAGAGAGTGACCTACTTTAGAACTGCGTGTGGTTAATATTAACTCGCTTCCATTCATTCTCAATGGTAAATATAGATGCAGTACACTTTTTGACCACCAGCGTCAAATTGGGGGCGCTGTTTCTCTCCTTTCGCAAAGTTAAGGAAACACTGTTGTGGTGTCTTGGTATTTATCAATCACAGAGCGATGTAGCTAAACTTTCACAGTTTCCAACTTTTATTGCAAAGGTTTTTGACGTCAACAACAGTATATGTTAAAACATGACTTATAAAAGAATTGATGCTGAACTGACACTTTCAAAATAATCTAATGTGGCATTTTCTTTGAGTTTACGAATGAGGTAAAGTCACTGTTGGTGGTTTTTTTCTACATTTTGCACTAAATTGCTACAATTGTTGATTTTGTTCTACTGAAACTAGGCTTTTTCCATAGTTAGATGTTTTAATATAGCATGTTATTTGCATAGATAGAATCAAATGCAAATGTAGGCTATCGAAAAAAATACTATTATTATTTGCAGTTATATGTGTTTCATGCTTGACATCGCCGTGCTTGGCCCGCGGAGACAAAAAGGTTGGGCACCCCTGATCTAGAGGATTGATTAGGGACGGAATTGTGGAAGTGAGAGACAATAAGTGTCTCATTCTGCTCTATTGGAAAATGTAATGTTTTGAGATTTAAATCCTATTGATGAAATATAAAAAGTCTGTTCCCTGAGACCCTTAGACGTGTTACTGAAGCGTGTCTGAATGAAACAAAACACAAACAGAGCTCCATGTTTTATCCTGACCTCTGACCTGACCGTCTCATACTGAACGTTTCAGTGCTAAATATAGTCTGTCCTTGTTCTCAAATGTCCAGCGTGTTGAACCTGCACCACCAGGCGTCGCCGGTGAGCCGGACGCCCAGCATGCCCGCTGTGGACACGGGCTACATCCCCCCTGTGCCCCCCCTCATCCAGGACTACCGGCCGTACTACCACACGCCCAACGACCTGTCAGGTATCAGCATCCACACACTCACACCCAGGAGAAGACTGTGGACCACCTGACCACGGCCTGCGGGTCAAAGCCTGTGATGATGTGCTCACTCTGCTGTGTTTGTGTTTCTCCTCAGAGCTGAGCTTCTTCTCTTTCCTTCAAGGCGACAATCATCAGGTAACGGCTTTTAACCAGGCACGTGCATTTACATGTTCGCTTAGTCCAGGTCACTTCATTCACAGACTCTGACCACTGTTAGCTTAGTCCAGGTCACTTCATTCACAGACTCTGACCACTGTTAGCTTAGTCCAGGTCACTTCATTCACAGAGTCTGACCACTGTTAGCTTAGTCCAGGTCACTTCATTCACAGACTCTGACCACTGTTAGTTTAGTCCAGGTCTCTTCATTCACAGACTCTGACCACTGTTAGCTTAGTCCAGGTCACTTCATTCACAGACTCTGACCACTGTTAGCTTAGTCCAGGTCTCTTCATTCACAGACTCTGACCACTGTTAGTTTAGTCCAGGTCTCTTCATTCACAGACTCTGACCACTGTTAGCTTAGTCCAGGTCTCTTCATTCACAGACTCTGACCACTGTTAGCTTAGTCCAGGTCACTTCATTCACAGACTCTGACCACTGTTAGTTTAGTCCAGGTCACTTCATTCACAGAGTCTGACCACTGTTAGTTTAGTCCAGGTCACTTCATTCACAGAGTCTGACCACTGTTAGCTTAGTCCAGGTCACTTCATTCACAGACTCTGACCACTGTTAGCTTAGTCCAGGTCACTTCATTCACAGAGTCTGACCACTGTTAGCTTAGTCCAGGTCACTTCATTCACAGACTCTGACCACTGTTAGCTTAGTCCAGGTCACTTCATTCACAGACTCTGACCACTGTTAGCTTAGTCCAGGTCACTTCATTCACAGACTCTGACCACTGTTAGTTTAGTCCAGGTCACTTCATTCACAGACTCTGACCACTGTTAGCTTAGTCCAGGTCACTTCATTCACAGAGTCTGACCACTGTTAGCTTAGTCCAGGTCACTTCATTCACAGAGTCTGACCACTGTTAGCTTAGGCCAGGTCTCTTCATTCACAGACTCTGACCACTGTTAGTTTAGTCCAGGTCACTTCATTCACAGACTCTGACCACTGTTAGCTTAGTCCAGGTCACTTCATTCACAGAGTCTGACCACTGTTAGCTTAGGCCAGGTCTCTTCATTCACAGACTCTGACCACTGTTAGCTTAGTCCAGGTCACTTCATTCACAGAGTCTGACCACTCGTGTCTCGTTCAGGGACGTCAGGGATGTTTGAATCATGATTATCAATATCATGGAATAGAATATAGGTCATTTCTCACAACCTGCAAAGTAATGTTGACCTCTTTTATAATTATTACGAGTTAGGCAAGTTTATGAGCATGAGAAAACAGATCAAATTAATTAAATAAATAAATATAAAATATGTATGAACATAGATCCCTCAATACTAAAAGTGGTATTAAAGCGAGATATTCATTTGAGCAGGTATCCATACTGTCTGTGTTTCCTCTGCTGCAGGTCTCTGTGATTTGACTTGAACCATAGATAAAGCAAACATAGGATATTATTACTACTGCTGCTGAACCGCTGCAATTTTGAATTTGCGAGTGCAGCTAACGTTAGCTTAGCAACCCATTCATTCCTAAGGCATAGCCTATGGCGTAGCTTAGCCTAGCCACTGCCATAGGTTTACATGTATCAGTTAGCGTTAGTTAGCGTTAGTCACAGGTTTCCTCCGACATCGGAGCCGATACTGGAAAAAATACAACATTGAGCATCGATTATAAATATCCGATACTGAACCAACACCTGCTTTGGCTTCACTGAGAATATGGACCTGATGTAAGTGTTTTAGAAGCTCAGACCCTGGAGGATTCAGTCTTTAGTTAGTTTAACCCCACGCCGTGGCTAGCAACAGCATGCTAATGCTAGCGGTAACTAATCAAGGCTGGGACAGAAACTATGATATTGTTGTCTAATATAATTAAACTGACCACTGCTGGAGCGGCCAAGTGTTTATTAGTTTATGAAATGTTAGACCTAAAGTCTGGTAACACAAAACGTTCTCATAACATTATCCTGTGGTTCTGAGGGTTGGTTTGTTACCAAACCAAAAAGTAACGTTTTCCAAAGGTAACGTAAGGACACCCAGAAGGTCAAACAACCAAAAACACAACCGTTCTGTAGAGATCACTGTATCCCCTGTATAGAACCCTGAAGGGTTTATTTTTAACTAAAAAAATTACCCCCTGCAGAACTTGCTCATCTGCTGATGTTTTTACTGCTCTGAAAAAACTCTCTCGTTCACATCAAACCTCTGATCTGTCGTCAGAAGAAGAAACCGTTAATTAAGCCCACAATTAAGTCAGATCAATTATATCTATTAATAAACACATGTCAAGAAAAAACATTTAACTTTCTACACTAAATATTGTTGGGTAGCCTGATCATGACAGGATTTATATGAATATGATCATTACAATGTGTGTCAGATCAGTTATTCTTTAACAAAATTTCATAAACTAAAATAAAACACTTGGGCTCCAGCAGGGGGTGTTTTTTTTTTTTTTTACTTTAGATGATTCAGTTATAGTTGTGACCCAGCCTTGATGAGTTTCCGCTAGGATTAGCATGCTGCCATTAGCATTAGCATGTTGATGCTAGCATTAGCTTTTGACTGTATTCTCCAGGTTCTGGGCTTCAAAATGAGGTACAGCAGGTCCATACACACTGAGATTTAGTCAGAGTATTTTTAAAACAGTGAAAGCCAAAGTGAATCGGTGCATCTTTAGAAATTGTTTTCGAGTATGAGTAGTGTTTTAGTATCGAAACCGAGCTACAAAGTCAGTATCGTGACACTAGTGCGTACTGCCCGGACTGAACGTGTCCTAACACCAGCAATATATTTAAGATTTTAAGATTCACCAGCCCAGCACAATAAGGCTTTTAAATGTAAATAGAGAATTACGGTGCGGGAGGGGGCGCCTTGGTTTTTTGTTTTTCTTTTGTGTCCTAACGTGTGCTTCCGTCTGCGACAGCATTACAACATGGTCATGGCCGCTGCCGCCGCCGCCTCCGCCTCGGACGACCACGAGCTGCTCCTGAACCGCTTCCTGCCCTACACCACTTCCTCGTCAGGCCCCTCCCACATGTACCTCAGCCAATCGGCCGCGTCCTCCTTCCCCTCGCTGACCGCGCCCGCCAACGGAGTCCGCAACAGCAGCAGCGGCAGCAGTAGCAGCGGCTCCTCCGGCACCCACAGCAGCAGCAGCACCCACAGCACCCACCACAGCAGCAGCACCCACAGCACCCACCACAGCAGCAGCAGCAGCCACCTAAGGGACCCTCACACCGCCACCTCCCACATCACGCACCACCCGGGAGTGCTGTCCAGCCGCGCCGGCAGCGAGGCGGCCATGGCTGCCATCTACGGCGGCATCCCGGATATTATCTCCCTAGACTGACTACGGAGGGACTGGAAGGAATGACTTTGTTCGTGATCGCAGGGTAAACTCTCCGGAGCCGTCAGGGGCGGAGCCGTCAGGGGCGGAGCCGTCAGGGGCGGAGCCGTCAGGGGCGGAGCCGTCAGGGGCGGAGCTGAGGGGCGGGACCTGGACTCACATGAGCGGAAACGCAACGCTTCTACAAAAACATATTTAACCTCTTTACCCCCCGCCTGAACCGAGTGCTTTTTCTCCAGTGCGGCTTTACCCAAATCTAAAAGCTTCTCGACTGGAGAGCCTCATTTGAAAGCTAAGTCCTACAAAAGTGATTGTAACTTGTAAGGATTTACCGATACCACATACTCGTACTCATTAAGGAGGTTCCGATACTCCCTGCCGTGTGTCTGACGACTTTTGAGTCTCTGGGTTAGTTATTCAGATGAATAAGCCCCTGTTGCGAGTTAGCGGCTAGTTAGCAACATTAGCAACATTAGCATCATTAGCCTGTATGTTGTAAACACTGCAGACGCTGCAGCACTAACAACATTAGCTCTGGTTAAATCCAGCTCAGACTCTGGTTTAGGGAGTGTCGTCTGTAATAAAGTCAGCTCTATGTGGAATATTAGATTTACACTAAACTATTCTCCAGTTTGTTGTTATTTTCTCTCCTCAGGAGAGAAAATAACAACAAACAAATCCAATATTCCACATAGCTAAATGTCTGCAGTGTTTACAACATACAGGCTAATGTTGCTAATGATGCTAATGTTGCTAATTCGCGGCTAGCAGTTCTGTTTCTGACGCCGTTTTATGCCCAGGGTTTTATTCATCTGAAAAACTAACCCAGCGACTAAAAAGTCGTCAGAAAATCCAGAATAAAGAGATACAGCATGTTTATATTGAGCCAAAATGAGCAAAACAATGAAAATGCTGAAGCTACTGGATAAGTTACTATAAACACAGGAGAAAATCCACACGGAGCTGAAGTAAAGGAGAAAAGAGACCATTTATCTGCAGTAATAAGTAACATCTCAATACTATTGTTAAATACAAATACATACATGAATAAAGCACAAGCACTGAGGAGCTTTAGGACACGAGCTGTTCTGTCTGTGATGGACAGAGACAAACAAATAATATTGAATGAAAATCTGTTCAATTCTGATGCACCAATCTGCTGTGAAAAAGTCTGTTGAAGAAAATACCTTGTACTTGTATCAGTATCGGTAAGTACTTAAATCAAAGTACTCGTATCGGTTTTAGAAAACGTGGTATCGGTGCCTCCCTTAGTAACGTTTTGTCGCGTTGTCGCCGCATTCTGTCGCTTTATTGTTGCTTTTCATTGTGTTCTCGTCTCGTTTTTGTAACTTTTCTGTCATGTTTTTGTCGCCATGTTGCTGCTTTCCCTTGAAGCTTTTAGATTTGGGTAAAGCTGTGTTCAGGCGAGAGGTTGAGGAGACAAACGTCCGCCCCTGGGAGTCGTCTCTGTGATTCAAAAGGACTCGGCTGAGAACAAACCCCTGAGCGTCCCGGGAGTTTTGTACGCGAGGGGGGGGGGCGCTGTGTACAGAGAACAAAATCTATTTTCCTTTGTAACTTTTGTACGTAACGCCGGACACTCTCGTGCTTGTTCAGAAGAGCTTTCTCTTTCCACTCGCGGCGTCTGGGCGCCCTGTACAGTACCTCTGTTTCCTTCTCTCACAGTGTATTGATGATTTTGTTTATGTTAAGTTATTTATAATATTTAAACAGTGATGTATATCCATATCTATATATTTATGCATTCCCGTAGGTGTTCAGGTTCTTGCTTATAGGGGTGCGCACGTGGAATTTAGCCATCTCTCTTAAGTTAAGTCTTTTTGTTTTTGAAAGTGTCGAAGCAGCGGCCAAGACGTCCAAAACAGAGTCACAGTTTAGTTAGAAACACAGTAAAAGTTCCCTCAAGTCAATAATATATTCATTTTTACCATCATGTTTCAAAAGTATACAGTGTTTTAGAGTCTGGCGAGGGCTGGGTCCTGTTTCAATACCACTACTTTAACGATACATTCCGGTACCGGTGCCTTAGCGGTACTTTTCTCAATACCTTTGTTATTTTCATTCATTATTAAAATAACATTTATAAAAAGTATTGTTCAGGCCGTCCTAAAACAGCAAAAAGCAACACAGGCCGCAGCTGTTTGTGCAGAATTTCCACTTAAGATACCGATATCTGAACAATGCTTTTTTCGATACTTATGCTAAAAAACAGATTAATAATGTTCATTTGTTCCTTTTCCTTCCATTCCCTTTCCTTTGCTTTTGTATCATTCATTTGGAGAAACAACTAAGAAACTTCCTTTAACGACTAAATCTCAGTGTATATTATAATTATAAATTATAATTCAGTCGTATGCTATTGCTAGCGACAACATGCTAATGCTAGCGACAACATAAATAAGCATCGTTTGCTTCGGCCTACTCCTTTTAGGGCATTATTGAGTTTCTTTTTTTGGGGGGTCTAACAACTTAGAACTTGGAAATTCTCAACTAAACTAAACATGCTAATGCTAGCAGCAGCATGCTAATGCTAGCGGCAACATAAGTAATCATTGTTTGCTTCGGGCTACTCCTTTTAGGGCATTGTTGTGTTGTTTCTTTTGGTCTAACAACTTGAAACTCTTGGAATTTCTCAAATAAACTAAACATGCTAATCTTAGTGGCAGCATGCTAATGCTAGCGGCAGCATGCTAATGCTAGCGGCAACTCATCAAGGCTGGGTCAAAACTCTAACTGGATCATCTAAAGTAGCCTCAGGAAATTAAACCGACCACTGCTGGAAGTGTTTGTATTTTAGTTTATGAAATGCTAGAACCACTAAACTCTACTTCAAATATAAGAACTGTATGAATAAAAAAAATATAATATAATAACAACACTAGGAAATGAGGCCCTATGTCAAAAATCCTGAAATATCCCTTTAATTCTCCCCACTTTTTGATGACCAACAGAATCAAAGCTTTAATATAAAGATTGAATGTTTCTTCCTGGTTCCTGCTTTACCTAAACCAGGCCTCGTCCTGGGCTCAAAGGATTTTTATTTGTTTCTCTGCACTAAATGCTCGTTCCGTTATCATCAATCACCTTCTCATCAGGTTTCTATGTAACAGCAGAGTCGCTCTTGGTTTCCTCTCCTCAGACCAAACGTTTATATCCCATTCCTGTGTCGGTACATCTGCTCTGCTCCTCTTGGCCGCTGCTCGCTACGACAAGTTTCCGTTGGATTTCTTTCCAGTCGTTCTAATCATTTCCTAAACTTAACCTTTTTGCACAATGCCAAAAAATCGTTGATAACGGTAAAGCTTAAACCGAGTGCAGTAGAACTTGTGCCACCGCTGACTGTCGAGGCGTCGGGGGAGTCGGGACGGAGGCGGGGGGGGGGGGGGGAGTCCTCTTCAGTGCCTGCTCCACAGCGCCGCCTAGAGGGACCAGACCCTCCTCCCAAAGAGGCGCAGCAGGCGGGCGGCGAGGGGGGCGTCCCGTGACCACGCCTGTGCCGCTCCGGCTTCACCACTGTGGGGCGCCGTCGTGAATGTATTGTACAGTGTTTTTTTGGTGTCGTTCCGGAAGCTCTGAACTGCCAGTCGTGTTTGCGTGTTTGGTTTCCAGAAGAAAGGCTCACTATATATAACATGTTATTTAAAGGGGAGGGGTCACGCGGAGTCAGCTGTTCAGAGCTTTATGTTTATCAGTCGTCATGAACCGACCCGGAGAGGGGCGTTTTCATTCATTCAGGTTTGGATTTCCCTGTTTAGGGCAGAGCGGGGCTGGTCGTCACACTTCTTCTTCTCCCACTGTCCCACAGAGTCACACTGTCAGTAAAGCTGCTCCTCAGGTACTTAGATGCACCTCCTCGAAACAAGGAGCTAACTTTGCACCGCAGAAGCAGACGAGCTCACCCCCACCTGCCCCTCACCCCACCGCCTCACTCCCAACTCACTCCAACACACCCCTCACCCCCACCTGCCCCTCACCACGGCAACACAATCACATGCAGGGATCGCAAATGTTTGAAGCAGCAGACGCCGCAACAGTTAGCGGCTAGCGCAGTCAGAGTTTAGCATTAGCTGCTAATACATTCAGAGTTTAGCATTAGCTGCTAATACATTCAGAGTTTAGCATTAGCTGCTAATACATTCAGAGTTTAGCATTAGCCGCTAACACAGTCAGAGTTTAGCATTAGCCGCTAACACAGTCAGAGTTTAGCATTAGCTGCTAACACAGTCAGAGTTTAGCTTTAGCTGCCAGCACGGTCAGCGTTTTTGTTTTCTTTTTCACAGTCAGAGTTTAGCATTAGCTGCTAACACAGTCAGAGTTTAGCATTAGCGGCTAGCGCAGTCAGAGTTTAGCATTAGCTGCTAAAGCAGTCAGAGTTTAGCATTAGCTGCTAATACATTCAGAGTTTAGCATTAGCTGCTAACAAAGTCAGAGTTTAGCATTAGCTGCTAACACAGTCAGACTTTAGCATTAGCTGCTAATACATTCAGAGTTTAGCATTGGCTGCTAACACAGTCAGAGTTTAGCATTAGCTGCTAACACAGTCAGAGTTTAGCATTAGCGGCTAGCGCAGTCAGAGTTTAGCATTAGCTGCTAAAGCAGTCAGAGTTTAGCATTAGCTGCTAACACAGTCAGAGTTTAGCATTAGCTGCTAACACAGTCAGAGTTTAGCATTAGCTGCTAACAAAGTCATTTTTAAAGACATTTACATATCATATCTAGGCTGTATATTTATGTAGGAACAATGTGAGATTGTAGATAAATGGATCTAAACTTAACATGATCTGAACAAAATTATGGAACACGAGTTTTACAAGAGACGTGTAGAAACTCGCGTGTAAAAGTCTCAGACGTGATGTTTAAGAAACAGTGGGTGTGAACATCACGCCTCTCTCTCCGTCCTTCGTGTGTTTATCCAAGTCCATGCTCTCAGCTCCGACGTGAGATCCAAAACGTAGCTCTAAATGGAAGTATTATTTTTCTAAATGCCAAAAAACACACTTATATTTATTTGCTCATTTACAACTTTCATGTAAGTATCAAAGTGTTTAGTCTGCTACTTTTTTAATTTAATTTAATTTTAATTCTGTTTGTCCTTGAATCCATCACCAGAGCAGTGTGTGGAGGGGAGGGGCATGGGTGAGGGGAGGGGCATGGGTGAGGAGGGGAGGGGCATGGGTGAGGGGAGGGGCATGGGTGAGGAGGGAGGGGCATGGGTGAGGGGGGAGGAGTTTAAAGCAGGGCTCACTACTGACACCTACTGCCAAAAACATCCCACAGACATATCTGAGGGCAGCTTTAAGTGGACGATAAATGATTTGAGGTCAATGTAATTTACACTGCGCCTCACAGACGGTGCCCAGGGCCCAGTGGTCACTGTGGTCACTATGGTCACTATGGTAACCGTCGAAATGCAGATTTTTGTAGCAGGTATTTATAAAACCACCGTCCGTCCAGAACACACAGCCTCCTCCTCAGATCCCACAGTGTGACGACCAGCCCCGCTGTGACGACCAGCCCCAGTCTCCTCCACTGTGGTCGTTTCTTCTTCTCCTCCAGAAGCACAGATCAGTATTTCCTGGATTGTGTTGCACAATAAGAGTGTCATTAAAGTCATTAAACGAATTGTGCCAAAATGAAATTTGATTCCAGCTGGCATTAAATCTACAGTTGTTTGAAAACTTTGCTCGACTGTTTGTTTTCTCCGCTCGTAGAAACCGCCCGGATCTCTCTCAGCTGCAGGTTTGGCTGAAATCCTCCGCCCGTTTTTACACAACACCTGATGACTTTGCTTTTGAACATTTACACGTCTTTCTTTGCACTTCAACTTCTTTTTGTGTTCGTGGCATTGAAAATAAAGTATTTGGGCATTAAAGTGTCATTAAGAAGCATTACATTGAACTTGCTGCTCGCTCAATAAAAAATTGCCGTTGGCCAAAAACAAACAGTGGTTCTGCTTTTCTGATTCTGATTCTGATGCTGAAGCTGAAACGTGAATATTACACTTCCACAAAGACATATTTTAACCTCTGATGGCCTCCCTGCTGCACATCAGTAAGGTGAAGAAGCATGTGGTCCTCACTCAGCCAATCAGAGATCACCCTGCATCACAGATCCCGCCTCTGTGGCATTTGACCAATCAGCAGAGACCTGTCGCGCTCTCAACTTCCTGTTTTCTCTGAAGTCTGAAAAAGACCCGAGGCTGCTTTCGCAAGCATCACATTATAGCCTCTATGTCCTAACCCTATAGCTCCTGACCTTTGACCTTTCATGGGGTCGACTGTTAGATCTGTGCAGTTAGTGAACTTTTGCTTCAGCAGCATTTGTCCAATTGGACCGTCCTTACCCAGGGGAAGGGGCAGTGACGTCACCAACAGCTGCTGTTCTTCTGTAAGGTTATTGGCAGACTGCAGGCAAACAAAAGCACATGTCGCCCCCTACTGTATTACATATGCAACAACATAGTGTCCAAACAATGACATTTAAGGAGTAAAAAAAAGAATAATCCAGATGTTCCTTCACATTTCCCTTTAGCCTTGTTTTATTTTGTGGCTTTGGGGCGAGGGGCGGGGGATTGGCGGTGCAGTGGCTTATGGGATGGCACATAGCTCCTAATCAGTGAGATAGCATCAGAGGTCCCTATGCTAAAGTGGCTATGAGAGTTAGCATCAGAGGTCCCTATGCTAAAGTGGCTATGATAGTTAGCACCAGAGGTCCCTATGCTAAAGTGGCTATGATAGTTAGCATCAGAGGTCCCTATGCTAAAGTGGCTATGATAGTTAGCATCAGAGGTCCCTATGCTAAAGTGGCTATGATAGTTAGCATCAGAGGTCCCTATGCTAAAGTGGCTATGATAGTTAGCACCAGAGGTCCCTATGCTAAAGTGGCTATGATAGTTAGCATCAGAGGTCCCTATGCCAAAGTGGCTATGATAGTTAGCATCAGAGGTCCCTATGCTAAAGTGGCTATGATAGTTAGCATCAGAGGTCCCTATGCTAAAGTGGCTATGATAGTTAGCATCAGAGGTCCCTATGCTAAAGTGGCTATGATAGTTAGCATCAGAGGTCCCTATGCTAAAGTGGCTATGATAGTTAGCATCAGAGGTCCCTATGCTAAAGTGGCTATGATAGTTAGCATCAGAGGTCCCTATGCTAAAGTGGCTATGACAGTTAGCACCAGAGGTCCCTATGCTAAAGTGGCTATGATAGTTAGCATCAGAGGTCCCTATGCTAAAGTGGCTATGATAGTTAGCACCAGAGGTCCCTATGCTAAAGTGGCTATGATAGTTAGCACCAGAGGTCCCTATGCTAAAGTGGCTATGATAGTTAGCATCAGAGGTCCCTATGCTAAAGTGGCTATGATAGTTAGCATCAGAGGTCCTTATGCTAAAGTGGCTATGATAGTTAGCACCAGAGGTCCTTATGCTAAAGTGGCTATGATAGTTAGCACCAGAGGTCCTTATGCTAAAGTGGCTATGATAGTTAGCACCAGAGGTCCTTATGCTAAAGTGGCTATGACAGTTAGCATCAGAGGTCCCTATGCTAAAGTGGCTATGATAGTTAGCATCAGAGGTCCCTATGCTAAAATGGCTATGATAGTTAGCACCAGAGGTCCCTATGCTAAAGTGGCTATGATAGTTAGCACCAGAGGTCCCTATGCTAAAGTGGCTATGACAGTTAGCATCAGAGGTCCCTATGCTAAAGTGGCTATGATAGTTAGCACCAGAGGTCCCTATGCTAAAATGGCTATGATAGTTAGCATCAGAGGTCCCTATGCTAAAGTGGCTATGATAGTTAGCATCAGAGGTCCCTATGCTAAAGTGGCTATGATAGTTAGCACCAGAGGTCCTTATGCTAAAGTGGCTATGATAGATAGCACCAGAGGTCCCTATGCTAAAGTGGCTATGATAGTTAGCACCAGAGGTCCCTATGCTAAAGTGGCTATGACAGTTATCATTGAGGCTCCTCCCCCTAACTCCTTCCTAACTGACAGCCCAATTCAGACGCTTCTGATGGCGGACGCTGACGCACCTCCGGTTTGGCGTAAGAGCTCTTACCAATTGGTGAATAACTGTGCTAAGCGGTGATATATGTGTTATATATACTGTCAATGGTTGATCCTGATCTTTCCTCAGTTTTTCCCTCAGCCAGGATTTCAGCTCATTTTCAACATGGCTGAAATGTGTCGTCCTCCTCTGATGACCTCATTGCTCTGCACCAAAACAAAGAGATAACATTTATACTAAGTCTCTATTTCCATTCAAAGTAAGTTTTGTATTATAGGTTTATCGGGCACTTTTTAAACGGCCAATCAACTTAAATTGAAAAACAGTTCTTTAAAGCAACATTTCCTAACATTTTGAGGTATTTAAAACATCCCAAATATGAGGCATGTCCTGATCCGCTCTGACAGCTGTGACTTTTTTGTCACTTTTTTTTGTCACATTTCCATCATTGTTTTCGTCTCACTTTTGTTGCTATTTTCACACCTTTTTTCCAGAAGCTTTTGGATTGGGGTAAAGCCAAACTGGAGAAAATGTGCTCGGTTCAGGTGGGAGTTAAAGGGGTTAAAAACAAAACCATCACAAATATTTAGCTACAAATATCAAATCCAGTCTGTCCCAAACCCAGGGGAGAAAACAACAGTGAAGCTCCAGTTCATGTAAACATTTGCAGTTACTCCATGTGAGCACCAGAGGGAGACAGAGAGACCTCAGCCTCCACACATCTCTCTCCTCCTCCCTGTGAGTCTTCAGACTGACTGTCCTGTTCAACACGACTGAGCTCCTGGAGGAGGTGGAGAAGACTGAGTGGAGAGCAGAGTGAAGACGGGACTGAAGAGCAGAGTGAAGACGGGACTGAAGAGCAGAGTGAAGAGCAGAGTGAAGAGCAGAGTGAACCCCCTGCCTGAACCCCGTCATCTACTGCCCCACACGCAGGGAGTTCAGGGACACGCTCCGGGGCTGGTGCTCACGGGCCGGTCAGCGGTGGAGAGCAGAGGCCACCACAAGAACACACTGCACTTTGCCTTTCCTTGCTTCTTTAAAAAGATTGTTGTGTTAAAACTCCCTCAGGTTTTGTATGATGTTCTTGTATTCAGTTGCTCCGTACTTAAGTTTATCACAAGACACGCAGTAAACGGTCATTTTACTCTTCATCATGTAAAACCCAGACTGGACAGAGGCTGTTCTGTTCAGAGGACTGACATCCTGGAACTCCCTGCCTGAACACATCTGTAACATGAACATTTAAAAAGACTCTGTCGTCAAACTGCAACAAATGTCACATGTGTAATTGTGTGTTTATATTTTTATGCTGTTGTGATCTGTGATCGTTGTATGAAAATGTGATTTTATAATCTGAACCCCAGGAAGACGAGCCATTGTCAAACAAACAAACAAACAAACAAACAAACAAACAAACAAACAAACAAACAAACAAACAAACAAACAAACAAACAAACAAACAAACAAACACAGTCCTGGCTCTGAAGGACCTCAGTCTCTACAGAAGGACCTCAGTCTAACAGAAGGACCTCAGTCTCTACAGAAGGACCTCAGTCTCTACAGAAGGACCTCAGTCTAACAGAAGGACCTCAGTCTAACAGAAGGACCTCAGTCTCTACAGAAGGACCTCAGTCTCTACAGAAGGACCTCAGTCTAACAGAAGGACCTCAGTCTAACAGAAGGACCTCAGTCTAACAGAAGGACCTCAGTCTAACAGAAGGACCTCAGTCTAACAGAAGGACCTCAGTCTAACAGAAGGACCTCAGTCTAACAGAAGGACCTCAGTCTCTACAGAAGAACCTCAGTCTCTACAGAAGGACCTCAGTCTAACAGAAGGACCTCAGTCTCTACAGAAGGACCTCAGTCTCTACAGAAGGACCTCAGTCTAACAGAAGGACCTCAGTCTAACAGAAGGACCTCAGTCTAACAGAAGGACCTCAGTCTAACAGAAGGACCTCAGTCTCTACAGAAGGACCTCAGTCTAACAGAAGGACCTCAGTCTAACAGAAGGACCTCAGTCTAACAGAAGGACCTCAGTCTAACAGAAGGACCTCAGTCTAACAGAAGGACCTCAGTCTCTACAGAAGGACCTCAGTCTAACAGAAGGACCTCAGTCTAACAGAAGGACCTCAGTCTCTACAGAAGGACCTCAGTCTAACAGAAGGACCTCAGTCTAACAGAAGGACCTCAGTCTAACAGAAGGACCTCAGTCTAACAGAAGGACCTCAGTCTCTACAGAAGGACCTCAGTCTAACAGAAGGACCTCAGTCTAACAGAAGGACCTCAGTCTAACAGAAGGACCTCAGTCTAACAGAAGGACCTCAGTCTCTACAGAAGGACCTCAGTCTCTACAGAAGGACCTCAGTCTAACAGAAGGACCTCAGTCTAACAGAAGGACCTCAGTCTAACAGAAGGACCTCAGTCTCTACAGAAGGACCTCAGTCTCTACAGAAGGACCTCAGTCTAACAGAAGGACCTCAGTCTCTATAGAAGGACCTCAGTCTCTACAGAAGGACCTCAGTCTAACAGAAGGACCTCAGTCTAACAGAAGGACCTCAGTCTCTACAGAAGGACCTCAGTCTAACAGAAGGACCTCAGTCTCTACAGAAGGACCTCAGTCTAACAGAAGGACCTCAGTCTCTACAGAAGGACCTCAGTCTCTACAGAAGGACCTCAGTCTCCTCTGAAGGACCTCAGTCTCTACAGAAGGACCTCAGTCTAACAGAAGGACCTCAGTCTCTACAGAAGGACCTCAGTCTAACAGAAGGACCTCAGTCTAACAGAAGGACCTCAGTCTAACAGAAGGACCTCAGTCTCTACAGAAGGACCTCAGTCTCTACAGAAGGACCTCAGTCTAACAGAAGGACCTCAGTCTAACAGAAGGACCTCAGTCTCTACAGAAGGACCTCAGTCTCTACAGAAGGACCTCAGTCTCCTCTGAAGGACCTCAGTCTCTACAGAAGGACCTCAGTCTAACAGAAGGACCTCAGTCTCTACAGAAGGACCTCAGTCTCTACAGAAGGACCTCAGTCTAACAGAAGGACCTCAGTCTCTACAGAAGGACCTCAGTCTAACAGAAGGACCTCAGTCTCTACAGAAGGACCTCAGTCTCTACAGAAGGACCTCAGTCTAACAGAAGGACCTCAGTCTAACAGAAGGACCTCAGTCTAACAGAAGGACCTCAGTCTAACAGAAGGACCTCAGTCTAACAGAAGGACCTCAGTCTAACAGTAGGACCTCAGTCTAACAGAAGGACCTCAGTCTAACAGAAGGACCTCAGTCTAACAGAAGGACCTCAGTCTAACAGAAGGACCTCAGTCTCTACAGAAGGACCTCAGTCTCTACAGAAGGACCTCAGTCTCCTCTGAAGGACCTCAGTCTCTACAGAAGGACCTCAGTCTAACAGAAGGACCTCAGTCTAACAGAAGGACCTCAGTCTCCTCTGAAGGACCTCAGTCTAACAGAAGGACCTCAGTCTAACAGAAGGACCTCAGTCTAACAGAAGGACCTCAGTCTAACAGAAGGACCTCAGTCTAACAGAAGGACCTCAGTCTCCTCTGAAGGACCTCAGGCTCCTCAGAAGGTGGAGGCAACTTTGGCCCTTCTTGCACCTTCTTGTTGGTGTTGTGGGACCAGTCCAGTTTATTGTTGAGGTGAACACCCAGGCACTTGAAACTGTCCACCTCCTGGATGTTCAGTGGGGTGTGTGGTAGTGTCCTCCTCCTGAAGATCACCATCTCCTTCTTCTTGTTGGTTTAACCCTGAGAGCGGCTGGTCCAGAGTCTCACTGGTCACCAGAGGATCGATCAACACTTTATTTATAAAGCACTTTTCATACACAAGTGCTTCACAAAGTGCTTTACATAAAAAAAAAAAAAAGGAGACTCTATCAGCAAATGTAATAAGTGATCAAGATGAACAGACAGATAAATAAAGCTAAGGTCTGGATCCTTCTCTCAGAATCATCTCAGCAGCTCTGAGCTCCTGGTCCTGAAGCTTCTCCTCAGACAAGATCCACCATCACTGTCAGAAGCAGATCTACATTTGCACTTTGAGGAGAATCCTTTTGTTGTGGAAACGTCCCCGGCCTCACAGTCTCTGATTATTGCGCTCTGTGCAATAACAATGAGCTTTGTCGTTAAGGAGAGTCCTGCGGCGTGTGTCGCCATGGCAACCTGAGGACACAGCAGAGACGGCCCGCCCCCCTGTGAGGGTCTCTGCCGTTCATTATCAACACACGGGCCGGGTTAGAGCTGGACCCGTCTGCGGTCAGACAAAAGAAACATCAAAACAGGAAACCATTTTTCTCCCTTTTTTTTCTTATTTTTGTCTCATTTTTTTCTTCTCTTCCCAAATTTTGCTCCTAATTTTTGCCCATTCATTTATGACTGATGTTTTACTGGAGATTCTGAAACATTTCTTTAATATAACTCACATTCCCTCCAGCGTCAGACTCTTAAATACACATCATTACATGTGTAGAGGTGGATGATCCGGTCCGTCTGAATCCGTCTGTGATGAACGTGTGAAGTGAGTCATCAGTGTGAGGGTGACGTCTTCAACACCTCAACCAGGGGTACGGGGACCCCAGAGTCTGGTTTCCATAGAAACCGGAGAGAATTTCCTCACCACAGACATGTGTGACGTGTACGAGGCGTCTGAGCGCCTCAGGAGGGTCTGTCCCAGAGTCAGGACTAAACACGCTGAGGCTAAACTCTGGGTGCTTTTAATACAACCCTCCCGGCCTTCTCCAGGAGAAACTCACCGTCATGGCTGTGGACCCTCACCTCGTGCGCAGGGTCCTGGACTATTTGACCAACAGCCACAGTTTGTTGGAGGGGGGGGCCTGCAGCACTGGAGCACCTCAGGCCACTGGGGGGGGGGGGGGTAGGACTGGGCCTGGACTGAGTGGAGGAGGTGGTGGAGCAGAGGACGCTCCACAAGGCCCTGTCCCAACACTCGCACTTCCACGCTCGCGCCCCCATATGCGCGTTCCCGATGATGGGTGCGAGTGCGTAGGGCGTCCCAATCCTCCAGAGGGGTCTTTAGCCCCGCCCCCAAGCGGACTTTGGCAAAGCATATTGCCCATAATTCTTTGCGGTACAGACCAAAGAGACAGAAAAATGGCGGCATCCGCGGATCTCGTGCCGAAAAAAAGACTTTTAATGAAATATTTCAACTGCATATCTGTAAATACACTCCAGGTTTGCTGTTACTTGGAAAGAAGCTTAAATATCTGATGAAGCACTGCGAGGATTTGCGCACCGGTATTTCGGACATTATGCAACAATTTCAAAACTTCATTAAAATCCAATTTCACTTCAACTTTTAGATTTGGGTGAAGCAGAACTGGAAAACTGGAAAATGCCCTCGGTTAAGGTGGGGGTGAAGAGGTTAAATAAAAAACGCTGAAATCATTTTAAGACAGAGCTTGTGATTCAAAGACAAAGCGCTGCACGAATAAAGGTTGATCGATTTTTTTCTGCTTCTTGTAATTTCATGTAACTGTGAATTCCCTGGGAATTAACCCCTTAACTCCCACCTGAACCGAGCACATGTTCTCCAGTTTGGCTTTACCCCAATCCAAAAGCTTCTGGAAAAAAGGTGTGAAAATAGCAACAAAACTGAGACGAAAAGAAATTGACAAAAAAATTACGAAAAAAATGACAAAAATGTGACAAAATGTGACAAAAAATTTACAAAAATATGACAAAAAAAGACCAAAATGTAGCAAAACAATGACAAAAATTTGATAAAAAATTGACAAAAAAATGAAAAAAATGTGACAGAAAAAAAGAAAAAAATATGTGATAAAAAATTGACAAAAAATGACAGAAAAATTGGACAAAAATGTGATAAAATATTTACGAAAAAATGACTAAGATTTAACAAAAAAATAAAAAAAATGTGACAAAAAAATGTGACATGTTTTTACAAAAAATATTCCAAAAAAATGATAAAAAATTGACAGAAAAATGTCAAAAATGTGACCAAAAAATTGATTAAAAATGTATGAAAAAATGACAGAAATGTGACAAAAAATGACAAAAAAAATATCCAAAATGTGACAAAAAAATGACAAAAATGAGTTGAATGCCCAACAGAAAAATGATGGCAAAAAAATCTGATGTTCAGGCGGGAGTTAAGAGGTTAATTACTTTCACCATCAGCCGCGTCCAGCAGAGGGAGCTCTTCTCTAACTCGTGCCGGTGTCTCTGCTGTGGCTGCGTTTGGACGAGGCTTTAGTTATTACAGATGATACAGATGTTTGTTTGTGTTTTGGTCACATGATTTTTCTGTTTCACCTTTTCCTGAAACATCTTTGAAACATTTTCCACAGTTTGTGACGCCTTTGCTTTGAGTCTCTCTCTTTAATTGTTCAAGTCTTTTGAGCTCTTATCCCTCGCCTTATCTGAGTGCATTTTCTCTAGTTCGGCTTTACCCAATGTAATGTCTCATTTGAAAGCTAAGACCTACAACACTGATATAAATTGATCTTTTTCCTTGTTGTCACTTATTAGATTCTTCACATTTTGTCTCTTTTCCGTCACATTTTTGTCACATTTTATCAAATTTTTTCCTCTTTTTCTTCACATTATTTTATCACTTTTTCCTCACATTTTTGTCTATTTTTTGTATTTTTTTCGTCCCATTTTTGTCCGTTTTTCTTACAATTTTTGTTGCGTTTTCTTCTCGATTTGTTGCTTTTTTCCAGAAGCTTTTAGATTTGAGTAAAGCCAAACTGGAGAAAATGTGGTCTGTTCAGGTGGGGGTTAAGTGGTTAAAGAAATAACAAAGTAGGTATATAATAAAATAAAATCACATGGGAAAAATGGCTGACAGTTTGCATGAGGGTTTTATTTTTGTTTTTTTACTACAAAAAGACATGATCATAGACGTAACGAACAAGAATGTTGATGACCGGGTTTAACTGATGTCACAGACGAGGAACCAGAGTGATCCATCTGAGAAACAGAAGAAAATAAAAACACTTTTTTCCATGACATGGATGTTTCAGCAGATTTGTTG
>NC_136855.1:1215105-1277605 GCF_951799975.1 Gobius niger
CCTTGTTTAGACCTGGTTTAGACCTGGTTTAGACCTGGTTTAGACCTGGTTAAGACCTGGTTTAGGTCTGGTTTAGACCTGGTTTAGACCTGGTTTAGACCTGGTTAAGACCTGGTTTAGTCCTGGTTTAGACCTGGTTTAGACCTGGTTTAGACCTGGTTTAGTCCTGGTTTAGTCCTGGTTTAGACCTGGTTAAGACCTGGTTTAGGTCTGGTTTAGACCTGGTTTAGACCTGGTTTAGACCTGGTTAAGACCTGGTTTAGTCCTGGTTTAGACCTGGTTAAGACCTGGTTTAGACCTGGTTTAGTCCTGGTTTAGTCCTGGTTTAGACCTGGTTTAGACCTGGTTTAGACCTGGTTTAGACCTGGTTAAGACCTGGTTTAGGTCTGGTTTAGACCTGGTTTAGACCTGGTTAAGACCTGGTTTAGACCTGGTTTAGTCCTGGTTTAGACCTGGTTTAGACCTGGTTTAGACCTGGTTTAGACCTGGTTTAGACCTGGTTAAGACCTGGTTTAGGTCTGGTTTAGACCTGGTTAAGACCTGGTTTAGACCTGGTTTAGTCCTGGTTTAGACCTGGTTTAGACCTGGTTTAGACCTGGTTTAGACCTGGTTAAGACCTGGTTTAGGTCTGGTTTAGACCTGGTTTAGACCTGGTTTAGACCTGGTTTAGACCTGGTTTAGACCTGGTTTAGACCTGGTTAAGACCTGGTTTAGACCTGGTTTAGACCTGGTTTAGACCTGGTTTAGACCTGGTTAAGACCTGGTTTAGACCTGGTTTAGTCCTGGTTTAGACCTGGTTTAGACCTGGTTTAGACCTGGTTTAGACCTGGTTTAGACCTGGTTAAGACCTGGTTTAGGTCTGGTTTAGACCTGGTTTAGACCTGGTTAAGACCTGGTTTAGGTCTGGTTTAGACCTGGTTTAGACCTGGTTTAGACCTGGTTTAGACCTGGTTTAGACCTGGTTTAGACCTGGTTAAGACCTGGTTTAGTCCTGGTTTAGACCTGGTTAAGACCTGGTTTAGACCTGGTTTAGTCCTGGTTTAGTCCTGGTTTAGACCTGGTTAAGACCTGGTTTAGACCTGGTTTAGTCCTGGTTTAGTCCTGGTTTAGACCTGGTTTAGTCCTGGTTTAGTCCTGGTTAAGACCTGGTTTAGACCTGGTTTAGTCCTGGTTTAGTCCTGGTTTAGACCTGGTTTAGACCCAGCTTAGTCCGGGTTTAGAACTGATTTAGTTCCTGTTTCTGACCTGAGTTAGTGGTTTGCTCCTTTAGACCTGGTTTGATTCAAATAAAAAAAGAAGAAAACTCCTGCACATTATACTCTTAAATGCTTTTACTTATACTTGTGAAGTACATGTTAGTACTTTTTCCCCAGTTCTTTTAACCTTCAGACCTTTGTTTGATCTCAGGTCAGACTTTGTGCTTCAGAGTCTCCCAGGTGTCACGTCCAGGTATGTGACGTCACTCCGTTCCTCCTCCAGGATCCGTCCCACTCCACTCCACTCCTTCAGGAAGTCCCTCCCCCTCTCCCTCCCCATTGGCCGTCCCCTCCTGCCTTCGGCCTGTGCGCGGCTGTGATTGGCCCGCTCCCGCTCCCTCTCCCTCTGCCTTCGCTTCTGCGGTCAGAGCGTCAGGTGAAACTCAGCCCCGTGAGACCGAGCCGCTTCCACCCGCTTCCCCGGGAACTTTCTGGACTATTCCTTCCCTTCTTCATGACCCCCGAGCCGCGGAGGAGCCTCACAGGAACCGGCGCGTCACCATGAAGAGCCTGAAGAACCGCCTGAAGAAGCACGAAGTCAACCTCACGGTGAGTCCGACGCGCTTCTGTTGTTGTTTGGCGGCGGGTTGCTAACTCCCACGCGCCCTGTCCCGCGCGGATCGCACTTTATCCGCTTCACTCGCTCCACATCCACGTCTGGAGTCGCTCTGGGGCCGCTCCTCTGCCCCCGCGGAGGCACCTGCGCAGGAACAAGTGCTCCTCGTCCTCATGGCTCCGCTTTTGCGCACGGGACTCTCTCCGTCTCCGGCGCGTTAGAGTTCCGGGGAGGTTTGACCCTCTTTGTTTTGGTCCAAATCTGAAGCAGCTGACCGCGCGCTGTCGTGGGCAGAGAGCGGGCACGGACGCCGCTGTACAGGCTGCTCTTTGTCAGTGTAGTCCCCGCAGGAGGAGGAGGAGAGCCGGGCCCCAGCGCCGCGCCGTGTCACGGAATGGGAGGGATTGTCCAACTTTTTTGGCAACAAGTGCCTGGAGTCTTTTAAAAGTGTCTGAAAAGCCTCATTCTCTGCCCTGTTCAGGAGGAGAACTGTGGGATTAAAGCTGGGGGGGGAGAGGAGTGGGTGTTTAGGACAGGGTTCTGTCGAGATCTGCACCCCCTGTTCTAAATGTGCACCCCTGTCCAAATGTGTCCAAATGTGCACCTCCTGTCCAAATGTGCACCTCCTTTCCAAATGTGTTCAAATGTGCACCCCCTGTCCAAATGTGCACCCCCTGTCCAAATGTGTCCAAATGTGCACCTCCTGTCCAAATGTGCACCCCCTGTCCAAATGTGTTCAAATGTGCACCCCCTGTCCAAATGTGCACCCCCTGTCCAAATGTGTCCAAATGTGTTCAAATGTGCACCCCCTGTCCAAATGTGCACCCCCTGTCCAAATGTGTTCAAATGTGCACCCCCTGTCCAAATGTGCACCTCCTGTCCAAATGTGTCCAAATGTGTCCAAATGTGTCCAAATGTGCACCTCCTGTCCAAATGTGTCCAAATGTGTTCAAATGTGCACCCCCTGTCCAAATGTGCACCTCCTGTCCAAATGTGTCCAAATGTGTCCAAATGTGCACCTCCTGTCCAAATGTGCACCCCCTGTCCAAATGTGCACCCCCTGTCCAAATGTGCACCTCCTGTCCAAATGTGCACCCCTGTCCAAATGTGCACCTCCTGTCCAAATGTGCACCTCCTGTCCAAATGTGCACCTCCTGTCCAAATGTGCACCTCCTGTCCAAATGTGCACCCCCTGTCCAAATGTGCACCTCCTGTCCAAATGTGCACCCCTGTCCAAATGTGCACCTCCTGTCCAAATGTGCACCTCCTGTCCAAATGTGCACCTCCTGTCCAAATGTGCACCTCCTGTCCAAATGTGCACCTCCTGTCCAAATGTGCACCTCCTGTCCAAATGTGTCCAAATGTTCACCCCTGTCCAAATGTGTCCAAATGTGCACCCCCTGTCCAAATGTTCACCCCTGTCCAAATGTGTCCAAATGTGCACCCCTGTCCAAATGTGTCCAAATGTGCACCCCTGTCCAAATGTGCACCCCTGTCCAAATGTGTCCAAATGTGCACCCCTGTCCAAATGTGTCCAAATGTGCACCCCTGTCCAAATGTGCACCCCTGTCCAAATGTGCACCTCCTGTCCAAATGTGCACCTCCTGTCCAAATGTGCACCTCCTGTCCAAATGTGCACCTCCTGTCCAAATGTGCACCTCCTGTCCAAATGTGCACCTCCTGTCCAAATGTGTCCAAATGTGCACCTCCTGTCCAAATGTGCACCCCTGTCCAAATGTGTCCAAATGTGCACCTCCTGTCCAAATGTGTCCAAATGTGCACCTCCTGTCCAAATGTGTCCAAATGTGCACCTCCTGTCCAAATGTGCACCCCCTGTCCAAATGTGCACCTCCTGTCCAAATGTGCACCTCCTGTCCAAATGTGCACCCCCTGTCCAAATGTGCACCTCCTGTCCAAATGTGCACCTCCTGTCCAAATGTGCACCTCCTGTCCAAATGTGCACCCCTGTCCAAATGTGCACCTCCTGTCCAAATGTGCACCCCCTGTCCAAATGTGCACCTCCTGTCCAAATGTGCACCCCTGTCCAAATGTGCACCCCCTGTCCAAATGTGCACCTCCTGTCCAAATGTGCACCTCCTGTCCAAATGTGCACCCCCTGTCCAAATGTGCACCTCCTGTCCAAATGTGCACCTCCTGTCCAAATGTGCACCTCCTGTCCAAATGTGCACCTCCTGTCCAAATGTGCACCTCCTGTCCAAATGTGCACCTCCTGTCCAAATGTGCACCTCCTGTCCAAATGTGCACCTCCTGTCCAAATGTGCACCCCTGTCCAAATGTGCACCTCCTGTCCAAATGTGCACCTCCTGTCCAAATGTGCACCCCTGTCCAAATGTGCACCTCCTGTCCAAATGTGCACCCCTGTCCAAATGTGCACCTCCTGTCCAAATGTGCACCCCCTGTCCAAATGTGCACCTCCTGTCCAAATGTGCACCCCTGTCCAAATGTGCACCCCCTGTCCAAATGTGCACCTCCTGTCCAAATGTGCACCTCCTGTCCAAATGTGCACCCCCTGTCCAAATGTGCACCTCCTGTCCAAATGTGCACCTCCTGTCCAAATGTGCACCTCCTGTCCAAATGTGCACCTCCTGTCCAAATGTGCACCTCCTGTCCAAATGTGCACCTCCTGTCCAAATGTGCACCCCTGTCCAAATGTGCACCTCCTGTCCAAATGTGCACCTCCTGTCCAAATGTGCACCCCTGTCCAAATGTGCACCTCCTGTCCAAATGTGCACCTCCTGTCCAAATGTGCACCTCCTGTCCAAATGTGCACCCCCTGTCCAAATGTGTCCAAATGTGCACCCCCTGTCCAAATGTGCACCCCTGTCCAAATGTGCACCCCCTGTCCAAATGTGCACCTCCTGTCCAAATGTGCACCTCCTGTCCAAATGTGCACCTCCTGTCCAAATGTGCACCTCCTGTCCAAATGTGCACCTCCTGTCCAAATGTGCACCTCCTGTCCAAATGTGCACCTCCTGTCCAAATGTGCACCTCCTGTCCAAATGTGTCCAAATGTGCACCCCTGTCCACAAGTGCTCGATCGTCTGGTTGGGTTTTATTTATAATCTGGCAATTGAGAAAAACGGGCGGGACTAAGCGAGAACTCGGTCCAGATCGAGTCACGTGTGAAGGTCAGAGGTCAAACGACAAGAAGACGACCAAATAAACTAAAGCTCTTCATATCTTTATTACATCGAGTAGCTTTATTGTACCTTTTACTGCATATTTCTGTGTATCTATCTGCCCCCCCCCGCCCACACTCGTCACTGTTTCTATTGTGCTCTTAAACAAGTGTGAATCTCGCTGGGACGAGGAGGGAGTGTTTGTTTTTGAGTGGTTTGCATACTTTGTGTCTCTTTGCATCTGTGCTCCTGTAGTTTAGAGTCGGAGAGTTTACTGTTACTGAGGAAACCCGGGGCAGTATTTACGATCCGCTGCTCACAGTGTCCGAAAAACAAAGACGAGGAACCCTTTTTCAAACGAGCCTCAAAGCTAAAGCTAAAGATGATCCAACTCCACGCCTGTTTCAGGGATTCAGATCATGTTCCTCTGACCTGTCTGTGTGAGAGAATGTGTTGGTCAGTGAAGGATTATGTGAAGCCTGTCACTATAACGTGAAGTATCGCGATAAACGATATTATCGACTCTAACGATACCAGATACTGTCGGCCGCAGGTTAGATTGAAAAAAATGATTCAAATTTCTTGAAAAAATGGGGCAGAAAAATGGCAAAAATGAAATTTGGGGGAAAAACATTGTTTAAAAAAAAAAGAAAAAGGTGGAACAATTGTGGGGGGAAATTGTGATAAAAAAAAATAGGGGGAAAAAATTTTGAAAAAAAAAAACAAATTCAAGAAAAAATGAAATATGTTGGGAGGAAAATGTGGGTAAAATTGGGAAAAGCGTGGAAAAAAGTCGAAAGATTGGGGAAAATGTATTCAAATTTCGTGCTCTCCTCCACTGGATCTCCTCAAGGCTGCGTCTTATCGTCTTTGCTTTTTGTTTTATACACCAACGACTGCAGAAGTGTGTATGGGAACATCTCCTGAAATGTGCAGATGACTCCGTCATTATGAGTCTCTTAACAAACAGCGAGACGCCCATGGACCCATCGCTGATGATTTTAATGATTGAACAGTTTCATTTGTCTATCAATGTGTCAAAGACCAAGGACATGTTGATAGATTTCCGCAAGGCGCCCCCTAGTGGCACCAGCACTGTGATCCAGGGAAAACCGGTTGAAGTAGTCTCCGAATACAAGTACCTCGGGACTATTATTGACAAGGACTAACACTGAGTCTAACACTGACGCCATCTGCAAAAAGCTGCAGCAAAGACTCTTCTTTTAAGAAAAATGAATTCATTTAGAGTCTGTAACGTCCTCATGACGATCTTTTACCTCTTTTATTCAGTCAGTTTTAACATTTTGTTTTGTATCTTGGTTTGGGGCTCTTTCTGTCACCAACAAAAAATGTCTGAAGTTGGTCAGAGTAGCAGGAAAAATCACTGATACACAGCAGACTCAGCTGCATGACCTTTACATGACCTTTACAGCCAAAGGGTTGTACGTAAAGCCCAACAGATAATGGAGTGTCCGGACCATCCGCTTTTTAAGGAGTTTAACCTCGTCCCCTCCGGACGCAGGCTCAGAATGCCCTGTACTGGAACTGGTCGGGCCAGGGCCTCTTTTATTCCAGAGGCTGTTGTGAAGATAAATGATCATCTGTTGCTCAGTGAAGCTGCTGCAAATGAGGCTTTATCTGATCTTCTGCTGATGGTCTCTCAGCTTCAGAGCCTGATGATGCTGTGACTGTGCGATCTTTGTCCCAAACACAATTGTCTCACTGTGTTTTTTTTGTTTGTTTTTGCTTTATTATGTGTGGACTCCTGCTGCATAATCATTTCCTCCGGGACAGAAATAAAGTTGAACCTTGAACCTTGATGGGGAAAACGTGGACAAATTAGGGGCAAAAATTTATGGGGGTTGATTGGAAAAAAAAAATTCAAATTTCTTGAAAAAGGTGAAATTTGGGGGAAAAATAAGAAAAGTTTTAAAAAAAATTGATAAAATGTGCAAAGTGTTTTGTCATCAATGATGTTTTTGAGCGATGTAAATCCAGATGTTTGTAGCGCAGGATTTGCTTCTTCGTTATCAAAAAAAGTTCCCAAAAATATCGATCCAGCTCTAGTGATTAGTGGTGGTGAAGAAACTCCGGGCAGTAAAGTGACTGTTGCCATGGGATACGAATTGAAAAACAGTTAGCTTTGCGATGCTAATGTTGCTAATCTTGCTAACATGAAGCCCTTACTGCACTCTGTAAATGATGAGTGGGATTATCAGCCCTGTAAAAGAGTTCCACGAGGCTCCTCAGGTTCAGCGCGAGGCTCGCTCTGTAACCTGCGCCTCAGCACAGATGCATGATGGGAGTCTGTGATTACCATGAGAAAAGGCCCGCGGAGCTGAACTGTCTGTCCTCCTCACAGGGGAGAGTCTTTCAGAGGGAGGCTCTTTGTATCTTTGTATTTCAGCCTGCTCCCTGTGCCCCTGAACTCTCCCCTTCCCTCCCTCTGCTGCCCCCTGTGGTGCAGCTCCTTGTGAAAGTCACAGCCTTATTTTCATCCGTCGAGTTGTTTTGTAAAGCCCAAAATCACAGCAGGAGTTCACTTTATTACTTTAACCTGGGACATTTTTCCCTTTTGGTCAATCAAAGTCAAAGCAGGAACCGAAAAAATAATAATCTTAAAGCAGAACTAAGTAACTCGTGCCCCTAGAGGCCGTAAGCGCCACTGCAGGAGTCGTACATGTTGTGTTTTTTACTCATTAATCGTCCGTGAGAGTAAATCCTGCGCTGACAGAAAAGACAAAGGGACAGAGGGATGTTGTTCATCCAGTTACACAATGGAGATCATGTTTTTCATTCAAACTTGACTGTAAATACTGTTTAAGTGGTGCTAGCCCACAGTTAGCTTTGCCCGTTAGCCTGTTAGCTTCTTCTTCCTGATTCCATTAGGGTTAGTGCTAGATCGTACGCTCCGGAGGGACGGTCTGCTGTGAGTTTGTATAGATCTATGAGTTGGTTTGTCTAAAAATACAAATAATCCTAATCCTAATCCTTAAAGTTAACCCCTTAACTCCCACCTGAACCGAGCACATTTTCTCCAGTTTGGCTTTACCCCAATCCAAAAGCTTCTGGAAAAAAGGTGAGAAAATAGCAACAAAACTGAGACAAAAACAAGGATGGAAATGTGACAAAAAAGTGACAAAAAATCGATTAAAAAAAATGTCAAAAATGTGACAAAAAATGTACGAAAAATTGACAAAATGTGGCAAAAAAAATTACACAAATGTGATAAAAAACAATGATGGAAATGGGACAAAAAAGTGAGAAAACATTGACAAACGTGACGAAAAATTTATGAAAAAGTGGCAAAAATGTCACAAGAAATTGACAAAAGAATGACGAAAAAATGTGCCAAAAAACATTACAAAAAATTGATAAAAAATTGACAAAAAAATGTCAAAAATGTGACAAAAAATTGATTAAAAATTGACGAAAAAATTACACAAATGTGATAAAAAATGACCAAAAAAATGACAAAAAAGTGACAAAAAATGTATTAAAAATGGACAAAAAAATGACAAAAATGTGATAAAAAATTACAAAAAAGTCACAAAAATGAGTTGAATACCCAACAAAAAAATGTTGAATGAAAAATAATGTGATGACGTGAGGAAAAAGATCCTCTCGGTTCAGGCGGGAGTTAAGAGGTTAAACCATTTCCCTGGCCCTAACCTTCATTTGTGTCATGATATCTCACGTTTTCACAGCAGACTGTCCCTCCGGAGCAGACGATCTAGCACTAACCTTTGTGTGTGTATTGGGGCCTTTGACACCAGGGGCCATGAAAGACCCCCCAGTCATCCCGTTAACTCTTGTATGACCCCCAGAGGGACTAGGCAAAGTTACGTAGTTCTGCTTTAAACAGTTTCTTCATCGCTTTTTGTCTTACTTTTTGACGCCATTTTGTCGTGTTTTGTCACTTTTTTTTATTGTGTTATTGTTGCTTTCTTCATCGTTGTGTTTTCCTGTTTTTTGACGCATCTTTGTCGTGTTTTCAGCACTTTTTTGTCATGTTTTTTTTTTTTTTTTTGCTCTTTTTTGTTGCATTTTCATCCTCGTTTTCGTCGCTGTTTTGACGCTATGGAGAAACATGAGCTTAAAGGGATGTTTCAGGATGTTTGACATGGGGCCTCATCTCCTCGTTATCCAGAGTGTTGCTGATTTCTGGAGATATTTTTGTTTGTTATTCACTCAGTTCTTATATTTGAAGAGCTTCGTGGTCCTAGGCTAGTGCATGTCTATGGTATCAGCTAGCCTGCATTAAAAACAGTGTGACCCGCTCCACAGAGCACCTGAGGTAAATCACTTATAACACCAGACTAACCATATAAACGTCTGTGTCCATAGAATCATTTAAAATAACTTATATTTGAGCAGCATCAGCTTCGTGGTTGTATAAGCTACGCGGCGGCGGAGTGATCTGAGAGAAAATAGTCCCTCAAAATGGGATCATTCATGTGATGCAGGTCAGTTATATTCCAAACATGACTCTATGGACACAGACATTTATATGGTTAGTTTGGTGTTATAAGTGATTTGCCTCAGGTGCTCTGTGGAGCGGGTCACACTGTTTTTAACCCCTTAACTCCCACCTGAACCGAGCACTTTTTCGCCAGTTTGGCTTTACCCCAATCCAAAAGCTTCTGGTAAAAAGGTGTGAAACTGAGACGAAAACAATGATGGAAATGTGACAAAAAAGTGACGAAAACATTGACAAAAAGTGATGAAAAATTGATGAAAAAGTGGCAAAAATTTCACAAAAAAATGACAAAAAAATGACAAAAATGTGACAAAAAATTACACAAATGTGATAAAAAAATGTGACAAAAATGTGACAAAAAAGTTACAAAAAAATGACAAAAATATGACAAAAAATTGACAAAAAAATGACATAAAAGTTACAAAAATGAGTTGAATACCCAACAAAAAATCTGATGACGTGAGGAAAAAGATCCTCTCGGTTCAGGCGGGAGTTAAGAGGTTAATGCAGGCTAGCTGATACCATAGACATGCACTAGCCTAGCACTAGCCTAGCGCCACGGAACTCTTCAAATATAAGAACTGCATGAATTACAAAAAAAGATATCTCCAGAAATCAGCAACACTCTTTCATTAACCAGTTCTGATGGCCGTTTTGTGGCGGTTTATTTCCTTGCGTGTTTCCCTGCGTGTTTCCTTGCGTGTTTCCCTGCGTGTTTCCCTGCGTGTTCCCAGAGTGGCGTCTCTGCTGGTTGATCTTTTCTCATGTGTCATAAGGAAACGTGATAAATGTTCTTATCTGAGGAACGTTATGGCCTCAGAGTTTATGGCTTTATTACCGCGCTCACGGCCTTGCTTTAGTTTCCTCCACACTTTCCTTTGTGCCGTTAGTTCACGTTGACGCCATAAACGTGTTTCAGCTTCAGGCCCTCGTTCTTGTGCTTCCTTCATCGGAGAGCTTTCACTTTACAGTCGGCTTCTTTAAAGCAGAGAATCCAAACTGTGGTGACACTAAAGATCCTCAACACGTCACAATCCATCCCTTTGTTTGTCAAAGTTTGTCGATATAGTTCAAATTTGTGCTGTAATACTTATTTTTATTTCAGATGTTTGTTATACAGTGTTTATGTTTATTTTTTAGAGTGAGTTTTCAATGAATCTAATCGTATTTTACTTTGACTTATATCGATATTCAACCTAAATATAAGGGGATTTGTCTATGTCACAACAACACATTTGTAGTTCGATACATCGAGGCAGGAAAGTATCGCGATAAACGATATTATTGACTCGAACGATGCGAGACACGGTCGACTCTCAGGCATAAAAGTGACAGAAAACCTTTTTTATGAAAGTGCCTCATCCTGTCCTGAAATACACACAGGAAACATAATGAAACTCAATTTGCTTCAGTTAAAAATCAAAGTTTTACAAAGAAAAAATATGAGAAATTTTGTCCCTTTTTTATTGCATTGTCTTCCTTGTTTTCATCGCTATTTTTGTGCTTTTGTTCAGGTGAGGGTTAAAAGTTAAATCTGTGAAATTTCAGCACCAACACTTGGGATTCGTGGACACAATACGAGTGATTGTTTTCATTCTTTAAAATCTAAATCCGCTCAGTTTATTCCAGATGTAAAGCCGTGTTTTGATTGTCATTGTGCAGATGTTTTATGAAATATGAGTTGGTCCTGAGCCGCTGTGACTCCGCCCTCAGACCGGCTCTGGTCTCGGGCACAAACCTCTGTCATAATGATTCCTTTAGCTGAGCGGAGTCAGCTTTACCTGAATCTATTTGACCATAAACAGTCGTGATGGGGCTCCGTGTGTGTGTTCCTGTGTACAGTACAGAGCTGGGAGTAAGAACTGGACCGGCTTGTCTGTTCAGGGATCAGCTGGATGTGTCACGCTCTACACGCCTGAACTCGCTCTGCGGCTGAACCGTCTACAGAGAACTGACTCTGTGTCAGAGAGACTGTGAGGTCCCAGACTGAACCCGCCTGTCCCGGACTCTCTCAGTGTCAGAGAGTCTGTGAGGTCCCGGACTGAACCGTCTACAGAGAACTGACTCTGTGTCAGAGAGTCTGTGAGGTCCCAGACTGAACCGTCTACAGAGAACTGACTCTATCAGAGAGTCTGTGAGGTCCCGGACTGAACCGTCTACAGAGAACTGACTCTGTCAGAGAGTCTGTGAGGTCCCGGACTGAACCGTCTACAGAGAACTGACTCTGTCAGAGAGTCTGTGAGGTCCCAGACTGAACCGTCTACAGAGAACTGACTCTATCAGAGAGTCTGTGAGGTCCCAGACTGAACCGTCTACAGAGAACTGACTCTGTCAGAGAGTCTGTGAGGTCCCAGACTGAACCGTCTACAGAGAACTGACTCTGTCAGAGAGTCTGTGAGGTCCCAGACTGAACCGTCTACAGAGAACTGACTCTGTCAGAGAGACTGTGAGGTCCCAGACTGAACCGTCTACAGAGAACTGACTCTGTCAGAGAGTCTGTGAGGTCCCAGACTGAACCGTCTACAGAGAACTGACTCTGTCAGAGAGTCTGTGAGGTCCCAGACTGAACCGTCTACAGAGAACTGACTCTGTCAGAGAGTCTGTGAGGTCCCAGACTGAACCGTCTACAGAGAACTGACTCTATCAGAGAGTCTGTGAGGTCCCAGACTGAACCGTCTACAGAGAACTGACTCTGTCAGAGAGTCTGTGAGGTCCCAGACTGAACCGTCTACAGAGAACTGACTCTGTCAGAGAGTCTGTGAGGTCCCAGACTGAACCGTCTACAGAGAACTGACTCTGTCAGAGAGACTGTGAGGTCCCAGACTGAACCGTCTACAGAGAACTGACTCTGTCAGAGAGTCTGTGAGGTCCCAGACTGAACCGTCTACAGAGAACTGACTCTGTCAGAGAGTCTGTGAGGTCCCAGACTGAACCGTCTACAGAGAACTGACTCTGTCAGAGAGTCTGTGAGGTCCCAGACTGAACCGTCTACAGAGAACTGACTCTGTGTCAGAGAGTCTGTGAGGTCCCAGACTGAACCGTCTACAGAGAACTGACTCTGTCAGAGAGTCTGTGAGGTCCCAGACTGAACCGTCTACAGAGAACTGACTCTGTCAGAGAGACTGTGAGGTCCCAGACTGAACCGTCTACAGAGAACTGACTCTGTCAGAGAGTCTGTGAGGTCCCAGACTGAACCGTCTACAGAGAACTGACTCTGTGTCAGAGAGACTGTGAGGTCCCAGACTGAACCCGCCTGTCCCAGACTAAACTCGCCTGTCCCAGACTAAACTCGCCTGTCCCAGACTAAACCCGCCTGTCCCAGACTAAACTCGCCTGTCCCAGACTAAACCCGCCTGTCCCAGACTAAACCCGCCTGTCCCAGACTAAACCCGCCTGTCCCGGACCAAACCCGCCTGTCTTGGACTCTCTCAGTGTCAGAGAGTCTGTGAGCTCCGGGACTGAACCATCTACAGAGAACTGACTCTGTGTCAGAGAGTCTGTGGGCTCCAGGACCGCCTGTCCCAGACTGAACCCGCCTGTCCCAGACTCTCAGTGCTTTATAAAGCAGCAGCAGCTCCAGGGTTCTGAGTTTTGAAAGTTAAACCCTGTCTTCCCCTGAGCACCCGCCTGCAGAGCGAGGCACAGCCGGGGTGAAGCCACTCCGGGTGCTCTCGGGCGGGTCTGAATGAAGCGATTAGTCATCCTTCTTTTCATTGAGGTTTTCTTATATCTACATGGGGGTGGGAGGTATTGACAGAAATGAACGTCTCGATATTTTTTCAATCCTTCAAAGAAATGTGTGTCCAGAAAAGAAAGAAGGTCCAGCTGGTCTTTTGACTCGCTGTATCTGACCTGTTATTGTATAGCATTACTAGAACATAAAGATATGAGACATTATTGGTTTAAACATTAGGGTGATGTGAACAAAAATCTATATCACAGTATGAAAAGAAATATCACAATAATGATGTATTTGACGATATAATTTACACCTGACAAAATACTTCAAAATCACAGCCTTTAGACCAGGGTCACGAACGTGCCCTTTGGGGCCGGTTATTTCGATCTTGTGTCTCACTAAGAGTTTAAAATGAAGCTTTGTTGATATAACATGGGGTCAGTGTCCTGTACGTGAACGGTGTATATCAAGTCTTTAGGAGCTTTTTTAACCGGTTGCTCTCAAACAACTTAATGCTCTGGAAGTGGCCCTCAGATGGAAAAAGGTTGTTGACCCCTGCTTTAGATAACAGGGAACATTCATTTAAAGCTATTTTATTCATCTAAATCTCTACAGAAGATGAGACAAAATAATATTGCTACAATTATTTGCACCTTCATCTCCACCACAGTGAAACGCTCCTGTAGGTTCACAGCCTCTGCACTTCACCAGTGTTTCATTATCAGAGACTGTGATCGACCTGTGAGTCTTAACGTGTTGTTGTAAAAGAATAAAAGATCCTGCAGACTTACTCAGACCTGTGGATGTGCGTGCCTTTTCCCACAACCTCTATTAACGTGTTATTAGCATGTGCATGTCAGCAACATGAGTCAAATTAATTGTAGTTTGTAGTTTAATTGTAGGGGCAGACTTACAGTTACAGGAGGGACAGAGAGAGACTGACGGGAGGAGGATATTATTATCCTTTTCTTCACCGTGTTGTTCGTTAGCATCAGGCTAACAGTTAGGAACGTTAGCGAGCTAGCAAAGCCGTGCTAAAACGTATCCTGAGCCGTTTCCTACAAACATGAGCGACTCAAGTGACTTCATTCATATCATGAGATTCTTCATCTCTGTAATGACCACACGCTGCCATGTGGTTGTTTTGACTGTTACACAGGGGAGGGGGCGGCGGCTCACACCACGTCACGGTAACCACGGTAACCACGGTAACCAACAAGGACAACGCCACAAAGTCTGAACAAAACTGTGATGGAAAAAAAAAACATGATTGGGGGGTCGGATAGATACAGACGGCATCTCGTCATAGAGGGGGCGGGGCTTCACCAAGGGGGAAAATAGAATCTTTGGGGAAGCACTATTTTCACTCTTTTTATCCATTTTCTGGTGGAATATGGACTTATTTATCACATACGAATAAAGTCAGGTGTAAATCAGGCCCATATGGATGTTTTCTCACAGCAGATTGTTCAGTAGAAGCGACAAAACAGCAGTTGTAGCAAGCGCTAGCTAACCGTTAGCATTAGCATGATGCTAACATGAAGCATCAAGTTAGCATTCTCCGTTATTTATGTATTTATGGGCTGTTGAACCTCTTTGCTCCTCCCCATGTCTTTGTATCTTTATTTAGTATGAACTATATTCATAATTCAGCGTTTGTTAAAGTAGTTTTTGAATAATTAGAGAAAGTTTAGATTTTCAAACATGACCATATATGGGCGATTCCAGAGATGCATCTGTATCTATTGTTCAAATTCTGAAATATTCGATACATCGTCCAGACACATCGATATATCGTCAGACACATCGATATATCGTCCAGACGCATCGATATATCGTCCAGACACATCGATATATCGTCCAGACACATCGATATATCGTCCAGACACATCGATATATCGTCAGACACATCGATATATCGTGCAGACACATCGATATATCGTCCAGACACATCGATATATCGTCCAGACACATCGATATATCGTCCAGACATATCGATATATCGTCCAGACACATCGATATATGGCTCTGCGTGTGCATGGTGAGCCGCGGTGTCTCCAGGTCTGTGTCTTTGTTGTTCCGCTGCCCTTTAAGGCCCAGAGCGACACTCACTTTGTTGCTTTAAAGTGTCCGGTTTCTCCTTTTGTTTGCTGGAGCCGTGGCTTTTATTCTGTCCATGAGCTCTTTGAATATTGGAGACGTTTGAACTGGTTAAAGGGCGAGCACTTTATTATTATCATAATAATACGTGTCGAGTCATGAGACAAACATGTTGACGACAGTAACAGTGATGTTGGTTTAGCCCGTTCAGAATAAAGAAAACATTTAGCAAAAAGAATCAAAGTTGTTCATGTTTGAATGTATTTTTTTAGTTTTGATCCTACTGGGAATATTACTATTGAAACTTTCAATGGGAACTTTAGCTCTGACTTTTTGAGAGATTTAATAAACCGTAGTTTCCGTGTTACGAGTGAACTGTGGACAGTTTAGTTTTTTAGTTTCTTTTGTGGACAGTTGTTGTTTCCGTGTCCAGTTTGACTCCGCCCTCTCGGGTCCGGCTCTAATTAACCCAGAGTAACGGTTTATAATCCGGTGGATTTACTGAGCAGATCTGTGGAATTAAGTCTGTCCCTCTTAATCCTCTGCGACTCTAATCAAACTGCAGTGACTTTATTTAAGCCACTCTGCAGGTGAGCCTCATAAACAGAAGAACCTCCTGCTTAAAGCTCAGGAAATCAGTCAGGAGTTAGATGTGTAGGAACTTCCTTACTACACGTGGATACCAAACCTGTCAGTGTTTGTGGGAACATTTCGAGGCTGTATTGAAACGTTTAGACAGTGTGTTTTCTGTGGACATTGACACTTGTGGATCTCGTGGATCTTCTGGGTCATGTTGAAGCCTGTGTCTGATCCTGTTCTCCACAGAAAAGCTCTCTCTTCACGGTGGATGTGTGGATGTGTCTGTGTGGATGGATAGAGCAGCATGTGGAGGTCAGTTATAGTTCTACTATATCTTCTATAACGTCTGGGAGACAGATTGAAATGAGCCGCACATTATCTGAGTGTCATTGTCCTTCTGGTGATGACTCTGTCTCTTCATCTACACGAGAACTTCCTCTGTGAACACGGAGCTCAGCACACGCGTGTCACACGGGTCGACTCAGGTCTATGAAAACGCTGCGGTTCATCTGCCAGGCCTGTGTGAGGCGCTGTGGCGCTACAGAGAACCAGACTGTAGACCAGGGGTCCTCAAACCTTTTTCTCTGGGGCCACATTATCGTTCCTGACTGATGGGGGGCCGGGCCGGGCCGGGTCGGGTCGGTTATAACATATAATTGTCTGACCCAGAGCAAAAGGCCTGATTGTGAAGTGGAGACGACCGGCCCGGCTCAGTCACACCTGATCCAGGCACAGTTTCGCTGCAGTGGTTTGTTTTAGTTTGAAATATACAGGTTTTACATATACTTTTATTTCCTAATAAAACATCGTTGTGTAATGTGACCACAGTAACAACTGCTCACACTTGTATTGCACTTTACAAGTGTCACAAGTTTCTCAAAGTGTCGTCATTCTTCCTTCACTCCACACTCGGTGCTGCTTCATTTACCACGTGGCCATAATGTGTTATTTATATCCTGATCTCATATGTCAGTGCCCTCTGCTGGACACGTGTGGAAGTATTTTTTTTATTTATTTAAGTCGCCCCCTAGTTGCTGAATGAGCATCCCGGTTATGTAGTTTAAAAAAACATCATAACTCCGCACAGGAATGGGCGGATTTTTTTTTTTTTTTTTACATCCTCAGGGATTTGTGCTCTACAAGTCGGGGGCCGGGTGCGGGCCGCAGTTTGAGGACCCCTGCTGTAGACACGGGGCTGTAAACGTTCTTAATGAGAAACCCAAACGAGGAGGAGTTTGTCATTCAGGTTCACAGGGGAAAACTGTATCGCAATATCTGTCAGAATTAGATTTTTATAATTGTGCAGCTCTATAGTCTCAGAGCTCTCTGCTGTTGTTCCGTGCAGTGTGTCCCCCCCCCCCACGTCAGCCCGGATGAGTAGAGTTTGTTGTAAAGCCTGGAGTGTGGGAGCTGTGGGGTGGGGGGAGCTGTGTGGGTGGGAGCACGAGTGGGAGCTGTGGGGTGGGGTGGGGAGAGCTGTGTGTGGGAGCTGTATGGGGGGGGGGGAGCTGTGTGGGTGGGAGCGCGAGTGGGAGCTGTGGGTGGGTGGGGGGAGCTGTGTGGGGTGGGAGCGTGACACTAGCGTGATACCAGCGTGTGATTTTAGGATTAGAGCGTGGCCCCAGTCGGCAGAAGGTTCCCAGGCTCCACACTAAAGCCCAGACCACTATGAGAGTGACCCGCGGGGGGCGCTGTCCAAGCTGTTGGACCGTCTTGAAGAAAGTATTTCCTGTTTATGGCCAACTTTATTAAACTCGGCGACAGCCCCAAAACATCACTGCTCTGGAGAAGATCTGCATGGAGGAATGGGCCAAAATACCAGCTACTGTGTGTGCAAACCTGGGACAGACCTATAGTAATCGTTTGTAATATAATCTTTGTTGGCAATAACAGAGGTCAAAGTATTGAGCTGAATTTTTGTTATTGACCAAATACTTATTTTCCAGGGAGAACTTGCACAATTGATGGCTGACTAGATACTTTTTTGCCCCACTGTACATAAAGCACCATAACCATATACATGATATACTGATATAAAGGTGGACTCTCTCTGCAGGACACACCACAGTCCTCTGTAAAGTAGGCGTGTCTCTGTGTGACAGTGTTGTGTGTTTTTGCTGCCGTGTATCACATTCCTGAGCTGTTGTTTTAGAGCCGACCACACTCACACCAGCGGCACCAGTTTGACTCTGACTCTGCTCTACCTTCTACTGCACCGCTGTGTAGTGAAGGCAATCTGAGTGCATTAACCTCTTAACTCCCGCCTGAACCGAGAGGATCTATTTCCTCACGTCATCAGATTTTATCATCATTTTTTTTGTTGGGTATTCAACTCATTTTTGGAACTTTTTTGTCATTTTTTTTTTGTAAAATTTTTATCAAATTTTTGTCATTTTTTTCCCATATTTTTGTCATTTTTTGTCACATTTCTGTCAATGTTTTTGCCACATTTTAGTCATTTTTTCTCAATTTTTTGTCACATTTTTGTCATTTTTTTGCCACATTTTTTTGTCATTTTCTGTCAATTTTTTGTCACATTTTTGTCAATTTTTTGTCACATTTTTGTCTTTTTTTCCCCACATTTTTGTCACATTTTTGTCAATTTTTTGCCACATTTTTATATTTTTTTGTCAATTTTTTGTCACATTTTTGTCAATTTTTTGCCACATTTTTTGTCATTTTCTGTCAATTTTTTGTCACATTTTTGTCTTTTTTTCTCAATTTTTTGCCACATTTTTTGTCATTTTCTGTCAATTTTTTGTCACATTTTTGTCTTTTTTCCCCCACATTTTTGTCACATTTTTGTCAATTTTTTGCCACATTTTTATATTTTTTTGTCACATTTTTGTCAATTTTTTGTCTCATTTTTGTCATTTTTTTGCCACATTTTTGTCATTTTTTGTCAATTTTTTGTCACATTTTTGTCATTTTTTTGTCACATTTTTGTCATTTTTTTGTCACATTTTTGTCATTTTTTTGTCACATTTTTGTCATTTTTTTTGCCACATTTTTGTCATTTTTTGTCAATTTTTTGTCCATTTCTTGTGACATTTTTGTGACATTTTTGCCACTTTTTCATCATTTTTTCGTCCCTTTTTTGTCACATTTCCATCAGTGTTTTCGTCTCAGTTTTGTTGCTATTTTCACAGCTCTTTTCCAGAAGCGTTTGGATTGGGGTAAAGCCAAACTGGAGAAACTGTGCTGGGTTCAGGTGGGAGTTAAGGGGTTGTGCAGCTCAGTATAAATGTCTCGGGTCTGGAGCTGGGCCTGTTGACTCAGTCCGGCCCCTCCTGCTCCGGTCCAAACCCCGTCATAATAGAAAGTGCTTGTTTTTAATTCCTGCTCCGCGGGACGTTGTTTTTGCAGCCGGGATGAGCCGGGCCTGGACCAACTCTGGGATTTAATAAGTGCAGTCACGAGCGGCAGACCAGGAAACAGCCGGTTATCTCTCAAACACTTTAATCTCATGTTCAGGGCTTTAAATAAACCGAAGCTTGGTAAAGTCAGACATGTGGCTCTTTTCTTTTTCTTATTTCCATCGTTCTGTGGCCGATTCATGAACTTTGACCTTTTAGACAAACTTCAGCTCAGACAAAAACAAACACTTTCCTCCAGTTTCCTTTAACACAAAGAACCAGGAGCCGTTTCTGCCACATGATGAAACTGACCATTATTGACACTGGCCACAGTCGAGATGTACTGCATTTACTGTAAATACTTTGTGTATAACTGCGTAGTGTCAAGTCCCTGTTGTTGAGTTACTGTGTGACTTTGGGAACAGCAGAGGTTTAATAATGAGAGACAGACGATGTTCTATTCAGCCTGTTCACTGTAAAGGTCCCGAGTCGTCTGGGAGACTTACATGGCTGCTCGATCTCCTCCTGCGAAGCCTGTTCCTTAAAAGGGCAAAAGGGTGGAGCCTCCACAGAGCATCAGAGCCTGTATATCCACTGCTCAGGCTGATGCACAAAAACCAATGTGGTTAAAATATTTCCCCAGCCCAGCGGAGTCACAGGGGTCACAGTGACCAGTTTTAAGGGACGTGTTCTCAGGACGTCCCATAAGAAACATGTTTACCAAGTGTGTTTTGCAGTCGCCCCTGGCCACCAGGGGGCAGTATTACAGCTATGTCAGCTCCATGAGGACCAAAGAGAAGCGCCTTCCTCGTGCATTGGGGAACCTTTAATTTGACATTACACCATATTCAGTACAATGTAAAGTGTTGTATCTGTAATAACGTGAACCTCTTTAGAAGCTTCATGATGAATCATGTGTTTCTGTTTTTGTTGGTTCATGGGCTTTGGGCCTTTAGACCCATGACTCTAACCATAAGGGTCTTATTACATTATGTCCCTCCAAAGCACTAATACACATTATTGCATTGTGTTTTTACTACACAGATACTGTTACAAAGCAGATTACATTGTACTAAATGTATTTACTTATTTATTTTAATGAACATTAGCCTCTCACCCCCCACTGTAACTGAGTGTGGTTTTTGTTGCGTCGTTGCGTTGGCAAAAGCAGCAAAGTAAACATGAATCTGCACCGAATACTCGTGCTTTTGTGGTTGTTTTACTGCTCACCAGCAGGGGGCGCCTCTGCCTCACTGTGTCTCCTGAATCTGCCCAGAGAGAGTGAGTTTCCCAGAGGCTGTGAGCTCCTGAGGACGGGCTCAGCTCCAGGGAATCTGTGAAGCAACAGCAGGAAATAAAACAACTGTGAAATAATGATTTATGATCTGGGTTTAATCCAACAATGTGTTGAGAGGAAACAGGATCATGAATGGGCCTTTTGACAATACAGTAATACTTTTACAATAATACTTAGAAATGTTCAGTTATAAATATGCTTTAGTTTCTGTGTGTATTTGTGTGTATTTGTCGGGGGCGGTGTTTGTAAATGAACACGGGAGAGCTCATCCTGACCTGGGCCGTGTTCTAATACACAATCCCAGCCCAGTGTCTGGTATTGAAGAAATATAAGTATAAAAAAAGTATGTATCAAAAGCACTTGCAGAAAATATCTTTAGATCCAAGTTTTTAAACTCTTGGTCCAGGGACAGGATAGTTTCAGCTCAAATTAGTGATGCAAATGTAAAATATATATATATAGATTTTTTTTTTACATTTTTGCTGTTTTCTGGTTTTCGACGACTTGGGCTGAGGTACTGTTTAACGGTACCGACCTGGTACTGACCGAAAAGCTCCGGTAGAGGGAAGTGTGGAAAACCTTTTTGGTTTTCGGTGCTAATTTTCGGTTCTTTTTCTCTCCAGACGTCGATAAATGATCCACAGAGTCTAAAAAACTAAACTCATGAGCAGCTTCAGCACAAATGCAGATGTTTTCCTAAAGCAAAGCAAAGCTAAAACTTACGAACACTTTAGTCGTTATCAGAGACTGAGCCAGGACTAAACCAGGACTGAACCAGGACTTGCTTTTCAGGCCGCTGGGATTGTTTTCCCTTCTCATTTCAGGTGTCACGGCTCATGCTTTTGCCTGACAGAAAAACAAACTGCGCTGTGTGATGATGTCATCAGGCCGCGCTGCTCAGTTTACTTGTGCAGGTGTGAGGGCTGGCCAGCAGGGGGCAGGTGTGAGGCCTGACCAGCAGGGGGCAGGTTCGAAGCAGAGACCTGTCTTTAATCAAGGCGTACTTGAAATCATTTGTACTTTTATGACAGAAAATATCAGCATTGTTTTTTGATTATAAATAAATAAAATAAAGATATAATAAAAAAGAAATAATCGTTTGAATAATCGTGATTTCAATTATGACTAAAATAATCAGGATTATTATTTTTTCAATAATCGAGCAGCCCTAGTAATAAAGTTACTTAGTGCTGCTTTAAGATCCAGAATCCCTAATATATCAACAAAATAAAACCATACATTTAAGTCTGGCTCTGTCCATTATTTAGGTTTCAAACTGATATCTCTACATTTAAGTCCCGTCCCCCTCAGCGTCTGGCCTTATAACAATAATATATTATTACCCGGCCGAGGCCCCGCCCCCTCTTGGCCGCGTCCGTCTGAAATGCCTCGGCTGAGCTCGGACCTGAGCTCGGATCTGAGCTCTGATGACGTCCACACACTTGTCCCGGGCCGTCACCGTCACTTCTCACCCATAATCCCATAAAACTGGATCTGCTCGCTGACACCGGGAGCTTTATGTTTTGGTTTGGCCCTGGGTCGTGCGTGTGTGGCGCGGCCGGCTATTTTCTGCCGGTGATTTCATCCGTCTGGACGTCAGAAAAGCCATTAGTCTGAGCTGGTCCTGCAGGAGGTTCTGCAGATACTGGACATGTCTCTGCTGTGTGTGGACACATGAAGGTGTAAAAAACAACAGGTTTTAATGCAAGTGCAGGAATATTTAAGGTTGTTTTTAAACCTTTTTGTTACTGATCATCATTAATGAGCAGAGGTGAGAGGTCAGGCGAGTCTGTGGGAGGTCAGTGTGGACTTTGGGGCTTTGAGTATCTACCGATATCCGATACTAACCGATACCAAGAGACTTCCGTAGCAGTGGTTCCTGTGAGTTAAAGAGTGAAGAGTGAGTCTTTCCTCCAGTGACATCGAGAACATCAGGTCTTCTCTTGCAAATGTTCCAGATCAATTATATCTGTTCATAAATGAGTGGAAAAACATGAAACGAGGATCACTGGACTTTCCTCACTAAATATCCTCTGGAATAAGACCGGCTTTTAGGTTTTAAAATAAAACTCTTTCCTTTACTTTAGGTGACCCAGCTTTGATTAGCATTAGCATTAGCATTAGCATTCTGCCCTCGCGCTGGCCAGGCAGGAGGACAACCATCATTCCATCATTCAGCAGAGTTACCACAGCGTTGTTCCTCTTGGATGGGTGTAGGGCTGCAACTAACGATTATTTTGTCATCGATTAATCTATCGAATATTTTTTACGATTAATCAATTAATCGCTCGGCTGTGAATGGTGTGGGAAAATTTGATTTTTTCAAACAAAAATCATCACATACAGCTAAAGTGACGCCGCTTGAGGACATATTGATGGAGGAAGCTTAAAGTAAATGTTTGTTGGAGGCTCTTGGCGCTAATTCTGCTTCTGATTGGATGTGACACAGACGGATATTTATGAAATTTACAATGTACAAAACACTACAGATCCTTACTATGAAAAACAAAGTAGGTTTTCATCAGAAATACTAAATTTTCATGTCATTTTTGCTCTATTTGAGTCTGTGTAAACCAGAAAACGATTAATCGATTACTAAAATAGTTGTCGACTATTTCAATAATCGATTAGACGTCGATTAATCGATTAGTCGTTTCAGCCCTAGATGGGGGTTTCATTGGCTGGATGAACGAATGTTAAAGCTGAACAGACAGAGCGTGTTTGAGCATGACATGTGACATGTGACATGTGACATGTGACATGTGACAACACGGATAACAACAGCATTAAACTACTGTTCAAATATCAGGACCTCACATCACTTGCTAGGACTAAATAAAATAAACACAAATAAACATCACTGGAAAAAGTAAACAAGCTAACGTTTGCCGCGAGCTAGCGGCTAATTAGCATCTATGCTTACGCCTGATAGCATAGACGATATACATAGTTAAAAGTAACTAAGTTAGATTACACGTTGCTTATTAGTTACATTCCGGAGTTGCCAACATCATGTCCTCAAACATCATCTCATGTAAAGCACTTTACATGAGTGACCGGGTCTGAGTAACGTGTTTACCTTAATACATCCTCTCTGTAGTCCCTCTGGGGGTGATACAGCGGCACGGTAGCGCATCGGTTAGCGCCTCCGCTTCACAGCTAGAAGGTCCCGGGTTCGATTCCCACCAGGACGGGGCCTTTCTGTGGAGTTTGCATGTTCTCCCCGTGTCTGCGTAGGTTTCCTCCGGGTACTCCGGTTTCCCCTACCACTAAAAACATGTGCAATAGGTGAATCCTCCAGCCAGGTGATTCTGACCATCAGCCTGGCTCCACATCATGGAGACGGGTCCCCGGGCGCGGCACTGCCGTCGACCACTGCTCCTTACGGGTCGCCCCAGCGGCATCGAAGGGTGGGTTAAATGCAGAGGACAAATTTCCCTACGGGGACAATAAAGTAAACAAACAAACAAACAAGTGTTAACGGTGTCACTGGACAGAAAAGCTCCGGGTTGGAGTCACCAACACACACTAATGGAATCATGAAGAAGAAGCTAACAGATAACAGGCAAAGCTAACTGCGGGCTAGCGTCACTTAAACAGTATTTACAGCCAAGTTTGAGTGAAATAAATGATCTCCATTGTGTAATTGGATGAACCATATCCCTCTGTCCCTTTGTCTTTTCTGTCAGTGTAGGATTTACTCTCACGGACAGTTAATGATGCAGTGGCGCTTATGGCCTCTAGGGGCAGGAGTTACTTAGTGCTGCTTAGCTCAGAATGGACTTTCTACACAAATGAATCTACTAAACATCACATTCATTTCCCTCAGTGTTCATTTGCATAAACAAGTGGACACTGAACAGTTTCTCTGCGTGGCCTGAAAACGGCTTCATAAACCGTGTTGTGAAACCTGCACGTCAGCCTGAGCCCCCCCGCCCCCCCCCCCCTGGACTCTGAGAGGCACAGACAGAGGCTCTGGGTCATTAAAATAGCAGGAAAGTCGCAGAACCTCATCTTCACATCCGTCATGTCCAGCAGAAGTCACATGGCCGTCTCCACCTGCAGCGTCTCCTTTTAATAACCTCCTGAGCTCCGTTCTGCCCGTTTCTCCGCCGCGCTGACCGCTCTATTCCTGACCGGCGCGTAAACAGATTCCTGAGCAGATACAGCAGCGCTCGCCGTGTCTGACACGCACACGAGCGCGGCCGCTATGCCGTGGCCAGGTGCCATGTTGGCGCCTTTGTCTCCAGGCTGCGGCGAGCAACTTTGGAAAGCAGACACCTCCATCCCACACGTCCTGCACCAGGAGCTCCTCCGTCCCACCAGGAGCTCCTCAGTCAGGCCGCGGACGTTCATCTGGGACGGTTTTATTTATGGGAAATCGAAGCATTTTAGTGAAACTGTTGATCTGGTCATTCAGGGGCTTCATGGAAAAGGATGGGACTCAATTGACCTTTTAAAATGTACTTTGACTTCGTTTCCAATGCAGTTTTGTCACTTTAAAGACATATCTTGCCAATTCGACTGTTTTCAGCTTTAACCTTGTTATGATGTTCCCTCATTACACGAGTTTGGATCCTGGAGCAAAGATGTTGAATTTCGCCGTTTGAGCTTCTTCCACCGTGTCAGCGCTTTGTTCCTGCACTTCCTGGATACAGTTGTTTCATTATTAAAACTCAAACTGTCCTTTACATTTTTAAAGCTCATAATAAGCCGAATGCCCATCTCGGGTCGCCCGTTGCATTATGGGTAATGGAATTTATTTTGACTACCAAACAATATCGAGAGCTAGCGTAAAGCAACAAAGAAAGCTCTGATTTGGACCGTTTAACTTTTTATTTCTCTGGTTTTAACCCTGGAAAGTTGATGATTTAAACAAAAAGTCTATTTTTACACCAGGGCTGCTATGGAGATACAGAAACTGAAAGAACTGAACGGCCGTTCATATGAAGAGATGCTTCAAAAGTGACGACCAGCCTAGTCCTTATTCATATAGTTTGAAGAACTATGTGAGAAAAACGTTTCTGATCATTGAAGGCGACTGTTGGACAAAGTGCAGGGTCTGAAACTGTGGCCTGAAGTCCCGACATTCAGGACATTAAGTAAAAACGTAGAATCCTTGTTTAGTTTTGTCAATAACGAGGTGGACAGTAAACAAAATCTTTGTTTTAATTGTGACAGATCCACGTACACATATAGGCTCTGGTACTTTATTTGTATATTATTTTACGAGTGATCTGATGGGACAACATGGCTAATCGATCACTAATTTGACAGACAGAAATTTACCCACGATATTGAACATCAACATCGTTTTGAAACTTTCCCCTGTGATTTCAAGACGAATTTAAATGATTTAAAAAGTGGCGGCACAGACATGCCTCAGTGTTCAGTGTTCAGGCTCCACTGCCTGAACTCGCTCACTCATTTCTATGGCTGAGTGGTTTGTTTGGGCCGACATTAGGAGCCTGATTGACCCACACATGTGCAGTCAAGATGGGCATTCGGCTTATACAACAATAAACCGATTCTGAGCTTAAAGTTGGTTCATCCCGCCATGATTTAGATGCTAAACACCAAAGGCCTGGAGACTTTGAGACTGGATGGAGACTGGAGTTCCTGCTGGTCTCGGGGATGTCTCTGAGTCTCTGCTCTTGAACAGATTTTGGTGGAGACTTTCACGTCTCTGCGAGGTCCCCATGTGGTCTCCATGTGGTCTACGTGGCCATATCGTATTGTACCGTGATATCATTTTTTGATATTTGATTTTTAAAGCCACACCGCGTAGAATCTTACCCAATAAGTAACATTGAAATTCACACATTTGTTTCATGACAGATATTTTCATAATTGAAATATATAATATAACGAGCATGCGGCTCACCTCTCAAAGACAGGACTGTAACTTTCCCGGGAGTGGGTCCGTCTCCAGCTCGTTGCCATGGAGATGTCGACTAAAGGCAGCAGAATTGAAGATTAAAGTGGTTAGGTCCACATCCAGATCCATTCTTTGATCACCCACTGCAGTAATGGCACTTTCTGTGTGGAGCTGGTCATAGGAGTATGTTTTATACTGATGGCAACAGGATAGTCCAAAATGTTACGCAGTGTGCCTTTAAATTGGGACAGTGCACATTAATCAACATGTGGTTTTTTTACACCGTGTTCCAAATTATTATGCAAATGACATATTTCTAAGATTTCCTAAACTGTCAACTCAGATGAGAGTCAGCATCATTTTCAAGTCTTTAACAGGAGGATCATTTAAATGTGGTGGAAAAAATCTCCCAGTGAAAACAGTATTTTTTTCAAAAATAAATATAGTAAGAAACTCTAAATCTATTGTTCCAAATTATTATGCAACTCATCGTTTCAATACATTTAAAGCTTGTAATTAACTGAAAATGGTCATTTGTTGTATTTGTAGCATTAGGAGGTCATACTTACTGAAATCAAAAGATATCTCAATCAAAAACATCTTAACAGCTCAAGTTATATTTTACCACAGGAAGGAGCCCTTGTGTGATAGCAGCTTCAACATTCTTAAATCTATTAAACTTGTGAGGTTTTTTTTTGAGAGTTTCTGCTTGGATTTCTTTGCAGGATGTTCAAATACATCTTCAAATACCTGTTTGCTGCTTTGTAGCAGCTGTTCTCTTAATCTGATGTGTTTGTCTGGCAGAAACTGTCCTCATTGTGCCTGTATCTGCACTGTAAAAGTGTTACCGGATGTCCCGTGAAGGCAGGCGAGGAGGCATCAAAATAGTGCCCAAAAAAAGTGAAGAACATGAACGATAAAGCAAAACAAAAAGCCTAGGACTTAACTTAAAGAAACAAAGGAGACGAACAAAAAAACTGGTGCAGCCTCACTGCAAACTGCTCTCCTAGACAATTCTACACCTCCAGGATTAGTAGGAGTGCCCCACCTCACCCACTTCCCAGCAACCACTTCCCAGGGAAGGGAGGTGAGCAAAGTGGTCTTTAACCAAAACCAAACAAAGATAAGCAATAAGCAATCACAAATTATACAAACATAATCAAATCATATTAAAGCAATATACTTGATTACAGGAACATAAAGAAACCATAAACAACAAATGAAACATACCATCCCCCCTGACAGCACTTAAAGTAAACAAACCAATCAAAACAATAATCAACTAAACTAGACCATATAACCAAACAATACAAAAGCAGAATAATTGACCACTTCCCCCACACAGTGAAAGGAGGAAGCCCCCTTTCACATACACAAACCCGTGTGTCTGAATCATCCACAAATCTCTTATCAGTTCGATGATTACGCTTCATCTTTCATGAAATATCGAAGGTTTTCATACCTAGACCAAGACATTCAACTATTTCACGCTTCTCATCAGCAGAGAGATCCTTTTTCTTTCCATATTGCTTGAAAATGATGATCTGCTTAATAAAGTGGAACATCCTTTTTCAGTAGTTTTTCCCTTAACTGGGCTTAACCTGAAAACTAATCATCCCAGGTCTCTGAGATTAATGTCAGTGATTCATAGAGCCCCGAGACACGACACCATCCATGAGTTTCATTATTATTATTATTTTTTTCACCTTTTTGACACAAAAATACAATTTGCATAATAATTTGGAACGCAGTGTAAATGTGCCGGAGCCATATAAGCTAATTGTCATCCGTAGTCCCCTGGCAGGCTGATGTCCAGACAACAGACACAAACACACAGTAAAAACACCCTCACAGAGACATAAACAGTGAATAATGAAAAACATATAGTTAAATATGTAAAAATAGGTGAATAATCTCAGATAGAAGATCAGAAAAGGACAATACACAAAACACCACAGCCTTCCACACGGCGAGCCCTGCCTCAGAGGTGACTGAGACCATGTTGTGTTCACATGTCTGGTCTTCACAGAGTTTCTAAAAGTGTGGACTGAGGTCAGGTTCCTCAGTTCTGTGGGGACCAAGTTCCCGGAGACTTCACAGATTGTCCAAATGAAGTCTTTCTAAATGGGATTTTACTCAAGCACTGAAAGTCGTTGAGTAAAAACTGAATCTCCACATCCCGATTGTTCTCTTGAGCGAACCTGAAGCTCGTCTCAGTCGGCGTTCAAAGCGAGACAGAGCTGAGGCGTGAACCAGGCGCTAACGCTAACGCTGTGCTAATGTAGCCTCTGACTTCCTGGTTCATGTTGGAGGGAAAGTGTTTTTTCTTCCACAAATGCTGCGTTTCCATTGTGGATCTAGACTCTGCTCCAGAAGACCCTGGTGTTCCCGCCGCCTGCCCCGTCTGAGCGCTGCCGCCGTAAACGCCAGTCTGGCCGCGCTCCGTAACCGGACTCTGGCGTGATCCGAGTCCCCGCGTAAAAGGAGCGGCTCATCTTCTGCCTCCTCGCGCTTTCCCCCGCGCCGCTAACCTTCTCCGGTGACGCCCTCCCCTCTGTTTACCGCCGTGCCTTCGGTCCGAGGTAAGCCTTTGTGGTGAGGCTCCAGCCGCGAGCGCCGGGGCCCCGCTCGGACAGCTGCCGTTAAAGAGAGTGACACCCGGCCCCCGCGGCAGACGTGCAGAGGCCGGGAGGGCCGGGCCCGGGGGGACGGGGGGAAAACACAAACTCACGGAAAATGAACCATTGTTAAAAGGAATAGGCCACCGTTTTTACATATTAAGATATGTTCTTACCTAACCTTAGTCGAGACTGAGGTCCTTCAGAGGAGACTGAGGTCCTTCTGTTAGACTGAGGTCCTTCTGTGGAGACTGAGGTTCTTCTGTGGAGACTGAGGTTCTTCTGTGGAGACTGAGGTCCTTCTGTTAGACTGAGGTCCTTCTGTGGAGACTGAGGTCCTTCTGTTAGACTGAGGTCCTTCTGTGGAGACTGAGGTCCTTCTGTTAGACTGAGGTCCTTCTGTTAGACTGAGGTCCTTCTGTTAGACTGAGGTCCTTCTGTTAGACTGAGGTTCTTCTGTTAGACTGAGGTCCTTCAGAGGAGACTGAGGTCCTTCTGTTAGACTGAGGTCCTTCTGAGGAGACTGAGGTCCTTCTGTTAGACTGAGGTCCTTCTGTAGAGACTGAGGTCCTTCTGTTAGACTGAGGTCCTTCTGTTAGACTGAGGTCCTTCTGTTAGACTGAGGTCCTTCTGAGGAGACTGAGGTCCTTCTGTAGAGACTGAGGTCCTTCTGTTAGACTGAGGTCCTTCTGTGGAGACTGAGGTCCTTCTGTTAGACTGAGGTCCTTCTGTAGAGACTGAGGTCCTTCTGTTAGACTGAGGTCCTTCTGTTAGACTGAGGTCCTTCTGTTAGACTGAGGTCCTTCTGAGGAGACTGAGGTCCTTCTGTAGAGACTGAGGTCCTTCTGTTAGACTGAGGTCCTTCTGTAGAGACTGAGGTCCTTCTGTTAGACTGAGGTCCTTCTGTTAGACTGAGGTCCTTCTGAGGAGACTGAGGTCCTTCTGTAGAGACTGAGGTCCTTCTGTTAGACTGAGGTCCTTCAGAGGAGACTGAGGTCCTTCTGTTAGACTGAGGTCCTTCTGTAGAGACTGAGGTCCTTCTGTAGAGACTGAGGTCCTTCTGTTAGACTGAGGTCCTTCTGTTAGACTGAGGTCCTTCTGTTAGACTGAGGTCCTTCTGTAGAGACTGTGGTCCTTCTGTTAGACTGAGGTTCTTCTGTTAGACTGAGGTTCTTCTGTTAGACTGAGGTCCTTCTGTTAGACTGAGGTCCTTCTGTTAGACTGAGGTCCTTCTGTTAGACTGAGGTCCTTCTGTTAGACTGAGGTCCTTCTGTTAGACTGAGGTCCTTCTGTAGAGACTGAGGTCCTTCTGTTAGACTGAGGTCCTTCTGTTAGACTGAGGTCCTTCTGTAGAGACTGAGGTCCTTCTGTTAGACTGAGGTCCTTCTGTTAGACTGAGGTCCTTCTGTTAGACTGAGGTCCTTCTGTTAGACTGAGGTCCTTCTGTTAGACTGAGGTCCTTCTGTTAGACTGAGGTCCTTCTGAGGAGACTGAGGTCCTTCTGTTAGACTGAGGTCCTTCTGTTAGACTGAGGTCCTTCTGTTAGACTGAGGTCCTTCTGTTAGACTGAGGTCCTTCTGAGGAGACTGAGGTCCTTCTGTTAGACTGAGGTCCTTCTGTTAGACTGAGGTCCTTCTGTAGAGACTGAGGTCCTTCTGTTAGACTGAGGTCCTTCTGAGGAGACTGAGGTCCTTCTGTTAGACTGAGGTCCTTCTGTAGAGACTGAGGTCCTTCTGTAGAGACTGAGGTCCTTCTGTTAGACTGAGGTCCTTCTGTTAGACTGAGGTCCTTCTGTTAGACTGAGGTCCTTCTGTTAGACTGAGGTCCTTCTGTTAGACTGAGGTCCTTCTGTAGAGACTGAGGTCCTTCTGTTTGACTGAGGTCCTTCTGTTAGACTGAGGTTCTTCTGTTAGACTGAGGTCCTTCAGAGTCAGGACTTTTTGACTCTGTAGCCTCTGCTCTCCACTTCGCTGCCGTGTGCTGGGCCCCGGGACAAGAACAGGAGGATCAGCTCCGTCCTGCCCCCTGGGGGACAGGAGGGTGTTAGCCAAGCTCACCTCCATCATGGACAACACCTCCCACCCACTGCACGGAACTGTAGAGGAGCTGAGCAGCTCTTTCAGTGGCAGGTCCTTCATCTCCACTGCTCAGACTGAACAACAAGACTGTGAAGTCACATGTGCAATAACCTCTTTGCAGAATACATGCAGTTATCTCTGTATTTAAATCACTTTAATGTAATCCTGTACTGCTAATACAGACTGTAGCATCTTTTGTTAAAGTCTGTTTACTTTATTATTTACTGTTTTTACTTTTTGTCCCCACAAAGTCTTGGTGGTCATTGTATATAAGATTCCACGGTTTCCTTTTTTTCACCTTTCCTGCCTATTTGCACCTGAGTGTTTGAGAGCTGAATGTAACGAGTACATAATAAAGGCTTATCTTAGAAGGTCCCGGGTTCGATTCCCACCTGGACGGGAGTTTGCATGTTCTCCCCGTGTCTGTGTAGGTTTCCTCCGGGCACTCTGGTTTCCCCACCACTAAAAACATGTACAATAGGTCATGATGAGTGATGTGTGTTTGAGAGTGTGCATGGGGGACGAAGTTAGTCCTACAATCCGATGTGGCTTGTTTACATGCATGAGTCCCATGTAGGTTCATTAACCTGCACCGTCCCGACCAGCTCCTCCAGACAGAAGCTTGTGTGGTTTAGCTGTGAGTCTGGCCCGGATACCTCCTGGTTTGTCCCTGTAGCTCCTCTTTGACGCCTGCTCTGTGCGGCGAGACCCGAGCAGAACGCCCCGGTGACATCCGTATTTTGAGCGTGGCGAGTGGGGGGAGCAGTGGGGGGGCAGCAGAGTGTGGGGCCTGCTCAGCTTGGCCTTGTTTCAGCTTCAGCGCTGACGGACACCAAAGCCATTACTCACGGCCGAGGCATGTCCAGAATGTATTCTTAGCTCCTGTCTTCCTATCAGTCACTACGCGGAGGTTGGAGGTCGAAAAATAAAGAGGTAACCAGTCTGGGCTGTCTGCGCCGCGCTGTTTACAGGGAGGGGGGATATTTTAAACCCGCAGGAGCTCTCATATTCACCCGCTCGGCTCTCTGACCCGGCATTTGAAGAAGCACTCGCTGCGGAGCCACCGGGCGAAGAACCAGACTCTGCGGTCAGAGCTTCAGACGGGACAACACCAGCACGAACCCAGGATTCAAACTGTTCAGGAGGCGCACGAGCGGGACAACAGCTGACTGAGTGTGGGGGGACCGGAGGAGAGCAGGAGCTGGGGACGCTCTTCCCCCGAGGAGGAGGAGGAGGAGGAGGGCAGGAGTCAGGAGGAGCTGACTGTTCCCTGAGGAGGAGAGCAAGAGTCAGGAGGAGCTGACTGTTCCCTGAGGAGGAGGAGAAGAGTCAGGAGGAGCTGACTGTTCCCTGAGGAGGAGAGCAGGAGTCAGGCTGAGCTGACTGTTCCCTGAGGAGGAGGAGAAGAGTCAGGAGGAGCTGACTGTTCCCTGTGGAGGAGAGCAGGACTCAGGAGGAGCTGACTGTTCCCTGAGGAGGAGGAGAGCAGGACTCAGGAGGAGCTGACTGTTCCCTGAGGAGGAGGAGAAGAGTCAGGAGGAGCTGACTGTTCCCTGAGGAGGAGAGCAGGACTCAGGAGGAGCTGACTGTTCCCTGAGGAGGAGGAGAGCAGGACTCAGGAGGAGCTGACTGTTCCCTGAGGAGGAGGAGAAGAGTCAGGAGGAGCTGACTGTTCCCTGAGGAGGAGGGCAGGACTCAGGAGGAGCTGACTGTTCCCTGAGGAGGAGGAGAGCAGGAGTCAGGCTGAGCTGACTGTTCCCTGAGGAGGAGAGCAGGAGCCGGCCGGGGCAGGTCCCGTGGCTGGCAGGGCTGGCCCTTCTGCTTCTCCACCTCCTTCCCTCTCCCTCTCCCGCTCCTCCTCTCCCCGTGTGAAGCTGCTGTGCAGTGATGAACTCGCGGGCAGAACCAGGAATGCTGAACGCTGAGCGCTGCCAAGTGAACTTTCCTGGGAGTGAGAAAAGACTCGACCTTCCGTGTTGTGACTGTGACTGTTGAGCGGTCGTCGCACTCACTGGCTGAGGCGCTGACGCTCAGGAACTTGTTTTTTTTTCTTCTTGTGTTGTTTTTGTGAACCGGAAAACTGGCCACTTTCTCAGTGGCTCGGTGCAAGGACCAGCTGCCGTCTCCCAGGATGAGCCGCTGGCTGAAGTGCACCGCCATGCCGTTTGTAAGTGTCGCCATGGATACGGGCTGCATGTTTCCGTCTGCACATGTTTTACAGACATGTTTCCGTCTGCACATGTTTTACAGACATGTTTCCGTCTGCACATGTTTTACAGACATGTTTCCGTCTGCACATGTTTTACAGATATGTTTCCGTCTGCACATGTACAGAGGAAAACGCAGCCGCTGCTGCAGCGCCTTTACGTGTCCTAATGCATGTCTAATGTCTCCCCACAGAACACGGACTGGAACAAGTACGATGACCGGCTGATGAAGGCCGTGGAGCGCGGCGAGGTGGACAAAGTGGCCGCTGTGCTGGCCAAGAAGGGCATCATCCCGACCAAGCTGGACGTGGAGGGCCGCTCTGCGTGAGTACCACACTCTCCACACACTCACCGCTCTGCGTGAGTACCACACTCGCCACACTCATCACACTCACCAGAGTCACCACACACTCCCCACACTCGCCACACACCGCCGGCTCTGTCCAGCTCGTATCTGCAGTGTTTTCTTTCATGTCAGTTGGGATGTGGTCGAACCCCCTGTAGCTGCACGATTTTGACAAAAACCTGGTTGTTTTTTTTCTGATTTAACTTTCATGCACTTGAGCTTTAGCTGCAGATAAACATTCATTACATTTCTGTTTCAACGAGATCCAAATGTGCGAGAGGCAAAGAGGCGTGTGTGGAGTTGTCAGACAAACCTCCTTAGTTTGAATCATTCTGTAATAAACGTGTCGCCGCCCACTCTCCCTCCTTATCAGCGACATGAAAGCATTTTCTGAATCAGCTGCAAATTATTCCATTAAACAGCTTTCTTCCATACTGAGATCTGTTCTTACCTGAGTTTAGACGAGTTGATCCGTACCTGTCTGGTCTTTGTGCCCGTGAAGAGCTCGGTCGCTTCTAACTTCACCCCCGTTTGGAGCCATAGGAATACACTGGGAGAGGCCAAATGCTAACAACATCTTTGGTATTTTTGAGTGACTGAGCGCACACACAAAGACCAGACAGGTAGTCATTACATTTCAAGTAACTTGGTGCATTTAAATGTATGAACGAGAAAAAGCAGCACCAGATCAAGATGAACACTGGTGTAAAAGACCTGCCGTCTGTAGTTAACGTCAAAACAAAACACCAGGGAGAACGGGGGAAAGTGAAAGAAAATGAAATCTCTGACGGCACTTTTGCTCTGGTGCTTCATTACTATTTCAGTTCATGTTTTGCCAAAAATGGTGTAACATCCATCCATTTTCTTCTACTTTTCCGTTGCCGGGTCGTGGAAATCACATTGCACCAGCCCCTTATGGCGCCCCCTGCAGGTGGTGGGTCCACAGAAGGAACGGCCTCATGGTTCTGACCGGGCCTGTTGGTCTCTCATAAGAACCGCTCTTTTTCTGACCCGTCACCTATAGGACCCGTCACCTATGGGAGCTGTTTGCCCTGGAGACCCTACAGGGGCACGAGGCCCCGACAGCAGAGCTCCAGGATCATTCAGGTCAAACCCTCCACCACGTTAAGGAGGGGATTTTTGAAACCGTGACATGTAATACAAACATTACATTATTAAAGAGGGGGTGTTCTGCTTTTTTCAGTCCCATAGCACCAGTCTATATCACACTACAATGATGACAAACCTTCTGTTGGTCTGTAAATGCAGTAAATTAGAATAACTGCCTTGTATACAATGTCTCTCTCAAAATGGCTGTAGTGAATGTCTTGAAATCGGCCTCTGTCTCTTTAAGAACCTCTGAGCCTTTAGACACGCCCCCTCCACACGCTGTCTGTGGCATCAGTGGGGAGGGGGTTCTGCTGAGGAGCAGTGGTCGGTTACTCGGCTGGTGACCAAAGCTCGGAGGCGTCTCCAGGAGGTGGGGGCGTTCCTAGGAGGACTCAGGCAAACCTATCCCTAAAATGGCCGCCATCAGAGTTTTTACAGATTACTCAGAAATACGTGAATGTGCCAAGGCAACACTTCAGGCATGTTTTTAATGAGGGAGTGACAGAATAACATGATGGAAAGCTTGAAAAAGTCAATTTTGCATAATACCCCCCCTCCTTTAATATTTATATCACAATTTATAAGTAACTAGCCCAGCACTGTTTACCAGACAATAGTTTGTTGTTTGGAGTTTGTTTATAACCTGATTCTCCTGCAGTGGTCCTGAGTCAAAGGAAGTGATGCTCGATTCTGATTGGCTAACACGTCTGTCACTCAAACAGGGGAGGTGCAGGGCTGACTAAACCTCAGCCCCGTGGGGTTCGGCGACCGCAGCGGCTCAAGCCTCACTTTCGATTGGATCAATGTTAGTCCTGCGGCTCGAGCTGAGACGTCGACAAACATGTTTTCGTGCGGTTTCTTTTCAGTCTTTGTGAACTTAGTGTTGACTTTAAAACTTACATCACGACAATCACGACAATCACGACAATCACAACAATCACAGTGATGGATTTGCCAGAGTAGTTTTCGTTTCGTCTCCTTCTGTAGTTGTCCTCCATCACTCCTTTGTCTTGACTCATGAAAGTCCAAGTTGAGTCACATCAGGCTCTCTCCCCTGAACAAAAGACTCTGCGCTCGCTGTTATCCCGCCGCTTGGCCACGCCCCCTCCCATCGCGCTGTCATTTCATTCCCACCCAAAGCCTTTAAGTGGGAATTCCCGTCCGCTGAGATCATGCAGACTCATGCCTCCCTCTCCGAAATCCAAACCAGTCCCGACACGACCCGTTTGTCCTCCCACTCTGAGCAGTGTGGGGGGGGGTTTATCCTCCCACTCTGAGCAGTGTGTGTGGGGGGGGGGGGGCGGACTCATGGACATGACATGCAGGAGTCAGAGGTTTATCCTCCCACTCTGAGCAGTGTGGGGGGGGGGGGGCTCATGAACATGACATGCAGGAGTCAGAGGTTTCTCCTTTTCTCCTTTAGCCTCTTAGTTTTCATGTCAGAGTAAAAACAGCTCAAACTCTCATGTTTATTCTGACGTTTTGTTGCTTTAAGTCAGAGTTGAGTATCAGAGTACTGTGTTCTGATCAGAGTACTGTGTTCTGATCATAGTACTGTGTTCTGATCATAGTACTGTGTTCTGATCAGAGTACTGTGTTCTGATCAGAGTACTGTGTTCTGATCAGAGTATCAGAGTACTGTGTTCTGATCAGAGTACTGTGTTCTGATCATAGTACTGTGTTCTGATCATAGTACTGTGTTCTGATCATAGTACTGTGTTCTGATCATAGTACTGTGTTCTGATCAGAGTACTGTGTTCTGATCATAGTACTGTGTTCTGATCAGGGTACTGTGTTCTGATCAGAGTACTGTGTTCTGATCATAGTACTGTGTTCTGATCATAGTACTGTGTTCTGATCATAGTACTGTGTTCTGATCAGGGTACTGTGTTCTGATCAGAGTACTGTGTTCTGATCATAGTACTGTGTTCTGATCATAGTACTGTGTTCTGATCATAGTACTGTGTTCTGATCATAGTACTGTGTTCTGATCAGAGTACTGTGTTCTGGTCATAGTACTGTGTTCTGATCATAGTACTGTGTTCTGATCAGGGTACTGTGTTCTGATCAGAGTACTGTGTTCTGATCATAGTACTGTGTTCTGATCATAGTACTGTGTTCTGATCATAGTACTGTGTTCTGATCATAGTACTGTGTTCTGATCAGAGTACTGTGTTCTGGTCATAGTACTGTGTTCTGATCATAGTACTGTGTTCTGATCAGAGTACTGTGTTCTGATCAGAGTACTGTGTTCTGATCAGAGTATCAGAGTACTGTGTTCTGATCAGAGTACTGTGTTCTGATCAGAGTATCAGAGTACTGTGTTCTGATCAGAGTATCAGAGTACTGTGTTCTGATCAGAGTATCAGAGTACTCTGAGCTAAAGCCGTTGGATCTTTTCTTTCTCTAATTGTTTCTGAAACAGAAATGTTTAATGCTTAAATACTGCAATGTATTTTCTGATATTAGGAAAGTAACTGTACTCTAAATACCTTTAGATGAAAGAGTAACTTTATAATATTTGTATTGATTGTTTTATTTGGGCAGGGGAGTGAATGTTGACCTCTGACCCCCGCCTGAACCGAGCACATTTTCTCCAGTTTGACTTTTCTCAAACCTTAAAGCTTTTCAACTGGAGAGCAGCGGTGTAATGCCTCATTTTAAGGCTGCAACGACGCGTCGACGTCGTCGACGTCGTCGATTACGTAAATACGTCGACGCCGTTTTTGTGCGTCGACGCGTCGCTTGTTTACATTTCACTTCCAGCGTGGCTGCGCGTAATGCAAACGCTGCGACCGAGGGGGGAAAAGCACGGCAAAAGTCATCAAAAGTGTGGGAGTATTTCCAGAAACGGCCTAATAATGTTGTTGTTTGCACTCTGTGTCGAGCGGAAATGTAATATCACAGCAGCACAACTAACCTGGCTAACACCAGACTGCTGTGTGCGCTCCAATCATTTCCAACTGCAGTATCACTTGTGATTTTAGTCTGGCGTTAGCCAGGCTACAGCACAACGACTATGAACGAACATGTGAAACGAAAACACCCGCGGCTGCAAGGGCCCCGCATCTCAGTCAAAATACGGTGTTGTTTCACTGATTAATCAACGCGTTGTTACGGGGACAGGCTCTGACAGCGCGCACTCTAGGGCTGCAACTAACGATTATTTTGGTAATCGATTAATCGACCGATTATTTTTACGATTAATCGATTAATCGCTTGGCTGTGAAAGGTGCATGGAAATTGTATTTTTTTCAATTTTTTTATCACATAAAGCTAAAGTGGCGCCGCTTGAGGGCACGTGGATGGAGTAAACTTAAAGTAAACGTTTGTAGGAGGCTCTTTGTGCTAATTCTGCTTTGATTGGACAAGACAAAGACAGATATTTATGAAATTTACGATGTACAAAACACTGCAGACCCTAACTTTAAAAAACAAAGTAGGTTTTCATCCAAAATACATAATTGTCATGTCTTTTTTTGCTAAATTTTAGTCTGTGTTTACTAGAAAACGATTAATCGATTACTGGAATAGTTGACAACTATTTTAGTAATCGATTAGTTGTCGATTAATCGATTAGTTGTTTCAGCCCTCGCGCACTCACTCTCCGCCTACTTTGCCGCATATAAAACCAACACGGAGCATCTGCAAGTGAATGAGCAGGAGAGACCGACCGCCTTCCCCGTCTCTCCCAACACGCGAGTGCTTCTCCGCTCGTGTCCCGCTCGGCGTCTGTCTCCCGGTGCTTCGCCTCATGCTGCCCTCATGCGCGGCTGCATCCCGTCCCCGTGTCCCGGGCGCTGTTCTCATGTTTTCTCTGCGCGGACTCGGGGCATCGGCCACACACTCATTTAAACTCTCTTGTTGTGTCTAGCGGAGAATCAGGACAGTAGTTTGATGATAGACGAGAGTAAAGCCGTGTCCGTGGCCTTTTTGTCTCAAAGAGGAGTTGAATCCACATGGTTCTCACGAGCACAGTAACTTACAGTAACTCTGGTTCTCTGAATGTGCACAGTCTGTAACGGGTTGGGCGACTCACAGGCTAATTCTCAGTGGTCAGACTGAAATAACCGTCAGGTGCAGGTTTCAGTTAGTTTTAAATCAGCGGTTCCCAAACTGTGGATCAGGGCCAGAAGTGAGAGAATGGGCCCATTTGCCATTTACTATTTTAAAAAGTGGGGAAAATAGACTAGTAGTAAATAAATATATAAAAGCCATGCCATTTGAGGCGTTCTTCTGCGTCTCTGCTCTGACCCGGGACGTTTATCTCCTTTATCTCCGCTCTCTTAAAGTGACCTCAGATGCGCTGATGGGACGAGGCCCAGCTGAGCCACATTACAGGGATTATGAAGAGTCAGGGGTTTGTGGAGGTCACTCTGGGGTCGTCTGTTCATCATGATGGATTGTGGGAGGCGGAGCTTGTTTGTGAGCGGCGCTGACAGCCGACGGTTTATTATTATCGATAGTTCTCTTATGGGAGTCTCATAGAAACGCCGGCTCCTACAAATGTGCACAGTTTGTTGGCCGTCGAATCCCAGATCCGATTTAAAGCAGCACTAAGTAACTCCTGCCCCCAGAGGCCGTAAGCGCCACTGCAGGAGTCGTACATGTTGTGTTTTTTACTCATTAATCGTTCGTGAGAGTAAATCCTGCACTGACAGAAAAGACAAAGGGACAGAGGGACATAGTTCATCCAGTTACACAATGGAGATCATTGTTTTCACTCAGACTTGGCTGTAAACACTGTTTAAGTGGAGCTAGCCCGCAGTTAGCTTTGCCTGTTAACCTGTTAGCTTCTTCTTCGTGATTCCATTAGTGTGTATTGGTGACTCTGGTCCAGGACAGGTCTGCTCCTGGACAGGCCTGCTCCTGGACGGGTCTGCTCCTGGACGGGTCTGCTCCTGGACGGGTCTGCTCCTGGACGGGTCTGCTCCTGGACGGGTCTGCTCCGGGACAGGTCTGCTCCTGGACGGGTCTGCTCCTGGACGGGTCTGCTCCTGGACGGGTCTGCTCATGAACAGGCCTGCTCCGGGACAGGCCTCCTCCGGGACAGGCCTCCTCCGGGACAGGCCTCCTCCTGGACAGGACTGCTCCTGGACAGGACTGCTCCGGGACAGGTCTGCTCCTGGACAGGTCTGCTCCTGGACAGGTCTGCTCCGGGACAGGTCCGCTCCGGGACAGGCCTGCTCCTGGACAGGTCTGCTCCGGGACAGGCCTGCTCCTGGACAGGTCTGCTCCTGGACAGGTCTGCTCATGGACAGGCCTGCTCCTGGACAGGTCTGCTCTGGGACGGGCTTGCTCCGGGACAGGCCTGCTCCGGGACAGGCCTGCTCCGGGACAGGCCTGCTCCGGGACAGGCCTGCTCTGGGACAGGTCTGCTCCGGGACAGGCCTGCTCCGGGACAGGCCTGCTCCGGGACAGGCCTGCTGGCAGCCACAGTGGGAAACGGGCCGTAAATGAAAACAATAGACCTGGAAAAAGAAACCTCCCCAAAGCCAACATGAACCCCTGCTCCGTGATCAGGGGAGGAAACAGCTGCTCTTGTTTTGTAGGAGGTCACCGATATCACACTAATATTGTAAAGATATTTGTGATATAGATACAGTTCATCATTGGTTCTTTACAAGTAGGTTTTGTTAATTAGCGGCTCTTTTGTTTTGGTTTATTGGTGGTCATACCGCCTTTGCTCTGCCCAATCCCGTCAGACCTTGGAAGCTCAGCAGGAAGGGCCTGGTCGGTACTTGGATGGGAGACCGTTTGGTAACACCAGGAAGCCTAGCGAATGTAGTGAGTGAGTGGTTGGTGGTGGTCGAAGGGGCCGATGGCGCAGACTGGTTGCCTTGCTTCCGTCAGTCTACCCCAGGGCAGCTGTGGCTACAATAGTAGCTTACCACCACCGAGTATGGAGTGAACAAATGTGCAATGTAAAGCGTCTTTGAGTGTCCAGAAAAGCGCTATATAAAACCGATGCATTATTATTGTTATTATTATTGCAGCTTCTGCAAGAGTCGTCAATAAAGTCGATTGAAATATTTGGCCAGGATGCTACTTTTGAAGCTTAGCGGCCCATTCATTCCTATGGCGTAGCTTAGCTTAGCATAGCCGTGTCCATTCGTTTACATGTATCAGTTAGCATCGAATATTAAGACTCTTTTTTTCTTAAAGCAGAACTAAGGAGGGTCTTTCATCGCCCCCTGGTGTCTCTGGACAGAAAACCATGTTTGCAACTTGTCTGCCACCGGACCGGAGTCACCAATACACACTAATGGAATCACGAAGAAGAAGCTAACAGGCTAACGGGTAAAGCTGACTGCGGGCTAGCAGCACTTTAAACAGTATTTACAGCCAGGTTTGAGTAAAAAATTGATCTCCATTGTGTAACTGGATGAACAATATCCCTCCAGAGTTTACTACTCCACAAAAACACACATTGCGTAAGGCAGCTTTAAGTTTTCGAGTTGTACTTTTGGAGCTTTTTAAAGGTGCATTTGAAACATAGTTTGGTGCTTTGATAGAATATTCTGAGGTTTTTTTTGTTGTGTTTTCGCCATGTTTTTGTTGTTTTTCCGGCACGTTTTTTGTTGATGCTTTCTTTAAGCTTTTAGATTCTTGTCCAGCCTTTAAAGAGTTTATATTGTAGGTTCGAGCCCAGTACAGGGTAAGTATTTGACTATGAATGTTTCTGATGTATGGATATTTAAACTGCCCCGACGGCTCCTGTGGCTGTAAGCGCCGCTGTGGGGCCCGGGGATCCTCACATCTTTTACACAGAGCCCGTCGCTTCATCACTTTGGTATGTCTAAACAAATACGGCCACAAGTGTTTTCAGCATTGTGTGAGATTCCACGCCCTGTAACACGCTGCAGGCGGGCCAGACGCGAGAGCCCGGTCCAGACGCGAGAGCCCGGTCCGGACGCGGCCTCGTGCCCGGTCCGGACGCGAGAGCCCGGTCCAGACGCGAGAGCCCGGTCCAGACGCGAGAGCCCGGTCCAGACGTGAGGGCCCGGTCCAGACGCGAGAGCCCGGTCCAGACGCGAGAGCCCGGTCCAGACGTGAGGGCCCGGTCCAGACGCGAGAGCCCGGTCCAGACGTGAGGGCCCGGTCCAGACGCGAGAGCCCGGTCCAGACGCGAGAGCCTGGTCCAGACGCGAGAGCCCGGTCCAGACGTGAGGGCCCGGGCCAGACGTGAGGGCCCGGGCCAGACGTGAGGGCCCGGGCCAGACGCGAGAGCCCGGTCCAGACGCGAGAGCCCTGTCCAGACGCGAGAGCCCGGTCCAGACGCGAGAGCCCGGTCCAGACGCGAGAGCCCGGGCCAGACGCGAGAGCCCGGTCCAGACGCGAGAGCCCGGTCCAGACGCAGCCTCGTGCCCGGTCCAGACGCGAGAGCCCGGGCCAGACGCGAGAGCCCGGTCCAGACGCGGCCTCGTGCCCGGTCCGGACGCGGCCTCGTGCCCGGTCCAGACGCGAGGGCCCGGTCCAGACGCGGCCTCGTGCCCGGTCCGGACGCGGCCTCGTGCCCGGTCCGGACGCGGCCTCGTGCCCGGTCCAGACGCGGCCTCGTGCCCGGTCCGGACGCAGCCTCGTGCCCGGTCCAGACGCGGCCTCGTGCCCGGTCCGGACGCAGCCTCGTGCCCGGTCCAGACGCAGCCTCGATTAACGCTCGTGCTCATAATAAGGTGGCAGAATGTGCTCGGACATTATTAGACACACCAGAGAGCGACTTCACACAACACTTCCAGAAACCGCCCAAAACCCGTCTCTTTGACCTCGTTTGTTCTCTCTCTTCTTCTCTCTGTCCTTCACTCTCTCCCCCCCCCCGCCCCCCCCCCCCCGCGCTCTTGTTCTTGACATTTTTCTTTCTCTCACTTGTATAAAGTTCCTTTTCATCCCCTCTGTCTCTCCCACCCGCTGTTTCTATCTTTGTCTTTCACCAATGCCCTCTCTCTCTCTCTCTTCTCTTTCTCTCTCCTCTTTCTCTCTCCTCTTTCTCTCTCCCTCCTCTTTCTCTCTCACTCCTCTTTCTCTCTCCCTCCTCTTTCTCTCTCTCTCTCCCTCTCTCTCCCTCCCCTTTTCCTTCTCTTTCTCTCTCTCTCTCTCCTCTTCTCTCTCCCTCTTCTTTCTCTCGCCCTCCTCTTTCCCTCCTCTTTCTCTCTCCCTCTTCTTGCTCTCTCCCTCCTCTCTCTCTTTCTCTCTCTCTCTCTCCTCTTCCCCTCTCTCTCCCTCCTCTTTCTCTCTCCCTCTTCTTGCTCTCTCCCTCCTCTCTCTCTTTCTCTCTCTCTCTCTCCTCTTCCCCTCTCTCTCTCTCCTCTTTCTCTCCCTCCTCTTTCTCTCTCTCTCTCTCTCTCCCTCCTCTTTCTCTCTCCTCTTTCTCTTTCTCTCGCCCTCCTCGTTCTCTCGCCCTCCTCTTTCCTCCTCTTTCTCTCTCCCTCCTCTCTCTCTCTCTCTCTCTCTCCCTCCTCTTCCCCTCTCCCTCTCTCTCTCTCTCTCTCTCCCTCTCTCTCTTCCCCTCTCCCTCCTCTCTCTTTCTCTCTCTCTCCTCTTCCCCCCTCCCTCTCTCTCTCCCCCTCTCACTGAGCAGACTCGTCCTCTCAGCAGCTGTCCCCTGTCCTGTAGCGGGACAGGGGAATGCTCCGCGGCTCTGGTGTAATTGTCGTCCTCTGCGGACACTCATTAATTACTCCCTGTTAGCTCGGGCGGATCATCCGGAGCGGCCCGGATTAGCCTCGCTGTGTCGGGATCAGAGATTCAGATCTAACCGCTCCCCGATCTCCAGCTGAGTCAACACTTTTAGCAGCTCTTAGCGGTGAGCGAAGTCACCACTGGCTTTTCCACCGCGAGGGAGGCGGAGCCATCCAGGCAGGGACGACAACAGCGCGCCATCTTTTATATCTGTGTTAATCAAAGTGACCCAGATGACGCTGTAATCCAAATATGGTCATTTCCTTTGTGGGAGACTGCAGTGTCCATATTTAGGTTTAGTCGGTGAAAGTTGTGTTTTTAAAATCCCGAGAGCCAAAACAGGTATCGGTTCAGTATCGGATATTTGGAATCGATTCTGAATATTGGATTTTTCCCAGTATCGGCTCTGCTTTCCGATACCAGAATCCGATCAGGGCCTCCCTTATTTTTCTGAAACTGAGACAGTGTTGTCATTTTTTTGTCAATTTTTTTTCATTTTTTGGTCCATTTTTTTCCATTTTTTGGTCAAATTTTTATCACATTTTTTTCTTTTTTTTTTGTCATTTTTTGGTCCACTTTTTATCACATTTTTTGTCATTTTTTGTCCAATTTTTATCACATTTTTGTCATTTTTTGTCATTTTTTGGTCAATTTTTTGTCATTTTTTGGTCAATTTTTTTCTTCATTTTTTTGTCAAATTTTTATCACATTTTTTTCATTTTTTTGTCAATTTTTTGTCATTTTTTGGTCCACTTTTTATCACATTTTTTTTTCATTTTTTGTCCAATTTTTATCACATTTTAGTCATTTTTTTGTCAATTTTTTGTCATTTTTTTTGTCAATTTCTTGTCATTTTTTGGTCCATTTTTTTTCATTTTTTGGTCAAATTTTAATCAAATTTTTTGTCATTTTTTGGTCCAATTTTTATCACATTTTTTGGTCCAATTTTTATCACATTTTTTGTCATTTTTTGTCCAATTTTTATCACATTTTTGTCAATTTTTTGTCATTTTTTGGTCCACTTTTTATCACATTTTTGTCATTTTTTTTGTCAATTTTTTGTCGTTTTTTTTGTCATTTTTTTGTCATTTTTTGGTCCATTTTTTTTTCATTTTTTGGTCCATTTTTTTTTCATTTTTTGGTCAAATTTTTATCACATTTTTTTCTTTTTTTTGTCCATTTTTTGTCATTTTTTGTTCATTATTTTTCTGGTTGGTGTTGTTTGTGGTTCCAGAAGTCGAGACTCAGTTTATTTGTTTATTTAGATTCAAAGATTCTTTATTTGTCAAACCGTGTGTGAATGATCCTCCTCAGTGCTTCAGACGATGATCTCTGGGTTTGTAGATCTCAAATACTGCTCCATAGCCTTTAGCTCTGATGCTAGCTGATCGTTCAGAGCTAGCACAGCGCTTCGGCGGTAAAAAATCTCCACAAAAAGAGGAAGATGTACAAAAACATCTTGTAGAACACTGTGGATCACAAAAACTTTGCAGAAAAGGGTAAAGATGTCGCCTTGCAGCCTGTTTACCTCTATGTTTTCCCTGCTGATTGAGCCGTTTCCATGGTTGCAGATGCATTCCAAAAACCTACAAGATTTACCATCATAGATACAGACGGCATCTCTGGAATGGCCCATATATGGTCATGTTTGAAAACAGTTAAGGGGGAAAACAATTTGGAGAAAAAATCTAAACTTTCTTTAATTATTCAAAAAGTACTTTAACAAATGCTGAATTATGAATATAGTTTCATACTGAATAAAGATACAAAGACATGGAGAGGAGCAAAGTGGTTCAACAGCCCATAAATACATAAAAAACGGAAAATGCTAACTTGATGCTACATGTTCGCATCGGGCTAATGCTAACGGTTAGCTAGCGCGAGCTACAACTGCCGTTTTTTCACTTCTACTGAACAATCTGCTGTGAGAAAATATCCATATGGACCCGATTTACACCTGACTTTATTTATGGGTGATAAATAAGTTCATTTTCCACCAGAAAATGGCTTAAAAGAGTGAAAAATTGCGTTTCTCTAAAGATTCTATTTTCCCCCTCGGCGAAGCCACGCCCCCTTCTATGACGAGATGCCGTCTGTATCTATAGGAGCCACCGGGATGGAAAGTAAAGGCGCTAAGCTAACCACCCACACGCCCACTGGGTCACTGAAAGGTCAAATACACCGACGTCAACTCGAAAAAAAAACCTAAAAGGAGGCGTGGCCTGACCCAAACTTCACTCATGAGACATACAGTTACAGGAGCTCGTGCTGTTTATACATAGAAGCAACGTTACTGGTGCATTTGTGTGTAAAAAGTCACATTAATCTCACCTTTAATGTCAGACTCCAGCTCCGCCTCACTCCTTATTATGTGCCTTATGGTGAAATGGCTCCGTGTGACGTCCTCTCAGGCGTAGGGCTGCTTGATTATTGAAACAATTACAATCACGATTATTTTACTCATCATTGAAATCACGATTATTCAAACGATTATTTGTTGCCTTTAAAAAAAAGTCTTTAAAAGTACAAATGATTTCAAGTTTGCCTCGATTAAGGAGAGGTCTCTGTTTCACACCTGCCCCCTGCTGGCCAGCCCGCACACCTGCCCCCTGCTGGCCAGCCCTCACACCTGCCCCCTGCTGGCCAGCCCTCACACCTGCCCCCTGCTGGCCGGCCCTCACACCTGCCCCCTGCTGGCCGGCCCTCACACCTGCCCCCTGCTGGCCAGCCCTCACACCTGCCCCCTGCTGGCCAGCCCTCACACCTGCCCCCTGCTGGCCGGCCCTCACACCTGCCCCCTGCTGTCCAGCCCTCACACCTGCCCCCTGCTGGCCAGCCCTCACACCTGCCCCCTGCTGGCCAGCCCCACACCTGCGCAAGTAAACTGAGCGGCGCGGCCTGATGACATCATCACACAGCGCTGTTTGTTTTTATGTCAGGCAAAAGCATGAGCCGTGGCAGGTGAAATGCGAAGGGAAAAATAATCCCAGCGCAAATAAAATAATGCAAGTCTGCTTTGCCAAAAAAATTAACCAAAAAATAACAAAAATAAAAATAAATGTTTTTTTCCGATTCTGACAACTTTGTAATCGTTTAATGTAATTAATCGAAATCGTAATCGAATTTCAGTGAATTGCACAGCCCTCCTCAGGCGTTTGTTTCTTCTACATTAGCCCTGTGGTGCAGTGATGAACCTGTTCACGTTACGCGGAGCTCCTCGTCTTTATCTCAGGAAGAGAAGCAGAGACAGACACGACGTTGCAGCTCCTCTCGGCTTCGTTTCTCCCGTAGAGCTGCAGACAGAGGAGGCGTCAGACTCACCGATCGGCTACTTCACTGTAGAACCAGGGTATCGGAGGTTTAAACAACTGTGGAGGGTCTGACCTACTGAAGGAATCATCTCACCAGGACACAGAGCCTGATCTCAGCTGCGTATCACACACAGGGGGCGCTCTCGTCCTCACATCGCTCCTTGAAGTGTATTTATTTATTTGCAAAAGCATTTCACACAAACAAATCAAGCATCACTGTCTGTAAAGCTTTGATATCTGGTTTTATAATGACATTTTAGTACCTGGTAAAAAGACAGGCCTCTGGTGTTGTGTAAACACGACAACATCGACCAATGAGTCGACTTAACGACCAACAGGGGGCAGCCCGACTGTGCAGGTTAATATCATTTATTGTTTTTTTATTATTTCTCCTCTCGCCAGCCACACCCACTTCTTTAGTCTCTCATTTATTAACCTCTCAACTCCCGCCTGAACCGAGCGGATCTTTTTTCTCACGTCATCAGATTTTTTTTCCATCATTTTTTTGTTGGGTATTCAACTCATTTTTGTAACTTTTTCGTCAATTTTTTATAACTTTTTTGTCATTTTTTGTCACATTTTTGTCATTTTTTGGTCCAATTTTTATCACATTTTTGTCATTTTTTGTCCATTTTTTGTCCATTTTTTGGTCAATTTCTTGTGTCATTTTTGTGACATTTTTGTCATTTTTTTGGTCCAATTTTTATCACATTTATGTCATTTTTTTGTCAATTTTTTGTCATTTTTTGGTCCAATTTTTATCACATTTATGTCATTTTTTTGTCAATTTTTTGTCAATTTCTAGTGTTATTTTTGTGACATTTTTGCCACTTTTTCATCAATTTTTCGTCACATTTCCATCATTGTTTTCGTCTCAGTTTTGTTGCTATTTTCACAGCTTTTTTCCAGAAGCTTTTGGATTGGGGTAAAGCCAAACTGGAGAAAATGTGCTCGGTTCAGGTGGGTGTTAAGGGGTTAATTGATAAACATCAGAGATCTGACACAGGACCTGCACTTATTGTCCAGTTTAATATAAATGAGGCTCTGGTTGACCTGGTGAACCTCTGACCCGTCCCAGAACATGTGCTTTTGACTGTTCTGACCTGAGCCGTGTTTGTTTCTCGTTCACCTGAAGCTGAATCTAAATCCACAGCCTGTTCATGTGTTATTGTAGTGACTGATAAACGCAGTTGCACATACCTCACCCCCCCCTGGAGCCTCGGCTTCTGCGGGAGGTCAGGACCTCCCCCGCCCCCCAGAGGAGCACCGTCTCCTGGCCATCAACACGGCTTTTAATACCCTCCAGCGCGGAGGCGGCAGCCGCGCTGTCTCCTCGGCAGATGCCTCAGGGTTAGGGCATAAGCAGGTTCATGTGACTTGACAGTGACACACTCGGGTAGATTTACACCGGAGACCCCCCCCATGTCCCCCCCCCACCCCCCCCGAACCACGGCTGCTGCCACCGGCTCTGAACACATCAGACGAGGGGCTGAAAGTTAAAGACATTGCTCTATTAAGATGGAGCCGCGGATCAGCCCCCGACTTTAACCCCTTGACTCTCACCTGAACCGAGCACATTTTCTCCAGCTTTACCCCAATCCGAAAGCTTCTGGAAAAAAGGTGTGAAAATAGCAACAAAACTGAGACGAAAACAAGGATGAAAATGTGAAAAAATTGACGAAAAAGTGACAAAAAAGTGACAAAAAATGTACAAAAAAATGACAGAAATGGATAAAAAATTGACAAAAAAGTGAGAAAAATTTGACGAAAAATTGAGAAAAAATGGACGAAAAAGTGACAAAAAAGGCATGAAAATTTGACAAAAATGAGATGCCTGCCCAACAAAAAAAGTGATGAAAAAAATCGGATCATGTGAGGGAAAAGATCAATTTAGTTTTGTAGGTCTCAGCTTTCAAATGAGGTGTTACACTGGCCTACAGGATTTGGGTAAAGCTGAACTGGCGGGAGTTAAGAGGTTAAAGGCCAGAACCTGAATTGAATGAGACGCTTTTGTGCATTTCTCTCCATCCTTCAGGGGGAAGCTTTTATCACAGGCCAGATGAAGCTCTCACGAACTCTTGGAGCTGCATGATTTGATTTACAGATATTGAGATTCATGGGGAAACATCCTTAGTTTAAATCATTCTTAAATAAGGTCGTGGTCAGGTTTATTTACAACAGTCATCACTGCCCCAAAGTGCTGGACAGTTTCCGAGTGCTCAGTGCGATAAATACTGGCTTCCATTAAAGAAAACAACGTTTAAAACAAGAGAAAAACAGTGGAAAAAATAAACAGTGATAATATGAAAAAGGCTCGGCTCGTGTTGCACTAAAAGCCTGAGCGTAAACGGTTTAGAAGCTCTTATTCGAAGTGTCTCACGTTCAGAGGCTTGTCTGTTTGTACTTCCTGGGATAAACTACTCTGGAGTTTTCTTAAGTTAAATTACTTTCAGGCTGTTATTTAATTAAATATGGATGTGAGAAGCTTCAACATAATGAGACGGTGAGTTTACCAGATTGGGCTGTGAACGTTCCGCGCTTGTTCTCGTGTTCTCCAGTTCACATGGGGCAGAACTAGGGCTGAAAAATCTATCGTTATTGTATTGAGATATATGATATAGATTTTCATCAATAAAACTGCACTTTTTATCATTGTTTTTTCATTTCAAATGCTTGGTTTTCACCTAACCCATAGTTATATCGTATTGTATCGATATGGAGATCTATCGTCCATATCGGGCCTCCCACTGAGACGTTGAACCTCCTCCTCCTGAGTTTTCAGTGGAGCCGGTGTCAGTCTGGTTGGAGGATAAAGGTCTATGTCAGGGGTAGGCAACGTCAGGCCCGGGGGCCAGATCCGGCCCTCCAGCATAGAACCTTTGGCCCTCAAGATGATCTTGAGAAATATTATTATACAAATCAGAAGTACTTTAATCATTTTAGAGTTTAATCTTAACCAAGCACATGTTCTCCAGTTCAGCTTTACCCAAATCTAAAAGCTTCTCAACAGGAGCTTACAGCCAATAGGTGTAACGCCTCATTTAAAAGCTAAACTGACAAAACTGATCTACCATTTTTGATTCACTTTTTTGTAATTTTTTTGTTGCTTTTTCACCATTTTTTTTTGCCTTTTTGTCCCTCTTGATATACTTTTTTTAAGAAGCTTTTTAGATTTGGGTAAGGTCGAACTGGAGCAAATGTATTTGGTTAAGGCAGGGGTTTAAGTACTGTAAAAATGTGAGAAACTATGTCAATTACTTCAAACTTTCCGAACAGAACACATGAGGTGATAAATGATGCACAGCACTGGCTGTTGTAGAAAATGGTGCTTTACTTTTGGCTAAAATTGTCAGGTTCGGCCCTTTGTCCTTTTACAATAAATAAAATCGGCTCCACCAAGCAAACCTGCCTGCCCCTGGTCTATGTTCTGCATAGCATGGGGGGGGGGGGGTTGTCCCGCCCACTCACTGTGCCAGGTCTCACAGTGCCCCCCTCCCATAGTCTAGTTTAGAAACACAAGATGGAGTTTCCCGTGGAGTTTCACATGATCATGACAGACATGGTTCTCCTGCTGTGTCCTTTAATTGGAGAACATGTCTGTCACTCAAACGGGGGCGGGACAAGGCAGGAAAACACAAACCTCAGGAGGACCTTATGAGTAATGACCATAAACGATACATATAACCGTGTAGTGACCAGCGTCCAGTCAGCCTGACCCTCACTGCTGTGTCTGTGTCTCACGTTCTCTCTCCTCCCCCGGCAGGTTTCACCTGGCCGCCACCAGAGGACACCTGGACTGTCTGAACCTCATCCTGGGCCACAGCGTCGACATCACGGCCACGGACGCCACAGGTCAGTCCAGGTGTAGATGTTTAGATGTTTCACCTGCAGTTCCACCTCCATGATCAATGTCACAGCCCTGATCTTTCTTATGGGGAACAAAACCGTCATGGAGCGAAACGCAAAACCAGTTTGAACATTTTCATTGATCCATCAGCAGAAAGTGAGACTCAGTGTGTGTGATCGGTTTGTTCTCAGTCTCGTGTCCGGATCAGCTCATTTCTCCTCATTAGTTTTGTTTCCTCTGTTCATTCTCAGGGTTTATCTCTGTCCCAGGTTCAACACATACTGGTCATGTGGTGTTAAAAGAACTGAAATACTGTTTTAGAGTAAGAAACAAATGCTATATTTGATATAAACTGAATGGTTTGAACAAATGGAGCTGAAGTCTGAGCCTCTGATAAAACATGAGTAAGGCTGTGTTTGTGGCGACAGAGGCTCCGACAGTGGAGCGGGTCGTCTTGTGACCAGAGGGTCGGCGGTTTCAATCCCGCAGGTGGCCACGGTCATTGTGTGCTTGGGCAAGACACTTCCCCCTCCTCTCCACTGCTGTGTGAATGAGAGGGTGAGTGGATCCTGGATATAGCAAAACACAACTTGAGAGACTCGTCCTGAGGGCCAGGAAGCTGACCAACACAAGAGAGTTTCCGTCCTTGAAAGAAACCTTTGAAAGCTCTGTCCTCATCCAAGCTCAGAAAATCACTGAAAATCCATCACATTTTCTGAATGGTGAATATGAAATTCTTCCATCAGGAAGACGGTACAGAGACACAGGTTCAAGAGCAACAGATACAAGCTCTCATTTCTCCCCAACTCTGTGTCTCTTCTAAATAAACTGAAGGATAAAGAGCAGGTGAAGAGGCGTCAGAACTAAGATGAACTCAATTGTTTTATTGTGATGTACTGGTTGCACTGACTTACAGAATTGTTTTATATGAATGGTTGTACTGTATGAGTGACAGCTGCGGGCAATGAGCCCAAGACAAATTTCCTCATTGAGGACAATAAAGTGTATCCATCCATCCATATTAAGTGCTTTGAGCCTAAAGCAGGTAGAAAGACTCTACATAAATATGGCCATTTACATTAGTTTATTCCAGATCTGACATCAGGCCAGTCACAATGAGCAGAGAGTCATGACATTTTAAATAGATTAAACAGTATCAAGGAAATAAGTGGTGTTTCCATTTGTTTCCATTGCACTGGGTTAGACGGGCCGTCCCGCCTTTGCTCGGCCTGATCTGTAACTCAGCAGGAAAGGGCTGTGATGGAGACCGTTTCAACCAACCAATCAACCAATCAATCAATCAATCAATCAATCAATCAATCAATCAATCAATCAATCAATCAATCAATCAATCAATCAATCAATCAATCAATCAATCAATCAATCAATCAATCAATCAATCAATCAATCAATCAATCAATCAATCAATCAATCAATCAATCAATCAATCAATCAATCAGTCAACCAACCCAACCAACCCAACCAACCCAACCAACCCAACCAACCCAACCAACCCAACCAACCCAACCAACCCAACCAACCAACCCAACCAACCCAACCAACCCAACCAACCCCAACCCAACCAACCAATAGTTTTGCTTTTAATACTTAGAGCAAACTGAATTGTGCCTAGGTTGTCATTATTTGGTGTTTTTAAAATGTGTTTTATCTTTCTGTGAAGCTTTGGTCCTCCTGGTGTTGCTGTAAAGTGCTATATGAATAAACTTTGATTGATTTTGTGTAGCCCACTATCATAACAGGTGCGCCTCACAGCTGCACCGAACATTAAGGCAATAAAACAGAACAATGAATATGACAATGTAAAGTTCCGGTGACTGAAGTGTCCAGGCAAATACAGTATAAGGACAGTTTGGAAACGGCAGGAGGCCTGGGTGAATGTAGTGAGAGTGTGGTTGGTTGTCGGAGGGGCGGATGGCCAGCTCGCTTCCATCAGTCTAATGGCGACAGTGCAGCGCTTTGAGAATCTTGGTAACACAGGCTTGTAAAGTGCAATACAAGTCTAAGGCATTGTTATTATACTCCCGAACTGCCATTGGCTCAGATGTCGCTCTGGCCACGCCCTGTCTCCGTTTATTAAAGGTGATGTGTCGTGTGTTGCAGGTAAAAACGCGTTGCACCTGGCGGCGAGGAACAGCCACTCCCTGTGCGTGCAGAAGCTGCTGCAGGTGAGTGCAAACCGACACGCACACGCGTGACGGCGAACACGGAGAGAGCGTGACGACCCTTTACACCAGAGTACAGACTGTGGCGTGACGCGGCTCTGCTCAGTTTGAAGGAAGTCTCTCCTGCTGCGCCTGAGAGCAGCTGTGCAAAGCCATCGGCGCCGTATGCTGCTTTATATCTGTTCTACAGCAGGAACTTCTCAGAGTTTATATCGATCCACTCACAGGCGGCGTCACAAACGAAGTAACCACGAGGAAAACATGCATTAATGAGCATCCGTTACACATTTGAGTTGAATTCCTCTACATAAATCTGAACAGGTGCTCTTGCCTGGGGCTGGTTCTGTTACCTTTAAGTTTCATTCATAAGCTACAAGAGGTTTGTTCTTCAGCCTGGTGTCACTGAGATTTATGTGTCAGGTTCGACGTCACATTAAAGATGTGAGATTGTAGAATCATGAGCTCTCGTCTCCACCGGGCGATGGTTTAAAGAGGATCGCAGCGACGACCACAGTTCATCGTAGAGAATATGAGGCTACAGAGGCGTGTGTTTATCTGAGTTTATTTCTGCGGGAAAGTGCAGGGACAGTCCTGTAAAAGGCAGAGTCAGACCCGCCCAGGCCTCTGTGGCTTTGACCCTGTCCACCTGGCTTTACATCAAGACCTGTAAGAACAAAGTCAGGTCATTTTTACCCTAGAAACATGAAAACGCCTTGACTGAAGACATTTCCATGGTTACAAGGTTAAAATTACTTCATTTAGTTCTTACAGCTCTCATGCATTCAAGCAGGAACGCAGCAGAAACCCATATGTTCTGATGGTTCCTCAGCTGGACTGGTTCTTTCTGCTCCACTTCAGTTCAGAACCTCCTTCACCGTCGGGTTTTTCCACCGAGGAGCTGGTGCTGGTTTGGTTTTACACCATAGTGCTTTGTGTTTACACTGTCTTGTTGTTGTTTTCCTGGTGAAGCCACGCCCCCGGCCTGTGACATCACCGCGGCTCGCTTCATGAACCGGCTGTAACTGGTTCTGATTCCGCCCCTGGTTTTGGAACCGAGACCCGGCTCTGAAACTGCAGCGTTCCAGCAGCAGCTCCAGCCCGGTGAGAAACGGCCAAAACGAATGACCACATGAGCAGACCCTCCCCCTCGCTCGGTCACAGCAGCTGGACGCCTCCCCCCCTCCCTCCCTCTCGCGTCCCCCTCCGTCAGTGTAGGGTTTCCCCGCTCTCCGCACCCCCCGCTCCCCCCCCCGCGGCGCGTCGACACCCGATCAGTCTGCTCGCCTCTGATCCCCTGTTGCCGGAGAGAGCGGGTGTTTTTAGCGCCGGCTTTTACCCGGCAACACCTCGCTCTCGTTAGCGTTGAGTCCACATAGTTCTCATGGTCGTGACCAATCGGCACGAGGCGGCGCCGTCGCCTCGGCTGACCCACATCGCCCTGAGCCTCGCACAGCAGGGGGCGCTCTTTTGTTTGGGAAACATAGGTCAGCGCAGGTTCAGATGCTTCAGGCCCAGCGTCGTCAGGGAAGTGTTTATTACAGCAGAGTCTGGGAGGAGGTGGAGACGTCCAGGACATGGTCGACTCAGGCTTCTTCTTTTTCCCCCAAACAAACTCTAGACTCAGCCCGACAGCGGAGCCACGAGTGAAAACTTCAGCTCTAAAGTCAAAGCTAAAGTGATTTGTCACAGTTAAAGCCTCTTGTAACCCTAGAACATTATTACCGGGTGTTTTTATTCGAGCAGATCCATGTGTGTGATGTTCCTGATCTGAGTTTCTCTGAGTGTCCTGGGTCTCTGTCTCTGACGTCTCTGATGGCCTGGGTGTTTCTCCTGCAGCCTCATGTTTCCATAGTGATGAAGGTCGGGGAGGGTCAGGGTATTTATTTATTTCTTTGCTCCTGTGTCTCTGGCCTCACAGTAAGTGAGTAACACAGAGTTATTTATATTCAGTTTCTCTCCTGAAGGACACTGAGCTTCACCTGAGAAGTCTCACACATCCAGGAAACTACTTTACATCTTCAGCATCACATTTTTTAGGAATTTTCCGGTCATTTTTGATCATTTTTACATTTTTCTCTGGTCCTCTCGTGATGCTTTTCTTTCATGTTATTAGACATGACACAGTTTCATATAAAAGACTCATGTGTGTCATGTATGTCATGTTTTGATTTTGATGAAGTTCTTTTTATCTGGTGGATTATCTCAGGTAAAAATCACCGGCGTCAGTGACGGGGTTTTGGATTTGAGCGAAAGTGTTCTTGGGTTAATTAGATTTAGATTAGATTCACAAACATGTTTTTAATGCGTAAATATCAGATTCACACATAAAGCTGTGCCCATTATCGATGGCGTCTTAGATATTGCGAGTTTTTAACATACGATTTGAAAAAGAGCCAGTCTTTTGAACGGCTCTTTGAAATGAGTGGATCCCAAAGACTCGGCTCCAGAAAAGAGCCGTAAATCCAGCACTAAAGCGGGAGAAGGAGATGGAGGGGGGGTGTCATAGGGAGGTTATTTCTCTTATTTCTGACATTCAGTCTTTAATAAGGTGTGAACACATGATCCATAGTTACATTAAAACAATAATAATAATATTGTTCTAATGTAACTATGGATCATGTGTTCGCACCATAGACTGTAAAAAATAATGGACGTCTTCTGCTCACTCCTCCCCGTTTACCATAATGACCACGGTCGTGGGGGAAGTCATGGAGGATTTACAGACTCCTCCTCCCCAACTCTGACGAAGCATGTTCCTAAAAAGGACATAAGGGCGGGATCTTCACTGTAGACTCCGCCCCTGTGTGACGTGTAGCTCGCGCTGCTCCAATGCTAACAGTCCGAGCCTCATTAAGTACCAGATTTCAAAAATTCATATTACATATTATTATTTCATAAATTGTGACAACCCAGCGTTATCTCAGGAGGAAGATTAGCCTAGTCTAGTGTTGAAAAAATTGAAACCAGGCGTTAAATTTGTTTTTAAGGTGTCTGAACTCCAATGCTTTTCAATGGGGGCCTAGCGGCGAAATGGAGGTACTACAGCAATGGCGGCCTCTAGCGTCGTGGTCATAAAGCAGAGCAGCCAGCGGCCATTGGTTCGCACCTTATTAAAGACTGAATGTCAGAAAAACAGCTTTACCTTTTTCTCCTCATTCAAAGCGCTGCTGTTATATGAAAATCCGCCTCATATTTCCTTCAGAAAAGACTGTAAAGATGTTTAATGTTCCACACTAGGGATGCACCGATCCGCTTTTTTGAGCTCCCGATCCGATCCGATATCGTTGACACTTCATCTGGCCGATACCGATCCGATTATATATTATTATATATTATTGCCTATGGATATTACCAGTTTTACCACTAGTTTTACCAGTTGTGTTTTTTTCATAAACATGGAAGACGTTTTGGCTTTAGCTTTGAATTTTAACAAAAAATGACCAAAATGTGACGCAAAATAACAAAAAAATGACCAAAAAAATGGAAAAAAAATGTGCCAAAAAAATTGATTAAAAAAAAATGAGAAAAAAGTTACAAAATGAGTTGAATCCCCCCCCCCCAAAAAAAAGATGGAAAAAAAATTGATGACATGAGGAAAAAGATCCATTTTGATGAGTTTTGTAGGTCTTAGTTTTCATATGAGGCGTTACACTGGCCTACAGGATTTGGGTAAAGCTGAACTGGAGAAAATGCTCTTGGTTCAGGCGGGAGTTAAGAGGTTAAATAAGCCCAGGAGAGCTGAGCACTTATGTGAAAGACACGATAATAAGAATAAATCAAATCAAATAAATCAAATCAGTGTCCTAGTTTAGCGATAGCATGAAGGCCGTGAATCTGCGGTCCTGGATCTGCAGCGGCTCCATCTGCAGGTTTACCGCTGTGCTGTGATAAACGTTCGAAGCGCGGCGGTGCGGTAAACCTGCAGACTGGAGCCGCTGCAGATCCAGGGCCTCAGATTCACGGCCGTCTTATATCGGACCCGTCCAGGCATCAAATCCGATCCAATCCGATACTCTAAAAAAGCCTGATCGGCTACCGATACCGATGCTGAATATCGGATCGGTACATCCCTATTCCACACAGCTTCATGAAATGAGACTGTATCAGCCACACGTGGAGTTTGTTTACATCAACTGCACAAACATGATCCTCCTGCAGTAAACTTTAATTAATTAATTCCTTAACCTTTGCGTTTTTCTTCTTCAGCACAACTGCCCCGTGGGAAACGTGGACCTGCAGGGACGCACGGCTCTACACGACGCTGGTGAGAAACAAACACGCTCGGAGATAAATGTGGTTCTTGCATTAGTTTTATCTTCAGTTTGCTCATAATTACCGGTGTAATGGACACTAACATGGCAGTTCAGTTCAGTTCAAGTATTTGCAGAGCATGGACTCAGAAAATGAACTTTCGAGATGTAGTTGTTTAAAAACCTGCAGAGGATTAAAACCATTTCTGTGACGACATCGTGAAGCTCATTGAGCCGGAATCAAAGCAAAAGAAGAAAGAACTCTAAAGCTTAAGCAAAAAGCACATTAATCGATGGCTGTGAAGGATGATGAAATATATATATTTTTGAATTTTTTAAATCACATTAAGCTAAAGCAGCGCCGCTCGAGGACGTGTTGATGGAGTAAACTTGAAGTAAATGTTTGTTGGAGGCTCTTCTGCTTCTGATTGGACGAGACACAGATAGATATTTATTACATTTACAATGTACAAAACACTACAGACACTAACTTTTAAAACAAAGCAGGTTTTCATCAAAAATACTACATTTTCACGTTTAATTTTTGCTCTATTTGAGTCTGTGTGAACCAGAAAAGGATGAATCGATCACTAAAATAGTTGTCGACTATTTCAATGATCGATTAGTTGTTTCAGCCTCATTTATAAGACTGTTAGATTCACCTCACAGACGATGGAAACATCACGAGCTGCTCTCGTCTCCGCTGTGCGATTGTTCAAACTATGAAACAATCGTTGCTACGACCAGAGTTTAATCGTATCAGTTTCAGGCGAGTGGTGTTTCTTTCTGTGGAAAAGTGCAGAGTCAGAGCCGCATGCCTGGGCTGCTCTGTGGTGACTCTGAGGTGACTCTGACAGAGATCCTCTCTGCAGCGAGAGGAGGCTCACTCGGAGACTGAGGTGACTCTGACAGAGATCCTCTCTGCAGCGAGAGGAGGCTCACTCGGAGACTGAGGTGACTCTGACAGAGATCCTCTCTGCAGCGAGAGGAGGCTCACTCGGAGATTGTGCCGTTCATACACTGTAAAAAAGTTGCAAAATTGTACTAAAAAATCTGCGAAAGGTGAAGCGTTACGTGGAGGGACCAGTGTGATGAGCCTTTGAATGTAACGTTATCCTTTTTAAAACATTGCTAAATAAGAACCTTGGATCACGTGGTTTGTATTTGTTGTCAGTGACATTAGCCTGTAGCTACTATGGGCCGTACACAGGCTGAATGACCTCCTGTCCTGTTTGCAGTGATGGCCGGCTGCTCCTCCAGCGTGAAGCTCCTCAGTGACAGCGGCGCTTCGGTCAACGCCACTGACTTTGTAAGAAACTCCTCCCTCTCTACACCAGAGGTTCTCAGCTTTCAAACTCCTCCATGTGTAATCCTGACTCCTGCTTCCTAACGTGGAGGAGTTCAGAGCGAACACGGAGCAGACATGACTGAAACGTGTCCTGCTGGTTCTGCTCCGTGTTTCCTCACGCTCAGGCCTGACACGACGTCTCTGTCTCACATGTCTCTGTGTCTCACATGTCGCTGTGTCTCACATGTCTCTGTGTCTCACATGTATCTGTGTCTCACATGTCGCTGTGTCTCACATGTCTCTGTGTCTCACATGTATCTGTCTCTGTGTCTCACATGTCTCTGTGTCTCACATGTCTCTGTGTCTCACGTGTCTCTGTGTCTCACATGTCTCTGTGTCTCACATGTCTCTGTGTCTCACATGTATCTGTCTCTGTGTCTCACATGTCTCTGTGTCTCACATGTCTCTTTGTCTCACATGTCTCTGTGTCTCTTTGTCTCACATGTCTCTGTGTCTCATTTGTCTCTGTGTCTCACATGTCCCTGTGTCTCATTTGTCTCTGTGTCTCACATGTCTCTGTGTCTCACATGTCTCTGTCTCACATGTCTCTGTGTCTCACATGTCTCTGTGTCTCACATATCTCTTTGTCTCACATGTCTCTGTGTCTCTTTGTCTCACATGCCTCTGTGTCTCTTTGTCTCACATGTCTCTGTGTCTCTTTGTCTCACATGTCTCTGTGTCTCTTTGTCTCACATGTCTCTGTGTCTCTTTGTCTCACATGTCTCTGTGTCTCTTTGTCTCACATGTCTCTGTGTCTCTTTGTCTCACATGTCTCTGTGTCTCACGTGTCTCTGTGTCTCACGTGTCTCTTTGTCTCACATGCCTCTGTGTCTCTTTGTCTCACATGCCTCTGTGTCTCTTTGTCTCACATGCCTCTGTGTCTCTTTGTCTCACATGCCTCTGTGTCTCTTTGTCTCACATGTCTCACATGTCTCTGTCTCACATGTCTCTGTCTCTTTGTCTCTTTGTCTCACATGTCTCTGTGTCTCTTTGTCTCACATGTCTCTGTGTCTCTTTGTCTCACATGTCTCTGTGTCTCTTTGTCTCACATGCCTCTGTGTCTCTTTGTCTCACATGTCTCTGTGTCTCTTTGTCTCACATGTCTCTGTGTCTCTTTGTCTCACATGTCTCTGTGTCTCTTTGTCTCACATGTCTCTGTGTTTCACATGTCTCTGTGTCTCACATGTCTCTGTCTCACATGTCTCTTTGTCTCACATGTCTCTGTGTCTCACATGTCTCTGTGTCTCACGTGTCTCTGTCTCATTTGTCTCCACATGTCTCTGTCTCACATGTCTCTGTGTCTCATTTGTCTCACATGTCTGTGTCTCACATGTCTCTGTGTCTCACATGTCTCTGTGTCTCACATATCTCTGTGTCTCACATGTCTCTGTGTCTCACATGTCTCTGTCTCACATGTCTCTTTGTCTCACATGTCTCTTTGTCTCACATGTCTCTGTGTCTCACATGTCTTTGTCTCATATGTCTCTGTGTCTCACATGTCTCTGTGTCTCACATGTCTCTGTGTCTCACATGTCTCTTTGTCTCACATGTCTCTTTGTCTCACATGTCTCTGTGTCTCACATGTCTTTGTCTCATATGTCTCTGTGTCTCACATGTCTCTGTGTCTCACATGTCTCTGTGTCTCACATGTCTCTTTGTCTCACATGTCTCTGTGTCTCACATGTCTCTTTGTCTCATATGTCTCTGTGTCTCACATATCTCTGTGTCTCACATATCTCTGTGTCTCACATATCTCTGTGTCTCACATGTCTCTGTGTCTCACATGTCTCTGTGTCTCACATGTCTCACATGTCTCACATGTCTCACAGGACGGCAGGACTCCTCTGGTGCTGGCCACTCAGATGTGTCACCCGCGGATCTGTCAGCTGCTGCTGGAGAAAGGAGCCGACTTCACCATCAGAGACAAACAGAACAAGTGAGACACGAGTTTAACACAAGGTTTACTATCCATCAATCTGAGGTCCACAAAACTGTAGACTACTTAAGTACTACAGGCCGAGCTCACCGTCCCCTGGAGATCAGGCCAGTCTCCAGGTGGTCTCCAGGTGGTCTCCGTGAAAACAGGTTTGATTTCAGTTTCCAGGAGGTCTCACAGAGTTGTATGTTTCCATGGAGACCTGGAGACTCACCTCATCTCCATGGGACGTCTCAGTGACCAGCGGCAACTCGAGTCTCTGGTCTCCAGACCGGTGAGATGCCCTTTGTATGTGCACCATCAGTCCAAGCTGTGGAGACGGACATTCATGATCAGGCCCGTGCAGTTTGACGGGATCTTGTTGATCTTTTGTCCACTCGTTTCAGAGCAGCTCACAGTGTGTCTGAAACCCTTTTCCAAAGAGAACTCTGCTCCATCACATCAGCGTGAAGCTCGACTCACAAACACGTCTGTCACATGACCAGAGCATGATGACACGCTACATGCTAAATAACATGTTTACTGTGGCTTTGTGAAGGTCTGTGAGTCACACGCGTCACATGATGATTCACTCCCGCTCACCTTTCTCACTCCTGCTCACCTTTCTCACTCCCACTCACCTTTCTCACTCCCGCTCACCTTTCTCACTCCTGCTCACCTTTCTCACTCCCACTCCCCTTTCTCACTCCCGCTCACCTTTCTCACTCCCGCTCACCTTTCTCACTCGCGCTCACCTTTCTCACTCCCGCTCACCTTTCTCACTCCCGCTCACCTTTCTCACTCGCGCTCACCTTTCTCACTCCCGCTCACCTTTCTCACTCGCGCTCACCTTTCTCACTCCCGCTCACCTTTCTCACTCCCGCTCACCTTTCTCACTCCCGCTCACTTTTCTCTATCCCGCTCACCTTTCTCACTCGCGCTCACCTTTCTCACTCCCGCTCACCTTTCTCACTCCCGCTCACTTTTCTCTATCCCGCTCACCTTTCTCACTCGCGCTCACCTTTCTCACTCCCGCTCACCTTTCTCACTCCCGCTCACCTTTCTCACTCCCGCTCACCTTTCTCACTCCCGCTCACCTTTCTCACTTCCGCTCACCTTTCTCTATCCCGCTCACCTTTCTCACTCGCGCTCACCTTTCTCACTCCCGCTCACCTTTCTCACTCCCGCTCACCTTTCTCACTTCCGCTCACCTTTCTCTATCCCGCTCACCTTTCTCACTCGCGCTCACCTTTCTCACTCGCGCTCACCTTTCTCACTCCCGCTCACCTTTCTCACTCGCGCTCACCTTTCTCACTCCCGCTCACCTTTCTCACTCGCGCTCACCTTTCTCACTCCCGCTCACCTTTCTCACTCGCGCTCACCTTTCTCACTCCCGCTCACCTTTCTCACTCCCGCTCACCTTTCTCACTCCCGCTCACTTTTCTCTATCCCGCTCACCTTTCTCACTCGCGCTCACCTTTCTCACTCCCGCTCACCTTTCTCACTCCCGCTCACTTTTCTCACTCCCGCTCACCTTTCTCACTCGCGCTCACCTTTTTCACTCGCGCTCACCTTTCTCACTCCCGCTCACCTTTCTCACTCCCGCTCACCTTTCTCACTTCCGCTCACCTTTCTCACTCCCGCTCACCTTTCTCACTCGCGCTCACCTTTCTCACTTGCGCTCCCCTTTCTCACTCCCGCTCACCTTTCTCACTCGCGCTCACCTTTCTCACTCGCGCTCACCTTTCTCACTTGCGCTCCCCTTTCTCACTCCCGCTCACCTTTCTCACTCCCGCTCACCTTTCTCACTCCCGCTAACCTTTCTCACTCGCGCTCACCTTTCTCACTCCCGCTCACCTTTCTCACTCCCGCTCACCTTTCTCACTCGCGCTCACCTTTCTCACTCCCGCTCACCTTTCTCACTCGCGCTCACCTTTCTCACTCGCGCTCACCTTTCTCACTCGCGCTCACCTTTCTCACTCCCGCTCACTTTTCTCACTCCCGCTCACCTTTCTCACTCGCGCTCACCTTTCTCACTCCCGCTCACCTTTCTCACTCCCGCTCACTTTTCTCACTCGCGCTCACCTTTCTCACTCCCGCTCACTTTTCTCACTCCCGCTCACCTTTCTCACTCGCGCTCACCTTTCTCACTTGCGCTCCCCTTTCTCACTCCCGCTCACCTTTCTCACTCGCGCTCACCTTTCTCACTCGCGCTCACCTTTCTCACTTGCGCTCCCCTTTCTCACTCCCGCTCACCTTTCTCACTCCCGCTCACCTTTCTCACTCC